>NC_138551.1:95344297-95676797 GCF_964273705.1 Natrix helvetica
GGTGGAGTCATCTAAAGTACTCTTTATTAAATAAATAAATAAATCTATATATTTAGATTTTTTAAAACCTTCAATACAATAATACAAAAAAACAACAACAACCCACAACTATTTTGGGATCTCGTACATGAATAGGAATTGAAATAAATGTTGTCCCAGATATGAAGCATTTGGTACAGAATGCAGTAGACGTGTTTAATCATTTGACTATTATCACCTGTCCTTCAGTTAAGTGATGCATCACATTGGGTATCATATTCCCAATGACTTGTAAAGATAGGGTGCAAGATTTGATGATATAGCTCAAAATTGTAAAACTTTTTTGACTTGGAAGGGAGAATTAAAATGCTTCTTAAGGTGGTGCAGGACATATATTTATTATATGCAAAATAGGTTGTGTCCAATATAACCTTGATTTTGCCGTCTGTGAATTTTCTTTTTCCCGCTGCCTACAGAAATATATTTTCAATTTTTAAAAACTAGATAACATCTAACCCATTGGGTTATTATTTCAGAGATGTTTTCCTTATCTAAACAAAAGAACAGATTAACCAAGGCAAAAAAGCACTGGAACAAGAACCACTTCCAATTTCCACCTAGCTTGATCACTAACCACCAGTGGTGAAATTCAAAAATTTGTACTACTGGTTCTGTGGGCGTGGCTTGGTGGGTGTGGTGTGGCTTGGTGGGCGTGTCTTGATAGGCGTGGCAGCTGAAGGATACTGCAAAATCTCCATTCCAGGGGAAGGATATTGCAAAATCTCCATTCCCACCTGACTCGGGGGCCAGCCAGAGGTCGCATTTACCGGTTTTCCGAACTACTCAAACTTTCCACTACTGGTTCTCCAGAACCTGTCAGAACCTGCTGGATTTCACCCCTGCTTTGTTGTCAATGTACTATCTCTGAGCTTTAATATTTGTCATAGTCTTCCTTCTAAGTGGCAAATATCGCTTTATCTCTTGGCTTAGTTACTATTCCTGTGGATATTAAGTCCAAGAAGATAAAACCTGCTATTATTTTAATCTCATTTCTGCTTAACAGAGTAATAGAATAACACAGCTGGAAGGGACCTTGGAGGTCTTGTAGTCCAACCCCCCTGCTCAAGCAGGAAACCCTATATCATTTCAGACAAATGGCTGTTCAATTTCTCCTTAAAAACGTCCAGTGTTGGAGCATTTACAACTTCTGGAGGCAAGTTTTTCCACTGATTAATTGTTCTAACTGCCTAGAAAACTTATCCTTAGTTCTAGATTGCTTCTCTCCTTGATGAGTTTCCATCCGTTCCTTCTTGTTCTGCCTTCTGGTGCTTTGGAAAATAGTTTGACTCTCTCTTCTTTGTGGCAGCACCTCAAATATTGGAACACTGGTACCATGTCCCCCCTAGTCCTTCTTTTCATTAATCTAGACATACCCAATTCCTGCACCCTCCAAATATGTTTTAGCCTCCAGATCTCTAAAAGGGGACAAGATCTGTGACTACTGACTGCAGATAATGGGCTCAAATGTTTGAAGGCATCCACACAAAGGCTGTGTATTCACACAAACTGATTTAATCCAGCCAAGGAGTCAGCAAAAGGGCTTGTACAGCCGTGCTAAACTTGCTTAGTGTTAAGCTTTAATTCACTGTGGGTTTTTGGGGGGAGGAGTGTGGCTTACTGTGTTTTATGAACCCAGCTTATTTGCATTAGGTTGGCACTGGGGTTGATAGAATAGAATCATAGGCCTGGAAAAGACCTCAGAGGCTTTCTAGTCCAACCCCTACCCAAGGCAGGAAACCACTAGACAAGTGGTTGTCCAATTAATGGAGCACCCACAATTCTGGGAGACAAGCTGTCCATTTTAATCAGTGTTGTTCTCCTCCTTGTTGTCAGGAAGTTTCGCTTTAGTTTCAGGTTGAATAGAAACATCAAAATGTAGAAAACTGACAGAAAAAAAAGGCCTAGGGATCCACTATGTCTGCTCTTCTGAGTTTATTTGTCTGTTTTCTTTTTAATTTATTTATTATTTTACAGTTATTGTTTTTATATTTTTATTTTATTTTAATTTTTGTTGGATGGACATGTGTTTATTCCAAGCATATTTAAATTCAGTTACTAATGAATCAAAGAAATGGATCTGTCTTTAACAAGCTCCAAACTTTTAGTGATGGGGGATATTAACCTGCCGTCGGTGGGAGAAGCATCAGAGGGGGTTCGGGAGTTCATGGCTTCCATGATAGCCATGGACCTGACTCAAATGATTCAGGGCCCGACACACGAGGGAGGTCACACCTTGGACCTTGTTTTTGTCTCTCGCCAGTGGTTGAGTGATCTGGGAGGAGTGAATTTAACCATCACTCCTCTGTCATGGTCAGATCACTCACTCCTCCGACTTGACTTCCCTGGTGCTACCCCTCGCTGCGGGGAGGCGGAACCGGAAAACACTAGATGGTTCCGCCCCAGGCACTTGATGGAACCAGACAGGTTCCAGACGGAGCTTGGGCCACCTCCTGCAGCCCTGACCCGCTCTCGGGTAGAGGACCTGGTGGCCGCGTGGAATAATGCGACTACCGGGGCCTTGAACCGGGTGGCGCCTTTGCGGCCTCTCCGGCGGCAACGATCCACCCTGGCTCCTTGGTTCACCGAGGAGCTAAGGGTGATGAAGCGCTGCAAGAGATGCCTAGAGAGTCGTTGGAGATCCTCCCGATCCGAATTTGACCGAGCACAGGTACCAGCCCATTTAAGGACGTACCTAGTGGCATTGAGAACGGCCAAATGTCAATATTGTGCCGCTCTCATTGCATCCGCAGAGAACCACCCTGCCGCCCTGTTTCGGGTGTCCCGCTCCCTTCTGTTTCAGAGGCCGCGGGAGGCCCCTCTACAGGGTAGGGCAGAGGAGTTTGGGAAATATCTGCTGGATAAAGTCGCTCAAATCCGGAAGGATTGGGTCCCCTTCACTGGCCCAGTCGAGACGCCAGTGGCGAGTCTTGAGAAACCTTTTTGGGAGGAGTTTGACTTGGTTGTCATCGAGGATTTGGACAGATTGCGTGGGCAACTGCGACCTACCACATGTTTGCTGGACCCGTGTCCCTCCTGGCTTGTACTGGCTTCCTGGGAGGTTACACGCGACTGGCTCCTGGGCCTAGTGAACGCTTCGTTGGGTGAGGGGTCTCTCCCGGCCGCCTTGAAAGAGGTGGTGGTGAGACCCTTGCTCAAGAAGCCTTCCCTGGACCCTACGGAGCTGGCCAATTATCGTCCTGTCTCCAACCTTCCCTTTTTGGCGAAGGTTGTAGAGAGTGTGGTGGCTTCTCAATTTCCACGACATCTGGAGGAGAATGATTATCTAGACCCGCGCCAGTCCGGCTTTCGCCCTGGGCACAGCACAGAGACGGCCTTGGTCGAGTTGGTAGATGATCTCTGGAGGGCCAGAGGTAGGGGTTGTTCCTCTATCCTGGTCCTATTAGACCTCTCGGCGGCTTACTCCCGCCTGGATTACTGCAACGCTCTCTACATGGGGCTGCCCTTGGGACGCGCCCGGAGACTGCAGTTAGTTCAGAACGCAGCCGCGCAGGCTGTGATGGGGAGTACGAGGTACTCCCACGTAACACCTCTCCTGCGCGAGCTGCACTGGCTGCCTGTGGTTTTCCGGGTGCGTTTCAAGGTGCTGATTACCATCTTTAAAGCGCTCCATGGCACGGGACCTAGTTACTTGCGGGATCGCATCCTCCCACATACATCCCTGCGGCCAATACGCTCACACAGGGAGGGACTTCTCCTGGTGCCGTCCACTAGGCAATGCCAGCGGGCGACACCGAGGAGTAGGGCCTTCTCTGTGATGGGCCCAACCCTCTGGAATGACCTCCCCCCCGACATTAGAACCTCTTCTGACCTCCGCTCCTTCCGGCAAAAACTGAAGACCCACCTGTTCCGATTAGCAGGCCTGGCATAATTCAACTGTCCCTCCTGGCAAATGTATTATATCTGGTTATTTTGGGGTTTTTTAATTTACTGTATTTGTTTTTAGGGGTTTGAATTTATTTTATATCGGCTTTGTACAGTTCTTTTAACTGCTTTTTAACCTCCTCCATGTCAATTGTCAACTGTACATATTTAATTTTATTGTATCTTGTTATATTTTGTATGAACTGTACACCGCCCCGAGTCCCTTTCGGGAGAGGGGGCGGTCTAGAAGCATTAAATATTATTATTATTATTATTATTATTATTTTGATACCATCGACCATGGTATCCTGTTGCACCAACTGGAGGGGTTGGGGGTCTGGGGCACCGTTTTGCGGTGGTTCGGCTCCTACCTCTCCGGCCGGACGCAACGTGTGTTGGCAGGGGAGCAGAGGTCGACCCTAAGCCCCCTTACTTGTGGGGTGCCACAGGGGTCGGTCCTCTCGCCACTCCTGTTCAACACATACATGAAGCCGCTGGGTGAGATCATCCGTGGTTTCGGGGTGGGATATCATCTGTACGCTGATGATACTCAGCTGTACATTTCCACCCTGAACCACCCCAACGAGGCCGTCGAAGTGATGTCCCGGTGTGTGGAAGCCGTACGGGTCTGGATGGATGACAACCGACTCAGGCTCAACCCTTCCAAGACGGAGTGGCTGTGGGTTCCGGCCCCCCGGTTCAACCAGATAATTCCATCTCTGGCCATTGGGGGCATTCAACTCGCCCCCGTGGAGCGGGCGCGCAATTTGGGCTTCCTCCTGGATGCCAGGCTGTCCATGGATGAACATGTGACAGCCGTGGCCAGGGGGGCATTCCACCAGGTTCGCCTGGTGCGCCAATTGCGCCCCCTATTGGACTGGGACGCCTTATGCACATTCACCCATGCGCTGGTGACGTCTCGCCTGGACTACTGTAACGCTCTCTACATGGGGCTTCCCTTGAAATGCACTCGGAGACTGCAGTTGGTCCAGAATGCGGCCGCACGGGTGATTATGGGGAGTACTAAGTACTCCCATGTGACACCTCTCCTGCGCGAGCTGCACTGGCTTCCTGTGGTCTATCGAGTGCGTTTCAAGGTCTTGATTACGATCTTTAAAGCGCTCCATGGCTCAGGACCTAGTTACCTGCGGGATCGTATTCTGCCCCATACATCCCTACGACCCATCCGCTCGCACAGAGAGGGACTTCTCCAGGTGCCGTCCACCAGACAGTGCCATGGGGCGGCGCCTAGGAGCAGAGCCTTCTCTGTGGCGGGCCCAGCCCTGTGGAATGACCTCCCCCCGGATATTAGGACCACTACTGACCTCCGCTCCTTCCGTGTCAAGCTCAAGACCCACCTTTTCCAAATAGCTGGCCTGGCTCAACCATATCTTCGTAACGCTCCTGATGGGTTTTTTAATTTAGTAATTTTATTTAAGGGGATTTTAAATTGTATTTTTAATTGTCTTTCACTTATAAGTCAATTCTCCTCCATGCACATATGTATATGTCTCTGTTCTTTTTGTATATATGTTTGTCTTATGTGTATTTTTATCCGTTTTGATTGTACGCCGCCCCGAGTCCTTCGGGAGAGGGTTGCGGCTAATCAAATAAAATTATTATTATTATTATTATTATTAAGGAAATAGATCTTCCTCTTACAAGCCTCCACCCATTGCTTCTTGTCCTGCGTTCAGGTGCTTTGGTAAATAACTTCTCAATTCTCTTTCTTCTAGCCAGTTATGAACCAAATAGATATGATGATAAGGGATGCCCACAGCAGAGAGCCGGAAGAACCAAGATGGCAGTTGGCACCATGAGGCTGAGATCATGAGATGCTTTGTACATACGTGCGACATTGATATAGATAGAAAAAGGGCAGGGTTTTGACTGTGTGATCACAATAACAATGTTTAACATCCCTGCAAATGTTATTGGTGGCAATATGCAATTTTCATGCAATCTTTCCCAATTTGGAGCAAACTAGTTGTTCCATATTCCCAATCAGTATGCATTTTTTTCAATATACAAATAGAATGGTCCAGTACACCCAAGTTTTTAAATGCTGTTGACCAATTACTGTAGTCTATGTACTCAAAAGCTTTAGTGTAATCAATAAGATCAAATCAATTGTCTTTTTGGATCCATCTTGTCATTACCTATTAGATGCTTGCAGTATGATTCCAATGAGTTTAGCTTGAGGTTCTCGTTCCATATATCCTTGTAATCTGGATTGGAAAATCTTTGAGCATTATTTTACCAGCAGATGACTTATGATAAGTGCAACTGAGTATTCCATATAGCTGCCTTTTTGGATTCTGAAATACAAATTGAGCTTTTTCAATCATTTGATCTGTGTTGTTTTTTATTTCTGCTTACAAATTGTAAGCCAAGATTTAACAGCATCATCGTGTAAGATTTTAAACAAAAAGGAATTTATATATATATATATATATATATATATATATATATATATATATATATATATATATATATATATATATATATATATATATATATATATATATATATATATATATATATATATACACACACACACACACATACATACATGTATTTGTGTTACAAATATAGTACAAATATAGTACAAATATAACACATACATATATATATATACATACATACATACATACACACATACACACACACATACATATGCATACATACATATGCATGCATGCATGCATACATACATACATATATATCCATTTATAGTTTTGCAAGTTCCTGCATATATTGCCGACTGAATCAACTGACTCAATTTACCCTTAGCTATCTATAGTATGGTATTTTTCTACATGATAAAGACAGGGAAATTATTTAGCTCATGTTCTTTACCTGTCCATTACTACCCATATTTATAACTGCTGGTATCTAAACCTGGGACCATTCTTGCTATCAGAAAGTCAAGAGCTTCAAGGCAGTTTTATAGTGCAGGACACAAGCTGACTTGTGTCAGACCAATTCTCGAATACAATTCATCTGCCTGGAATCCACACAGTACACGGGACATTAATACGATTGAGCGGGTCCAGAAGTATCCTCTATTCACAACAGAATACCTTATGCCACCAGACTTGAAATTTTAGGCTTGGACAATCTGGAACTGCACCACTTGTGGTATGTTCCAAGCACAGTACACAAAATTGTCTGCTACAACGTCCTAGCTGTCAAGGACTACTTCAGCTTCAACCTCAATAATACATGGGCAAACAATCAATGCAAACTCAAGGTAAGCCTCTCCAAACTCGATTGCAGAAAATACGACTTCAGCAACAGAGTGGTCAATGCCTGGAATGCTCTACCTGACTCCGTTGTTACATCCTCAAACCCCCACAACTTCAATCTTAAGCTGTCTACTCTGGACCTCACCCCATTCATAAGAGGTCTGTAAAGGGGTCATGCATAAGCGCACCAGCATGCCTACCGTCCCTGTCCTACTGTCCCTATTTATTTGTACTCATTTCCTTTGTTCATGTCCAGGTATATACTTATACCTGTTATCTTGTACATGTTTGACAAACTACTAAATACAAATACTTCTTTTCTCATTGCTGCTGCTGTTCAGTGAAGATCTCTTAACACTTTCAGCAAGAAAACAGCAATAAATTCAGGGCCTATTTTAAAAAATAAAGGTATGAGAAAAAAATTAAATATGCTCTGAATGCTTTTCGATGTGGGGAAACTTTCCTGCTGTGTTTTTTTTCTTCAGATAATCATATATATATTATAGAATTTTCCTATCTCATCCATTCTCTGAATAATGCAGGGAACTACAATTCGGAATAAACTCCCTATTGCTGCCAAGAAAACTGTATAGAAATTGTCCATGAAATGACTATTCAGCTTTAAGAGGCTTTAGTTTCCTGTTCTCACAAGAGAAGGAATAAAACACTAACTGGGCTTGTTTATCATAACTGATTTGGTAGAAGAGAGCAAGTCCTGAAATTATTCATATCAGGAATAGAATAGGACTTTCATTGCATCCTTTGGTCACTCAGCTGGCAAGGAAAGATGGACAACTTAGTATCAGCATCGTTTGGGATTCCCGAGTAAGCTGCAGGCTGCGAAAACATCCTCTTAATAGTACATTTTTAGGTTCACTGCCCTATTTATTTATTTTATTTTATTTGTTGGAATTTGTCAAACAAAAACGAGAACAAGAGTAAGAGAATAAAAACCCAATGACAGGGATGTTAGGCACATTAATGCACTTATGCACGTCCCCTTTACTGTTCACTTAAGTTTGAAATAAGGTCCATGGAAGTCAGAGGTGGTATTCAGCAGGTTCTGACCAGTTCTGGAGAACCGGTAGCCGAAATTTTGAGTAGTTTCAGAGAACTGGTAAATAACACCTCTGACTGCTCCCCCCCCCCATCTATTCTCTGCCTCCTGAGTCCCAGCTGATTGGGAGGAAATGGGGATTTTATAGTATCCTTCCCCTGCCACGCCCACCACGCCATGCCCACAGAACCAGTAGTAAAAAAAATTGAATCCCACCACTGACGGAAGTCAATTTGTGACTAAAACTGTGAAAATTTATAGCTGAGACAACTGAATCAAGTTGGGCATTCTAGACTTTGATAATTCTATTACAGAAATCTGCAATTTTTTACAGTCAAGTTTACAGAGATTTACATTGAGTTTAAAGTGGTTGCTTTATTTGTGTGCAATCTTACCTCTCTTGTTTCCATAATTACCATAGCTACCAGTACTCAAACCAACATATAATCCTCTGTTTTTACTCTATTCTTCTCTCTCTCTCTCTCTCCCTCTCCCTCCCCCCTCTCTCTCCTCCTCTTATGTACACACACACGCACACACACACACACAGACATACTTATCCAACACTCCCACCCCCAAAGTAGTTCTCCACCCTTCTGACTTTCCTTTTCTGTAGATCTCCAGGAGTTTAGGAAGCAGCTTTTCACCAACTCATTCTATTGTGGGATGGGAAACAAAGGCTAAAGACCCAGATTTAAACTTAATAACAAGAAGTGCCTTCATGCAGAAAACCACCACAGAAAGAATGCCCTCGCTGATATGTACCAAAGGGGGGAGGAGGGGGGGGAGAAAAAAATCTTTCAAAATAACTAATTAAAGTTGTTTTAGCTTCTCTCACATGCTTCTAAGGGCACTTAATCTCACAGGGGGCAATGGCATATGGAACAATGGTCCCTCAGGCCCCCTCTCTCCTCTGCGCCCCTCAACCACTATCTTAGAGGTTTTAAAACAAGAGCCACTTTAGGTTAATGAGCTCTCAGATGAGGAGAAGAAGTCACTAATGAACACTGATGGTCACACATTCCCCGATGCGATGAATAGGATCCTGCCAAATCCATGACTGTCAGAAAGTTTCATTCATAAAATCCACAGGCCAGAAAAAGTGGGAAGTTGCAGGGGTGGTGGGACTCTGGTTTATGAGGATAGGCGGGGTCAGCATTGAATGAGTTGATGAAATAGTAGCATATCAACATGATCAGTGGTGGCCAAACCCCCAGGATTTTTTGGGTCCCCCTCCTTGTTCTTTTGTCCTTTGGCTAATTAGGAATAATCCCCACCATTGACAATTGTTGAAATAATCAGTAAATGTTTGAGTTGTGTTTCCAGTATAATTCCTAAAATGGTGAAAGTGGAAAGGAAGCGCAGGGAAGAATATGAGATCTATCCCCTAAGAATAGATTGGGGGATTCTATAGTTTACCAGCAAATGACTTCAAGTAATACAACAATAGAATAGACTAGAATCCTTTATTGGCCATGTGTGATTGGACACACAAGGAATTTGTCTTTGGTGCATATGCTCTCAGTGTACATAAAAAGACAAGATACATTCATCAAGAATCGTAAGGTACAACACTTAATGATAGTCATAGGGTACAAATAAGCAATCGGGGAACAGTCAATATCAATATAAATCATAAGGATACAAGCAACAAAGTTACAGTCCTGCAGTCGTAAGTGGGAGGAGATGGGTGATAGGAATGATAAGAAGGCTAATAGTAATAGTAATGCAGCCTTAGTGAATAGTTTGACAGCCTTGAGGGAATTATTTGTTTAGCAGAGTGATGGCGTTCAGGAAAATACTGTCCTTCTGTCTAGTTGTCTTGGTGTGCAGAGCTCTATAGCAGTCATTTTGAGGGTGGGAGTTGAAACAATTTATGTCCAGGATGTGAGGGGTCTGTAGATATTTTCACAGTCCTCTTTTTGACTCGTGCATTGTACAGGTCCTCAATGGAAGGCAGGTTGGCGGTAATTGCTTTTTCTGCAGTTCTGATTATCCTCTGAAGTCTGTGTCTGTCTTGCTGGGTTGCAGAATATAGTACAAGTAGAATATAAGCCAACCTTTTAAAGGGAAAAGACAATCCATGTCACATTAAAATGAAGAACTCTTAAATGGTTCCAAAATAGTTTGAATCATTGCTGGAGCTGAACATTCTCACAGAAGGACTCTATTGCTTCCACAGAACAATAACACAGAATCAACCCTGGAGGTCTTCTAGTCCCACTCCCTGCTCAGGGCAGGAGGCCTTATTCCATTTCGGACAAATATTTTCTTGAAAACCACCAGTAATGGAACATCCACAACTCTAGGAAGCCAGCTGTTACATTAACTAATTGCTTTCATTTTCAGGATATTTCTTCTTAGTTCCCGATTGGATCTTCCCTCAATGAGCTTCCATCCATTGCTTCTTATCCTGCCTGTTAGATATTAGCATATACCGAGATAAGTCTCCCCTCTGGTCCGCTACCACAGCGGGAAACAGGTATCCCTCTGATTGGTCGAGGGGCGTACCCGATCCCTATAAAAGGGGAACCCTCCGACCACAGAGCAAGCTGGATCACTACTACTAATAAAGAGCTGTTAAGTCACTTCGTGTCCGCAGTCTGTCTCTCGTTGCCCAGATCCAACATTGGCGACGAAGGTGGGATTGAGAGACAGATAGGACGAAGAACGCTACCTCCAGAATCTCCGGATTTGATCCAGCCCAGGAATTCGGCAGTAATTCCGACAGCCATCTCAGATCACCGCAGCGCGGCAAATTCAAACTGAGAAGATGGCGATGCATGCTCCCCCCGCTCCTTTCGACCCAGCAAACGACGAATGGGAAGCTTTCATGATTCGTTTCGAGTGTTTCCTCGAAGCGAACGAATACACGGGGATCACCGATGCGAGGAAGAAAAACATCTTCCTCGGCTACTGCGGAAAGGAAGTCTTCAATACGGCCAGAGACCTCACTGCGCCTACTCCAATACAGGCAGTATCGTGGACGACGTTGCAACAGACTCTGCAAACTCATTACGCGCCAAAACCTTCCCGCCATGTCTGCCGCAAGGAATTCAACATGAGGACCCAGAAGGCGGGAGAATCCATCAATCAATATGTTGCAGCCCTACGAAAAGCAGCAACTCACTGCGAATACAGAGATCTGGAAGAGCACATCTTAGAGCAGCTCATCTGTGGGTTAAGAGACATTTCCTTGCAAAAGAAGCTGTTGGCAAACCCGAATTTAACCCTACAGACAGCGTTAAACGAAGCAAGAGCGTCAGAGTCAGCGGAGAAATCATCAGTGACCATACAACGAGGGGCCAACGTAAACCAGCCAGCACCAAGACAAACCAGAGTTCACTACGAGGACACAAGCCCCGACTTCGAGAACCCCGAGTTCGAGGACAGTCACCTGATGCAGAGCAGTCACGTGAGGCCTGGGGGGAGACCCGGATCCCGCTTGCCGCCCTGCGCAAGTTGCGGAGGGAATCACCCCAGGTCTACTTGTAGGTTCAGGAACGTTGTTTGTTCGCACTGCAACAAACTTGGGCACATCGCACGAGTGTGCCGGAGCGGAGTCCCTGCCTCACGGCAGCCACCCATGTACCGCCAACAGAAGCCTAACCCAGGGGCTTGGCGAAATCAAAAAGGGCGCCCAGAGAGAAATCCACAAGTGTTTACCCAGAGAGAATATTTCCAAAGAGCTGAACGAGCGTATCCCCAGAGAGATTACTCACAAGGAGTTGAGCGAGCGTATTCCCAGAGAGAATACACACAAAGAGCTGAAAGAGCGTTCTATCAAGACGCTCAATGAGAGTATTTGCAGGATGTGGACGATGAGATAGAGTTGACCCAGAGAGAGGAGTTGCGAACGTATCTCACCACAATACATCAGGTCCGCCCTAAGCGGCCAAAAAGGCTGAGAGTCACAGTCCTCTTGGAGGGCTCACCCTGCGAGCTAGAAGTTGACACAGGATCGACCCTGACGATCATTTCATGGGCATCCATGAAAGAGGCTATCCCTAGCCTCAGAAAGAGCCAACTACACGCTCCAGACGTCCTGCTACGAGACTACCAGGGGAACCAAGTCCCCATTGTGGGCCAAGGCACATTCCACATCCGTTTCAAGGACATCGAAGCCCAGCTGCCCGTGACCATCGCCAGCGCGCCATTGCAGAACCTTCTGGGGCTTGATTGGTTTGAAGCCCTGGGGTTAGAAGTCACCGGAATCAACGCCGTGAGAAACAGCAGCGCTGAACAGATTTTTAAGGAGTTCAAGGATGTGTTCAGCCCCGGTCTTGGTAAGTATGTGGGTAAACCAATATCATTCAATTTAGACCCCAAAGTGGCGCCAATCCGACTTAAACCGAGACGAGTGCCTTTTGCACTCCGCCCAAAAATAGATAAAGAAATAGATAAGTTAGTGGAGCAAGGAATCCTTGAGCCGGTAGATCACGCGCGCTGGGAAACGCCCATCGTGACCCCAGTCAAACCAGACGGATCAGTCCGCATCTGCGCGGACTATAAATGCACAATTAATGTCGCGCTACAACAGAGCGCATATCCTGTGCCTGTAGTACAGCACTTATTGCACTCGTTGGGGCCAGGAAAGGTATTTGCAAAGTTAGACATGGCACAAGCTTACCAGCAACTGCCAGTGGATAGCGCCACAGCGGAGGCCCAAACGATAGTGACGCATAGAGGAGCATTCAAATGCAACCGGCTACAATTCGGCGTAAGCATTGCCCCAGGATTGTTCCAGAGCGTCATGGAACGACTTTTGCAAGGGATACCAGGAGTCGTCCCCTATTTTGACGACATCTTGGTGTCCGCTGCAAATGAGGAGCAATTAAACAAAAGAGTCAGATCTGTTTTGGCCAGAATCAGAGAAAAGGGCCTCCGCCTTAAAAAAGAAAAATGCCAAATTAACGTGCCTAGCGTAGAATTCCTGGGTTATAGAATCGGTCAGGGAATACACCCCACTTCAAAGAAAATTAAGGCGATCCAGGACGCCCCCACACCACGAAATCAGACCGAGTTGCAGGCCTTCCTCGGATTACTTAACTTCTACAGCGTTTTTCTGAGGCAGAAAGCGACCGTTGCTGAGCCACTACACCGTCTACTCCAGAGGAACGCACCATGGAAATGGGGAAGATCCGAAGCTGCAGCTTTCGCCAGGGTAAAGCGCCTGCTCACCACTGACTCACTGCTTGTTCAATACAGCCAGACCCTACCGCTGGTATTGACCTGCGACGCATCACCTTTCGGAGTTGGAGCAGTCCTCAGCCACAGGATGCCCGACGGAAAAGAAGCACCCATCGCCTTCTACTCCAGAACTCTTTCATCGGCCGAGAGGAATTACAGCCAAATGGACAGGGAAGCGCTGGCTGCCGTAGCGGGAGTAAAGCGTTTCCACGAATACCTCTACGGCCGCGATTTTGAACTGATCACAGATCACAAACCGCTGTTGGGACTTCTGGCGGGAAACCGCCCCACTCCGGTCTCCCTTTCTCCTCGCATGACCAGGTGGACTGTTTTCCTGGCTGCGTATTCATACAAATTGATTCATCGACCGGGCTCCACTCTTGGACACGCAGACGCACTCAGCCGTTGCCCATTACCTGACATTCTGCCAGACCCCACTCCAGAAGTACCGGTATTGCTCATTGACTGTTTGGATTCGGGACCGGTTTCGTCCTACGATGTTGCAAGGTTCTCCTCTAAAGACAATTTAATAAAACAAGTTCAAACTTGGGTTTGGAGGGGGTGGCCAAAGGGAAATGTGGGCCCGGAATTCAAAATGTTTTGGTCAAAACGGGACGAGCTCTCAGTGCTACAGGGATGTTTGTTGTGGGGGGATCGAGTTGTTATTCCGTATGCTTTACGTAAAAATGTATTAGATGCTTTACATATGGGTCATCCGGGGATTGTTAGAATGAAGGTGTTAGCAAGAAGTTACGTGTGGTGGCCAAACATGGACAAAGAAATAGAGGAGTGGGTGGCCACTTGCGACCCCTGCCAGGAATCGAGACCAGCACCCCCGGAAGCGCCCGCCACAGAATGGGAGAAACCCAAAGCACCCTGGTCGCGAATACACATCGACTTCGCAGGGCCATTCCAAGGTCAGACTTTCCTTATAGTTGTGGATGCATACTCAAAATGGCTAGATGTAGTCCTAATGACTTCAACCACGGCAGAGGCAGTCATAAAGGTTCTACGGCGACTTTTCGCCACCCATGGCCTGCCAGATCTCCTAGTATCCGATAACGGGCCCCAATTCACGGCCATGCAGTTTGAAACATTTTTAGCAGGGTTGGGGATTCGGCATGCCCTCGTCGCGCCATTCCATCCAGCATCAAACGGGCAGGCGGAGAGAATGGTGCGATTCGCAAAAGAGGCCCTCGCTAGGATGGGTCCGGGTGATTGGCAAACACGCATTGACCATTACCTCCTAATTCAGCACATTACCCCAAGCGCAACAACGGGTAGGAGCCCCGCTGAACTACTCATGGGTCGCCGCCTACGGTCTCACCTGGACCGGCTTCACCCGAATTACTCTGCCACGGCTCCCCCAGACTCTACAAGCAAAATCCGGTCTTTCAGAGTAGGGGATTCAGTTTACGCCCACAACTACGCAGGGGGTACATTATGGATGCCGGCAAAGGTCATTGGCATCACAGGTCCACGATCGTATTTGCTGGAACTAGAAGATGGGCGGAACTGGAAAAGGCACATCGATCAACTTCGGGGTCGCCTAGCACACTCCGACCTGCGAAACGAAGACGAGAGTTTCCTGTCTACAGACAGTCAGCCACGCGAAAGCCCCATCATAGGAAACGACGACGCCGGCGAGCCAAGCGTGGGACACGACAACACGCACGAAGCAGAGAAACCCCCAGACAACGCAGCCGAACAGACTCCTGAACGCCCGAGCAACGAAGGCACAAGACCTCCAGAACGGGAAATAGGAAAAGCACCCGATCCTGCAACCACTTCAAACCAACCCGAACTACGACGTTCCTCCCGAGCAAGACAAACACCCACATACCTAAAAGACTATGTGACATACCGCAACGTTCCATCTAGGAGGGGAGGGGTGTTAGATATTAGCATATACCGAGATAAGTCTCCCCTCTGGTCCGCTACCACAGCGGGAAACAGGTATCCCTCTGATTGGTCGAGGGGCGTACCCGATCCCTATAAAAGGGGAACCCTCCGACCACAGAGCAAGCTGGATCACTACTACTAATAAAGAGCTGTTAAGTCACTTCGTGTCCGCAGTCTGTCTCTCGTTGCCCAGATCCAACACTGCCCTCAGGTGCTTTGGGGAATAAATTGACCTGCCCTCTTCCCCGTGACAGCCCTTCAGGTACTGGAAGATGGCTATGAGGTCGCCTTTTGGTCACATGTCACATCTTTACCATCAGTGGCGGGATGCTGCCGGTTTAACAACCAGTTTGGTGAGTGTGCGGCTAAAGCGCTTGCGCACAGTGCTGAAAGTGGAGCACTTAGAAGCTCAGCTGCTTACCTTCCAAGTCAGCAACGTTAAGTAGAACAGCGAGGGGGGGGGGAATCAGCTGTGCCATGTGATTGAGATGAGCTAGAAAGCAGGAAATAAAAGACAGGATAGGGTGGGGGCGGATGGGCAGGGCCAGCTGATCGTTGGAGCTCATGATTGGCCTGAACCGGTCCGAACCGGCTAAATACAACCTCTGTTTACCATGTCCCGTGTTTGGGTTATCTTAAAAAACAAAAACAAAATCTCAAGTAGTGAGTGGTTAAATAGAAATGCAACAAAACCCAACAGCAGTTTCAGAAAGATCATTCCAGAGATGGAATTTCTATGGATTTTAATTTTCTATTCTAACCTGGCCTTCTACAGTAATAACCCAACAGATAAAATTGGGGAAAAGGAGCTGTGCCCTCTTCTCTCGGCCAGGTGTGTAAAATATCTGTCAGGTCTGTTTTTTCATTGAGGTTTAAGTCCTAGTAACAGATTTTCACAGCAAGAGATATGACATTAAAAAGTAGGTTTGTCAAAATAAAAGTTACTTCACTTTGAAGTTTTATGCACAATCTAATCTAATCTGTCTGTCTGCCTGTCTGTAAATCTCTCTCTCTCTCTCTCTCTCTCTCTCTCTCTCTCTCTCTCTCTCTCTCTCTCTCTGTGTGTGTGTGTGTGTGTGTGTGTGTGTGTATGTTCCAGCATAACTCTGGAACCCCTCGAGCAATTTGCAGTTCTGGTCGCCACGATGTAAAAAAGATGTGGAGACTCTAGAAAGAGTGCAGAGAAGAGCAACAAAGATGATTAGGGGACTGGAGACTAAAACATATGAAGAACGGTTGCAGGAACTGGGTATGTTTAGCTTAAGAGAAAGAAGGACTAGGGGAGACATGATAGCATTATTCCAATATCTCAGAGGTTGCCACAAAGAAGAGGGAGTCAAACTATTCTCCAAAGCACCTGAGGGTAGAACAAGAAGCAATGGGTGGAAACTAATCAAGGAGAGAAGCAACTTAGAACTGAGGAGGAATTTCCTGACAGTGAGAACAATTAATCAGTGGAACAGCTTGCCTCCAGAAGTTGTGAATGCCCCAACACTGGAAGTCTTTAAGAAGATGTTGGATAGCTATTTGTCTGAAACGGTATAGGGTTTCCTGCCTAGGCAGGGGGTTGGACTAGAAGACCTCCAAGGTCCCTTCCAACTCTACTATTGTATTGTATTGTATTGTAATTTCAACCAAACTTGACACACAGATCATTTACTCCCTGGAGAAAAATACTGTGGGGGGCAAGACACCCCTAACACTGCTCAGGGTGTGTGTTCTATCAAGATACAGCCTGTTGTGCTTTAAAATGGCTTCTACTGTATAGCGCAGTGGAATTGCCATGGTAATGGCTTCACAGTACTCCACAAGGGGGCTCCTTTTCCACAAGGAGAAAAATCCAACATTAGAAATTACATTTGGTCTGGACGTTTTCCCCCTGTAAATAAATACCCAGTCAACACTGGATTATTATACATAAATTATAACATAGCTCTAATGAGCCATGGGGGTGCCGTGGTTAGAGTGCAGTACTGCAGGGTTCTGCTGCCTGCTGGCTGCCTGCAATTCGGAAGTTCAAATCTCATCGGCCTCAAGGTTGACTCAGCCTTCCATCCTTCCAAGGTCAGTAAAATGAGGACCCAGATTGTTGGGGGGGCAATAGGCTGACTCCGTAAACTGCCTAGAGAGGGTTGTAAGGCACTATAAAAGGGTATATAAGTCTAAGGGCTATTACTATTGCTAATTAACATTAGGCTAAAATGCTGGCATAGTTTTAAAATCATGCAAATACTTGAGAAAGCTATCTGGAAAAATGCTTGGGGAAAAAAAGAGAACTTTCTCTTCAAGCTAGAATGAGGATTTAAATAGCAGTTTAAATTCCTCTTCAGTGGTAGAACTCAGTGAATTATACATTATCATAAAAAAAGAAAAACATTGTGGATTATCTTTACTTTCTTTACCTTTGAAGAAAATATGTAATTGTTTTAAAATAAATAATGCAAAATGCAGCATAAGCAGGTATATCGCACGAGGCAAGAAAAAAGGAGCGTTATATACTTTTGGAAATATGTTCAATATATAGGCCTGAAGAATGGAGGCAAGGGACAAAAAATGGGTAGCAGTAATCCGAAACGGAGAAAATGACTGGCAAGAAGGTTCCTTGTGCCATGAATCCTTTGTATTCATTCAAATGAAAAAGAATTGTGATTTTAGCAGTGTGTTTTGAGAGCTCTTTGGTAGAAGCAAGAGCTCTTACGTGCTCAGAGGAGACAAAGAGCTGTTTATTTGGATGGGGTGTGTATGGGACAAGATGTCCTGGCGCCTGCAATAGTTCATAATGTCAAGTGCCTCTTAAATCAACCAAAGTTTTGACAGAACCGCCAGAAAAGAATCAACATGGTTTGGGGATGTTGATTGGCAAACATGTATAAAACTCTTAGCCTTGATAAATCAATCAATCAAGACCTCGGAGATCTTCTAGTCCAAGTCCCTGTTCATGCAGGAGACCCAACACCATTTCAGACATCACTTTCTGAAGGCAAGCTCTTCCACTGGTTAAGTGTCCTCGCTGTTTGGAAGATGTCTCTGTGGTCATGTGGCCAGCATGGCTAAATGGCGAAGCCACACAGAATACTGTTACCTTCCCACCAAAGGTGGTTCCTATTTTTCCTACTTGCATTTTTACATGCTTTCGAACTACTAGGTTGGCAGAAGCTGGGACAAGTAGCAGGAGCTCACTTCGTTATGCGGCGCTAGGGATTCAAACCACAGAGCTGCCAACCTGGAATACACTAGCCAAACCCAAATCCTGCATATATTTTAGTCTCCAGGACTTTAATCAATTTCCCGGCTCATTTCTGCACTTTTCTCAAAGTCTCAACATCTTTTTTGTAATGTCGTGACCAAAACTGGATGCAGTATTCAAGGTGTGGTCTTACTAAGGCTTTATAAAGCAGTACTAATACTTCACATCAGGGGCAAAATCCTTCTGGTTTGGCCCAGTTCGGCCAAACCAGTAGGGATGATTGTCCTTGGTTCTTCAAACTGGTAGTAAAAAATAAGCTTCTGAGGATTGCGCGAATCAGCTGTGATCGTTGGAAGCTTTTTTCCCCTGCTTTTTAAAGCATTTTTTTCCTGCAGGTTGAGGTGAACCGGCAGGGGAAAGTGCTTTGAAAAGCTTAAAAAAAAATAGCTGAAAGTGAAAAAAAAGTTGGCCATGCCCACCCAGTCACATGACATCCCCCCACCAAGCCACGCCCACAGAACCATTGGGGGAGGGAATTCGATTTCACCACTGCAACAAATATACAAACTAACGCAGTGCTGAAACGAACATTCCTGAAACCAAGCAAATTGCTCTTTAGACCATAAGATCTGGCTGCAAAACTACAGATGGCCACTAGGTGGAAGCAATAGTTTAGAATGTTCTGCATCTTCTAGTCATCTGGATTTTTGCACCCAGATTTGTTGTGTCTGATCCTTGCATCAACAGTAACACAATTGTGGGAAAGGAAACATTTGACAAGTTCAGCTGCTGAATCAACACGACCATTGCTGCTGGTCTGACGCATCCAACTGTGCCAACACACTTGCCAACTGCTCGCCCCCCCTCCCCCGTTCCTTTCTATAGTTCTTACTCAGTTTATCTTAAGTCTCTCTTTGTCCTGCAAATTGCTGTTTTTGTTTTGGAAAAGATTTCCCTGAGAGATTTGCATAAACCCGATCCTTCTGTCACCAAATGAGCAGCATTTCTACCAACTATTGAAACCTGAGATGGTGAGGTGGATATCCAGGGACTGACAAATGGCAGAGAGACTTTTTGTTTTTGCTGTAACCAAGAAAAGAATTTCATGAAGGTAAACTGACCAGAAATCCCAGGTGATTTACCTTGCATGTAATAAACCTTTTTTTATAAGGAGTTTTTAATTTTTATTCTCTTACATACAGGTATACATTCACATAGTTATTATTCTTATTTGCCTTTATCACTTTTACATATTTATTTTTTCCATATAAAAGGTTAAAATATACATGCTGGGTTGCTTTGCTTGCCATCCCATACACCTACTTTTATGTTATCACCCCCTTATTTTTCCTTCTTTTCGCCCTCCCTTCCTTCCTTCCTCCTCTCCTTTCCCTTTCCTTCTTCCATTTCCTCTCCCCCTACTCCTCTCTTTCTCTTCCTCCTCCAATCCTCTCTCCTTCTCTTTCTGTCCCTTCCATCCTTCCTCTCCTTTCCTCTTTCTTCCTTGTGATAAGCTTTATTGGCCAGTAGGGAGCGCCCTTGTTTTAGTTCAGCTCTACTTGCTTCAGCAGAAGAAAAGGTGAGAATGGTGCTGACTGTGTGTTCGAAATACAGTAAGGCCATCCTGTCCTTGTCTGGCATCACTAAACTGTACTTCTAAGAGAGGTCAGCAACCACACTTACAGTCAGGTGATTTAAGACAAAGACAGTTTAGTAGAGATGGTGCATCTAGAAGGCAGGAGCTTCTCTTCATTATTTATAAAAGGGTGTCTAAAATCAATGGGGTTTTTTTTAAAATCAGTTTTTTTAAAATTTAAATTGGATTTTTAAAAATTTAAATCTTTTTTTAATTTTCATTCAATTTATTTTAATAAAATGCTTTTGAAGTAAACATCTATATATAAAGATAGTGTTCTATTTGAGATACATTCATAATTTAGTTTATTCAGCATGAAATGGAGTTTCATTTTGTAGCATGAGGGTGTATATTCTGCAATATTGGGACAGTCGGTGAG
This sequence comes from Natrix helvetica, assembly GCF_964273705.1. NCBI lineage: Eukaryota > Metazoa > Chordata > Lepidosauria > Squamata > Natricidae > Natrix > Natrix helvetica. Next base: position 95,364,818 of record NC_138551.1, read on the forward strand.
TCAAGAGCAGGTCAGAGGAGGAGCTGCTGCGGGACAGAGATGACAGTTGCTCTTTAAAAATTATGATTTAAATCGAGTTGATTCAAATCAAGTCTTTTTACTAGGGATTTTACTAGGGATTCGGTGAGTCAAGAGCAGGTCAGAGGAGGAGCTGCTGCGGGACAGAGATGACAGTTGCTCTTTAAAAATTATGATTTAAATCAAGTTGATTCAAATCAAGTCTTTTTACTAGGGATTTTACTAGGGATTTGGTGAGTCAAGAGCAGGTCAGAGGAGGAGCTGCTGCGGGACAGAGATGACAGTTGCTCTTTAAAAATTACGATTTAAATCGAGTTGATTCAAATCAAGTCTTTTTACTAGGGATTTAAATCATGATTTAAATCATGATTCAAATCGACTTGATTTAAATCGAATCCACCCTGATTTATATGAACTTTCAGAGAATAGTTGATTTGAGAATAATTAGTTGATTTGTTAATTCTTAAGTTCCAATCATTTAAAAATCAATAATTAGTTTAAAATCATAACCTAAGTGCAAGCAAAAAGTAAAAAACAGTCATCGTATCACCCCTTTGAATGACCTGGGGTTTGCTTTGGGACAGTATCATCCACATATGCAGTTTGGTTTTGAAAGGCACCACCTCTACCTTCTTTTGGAGAAATCAATAATATTGCTGCTTCCGTTCAGTGGTGGGTTTCAAATCCCATTCCAACCGTTTTTCACTCTGGTACGGTTGGAACGGGGCCGGCAGCGTCCTCATGGATGTACACACACGCGCAGTGCACGCATGCATCTTAGCGCCTCTGTGACGCTCCATGACACTCCAGCTGCTCTGCAGAGCATCGCGCAGGCGCTATATGTACCATGAGCATGCATGGAAGCACAGAAGCCTTTAAACACCAGTAAGGAGCTTGGGCGGGCAGGTGGGCCCTCCGGAGCACCATACCGGAATGGTATCCAGTGCCCCGGGCTGGCTCTGGTATGCCCGTACCGGGGCGTACCGCCTGCCACCCACCACTGCTTCCGTTGGTTCTTCCAAATGCTTTCACTCAGATGTTTTCTATAGCTGTGCAAAGACCCCTAGTGGCACTGGCATCCCATCAGTTTTCATGACACATCTGGCCAGGGTGTGTTGAAGAACTTCCCCTCTGAACTCTCCAAAGAATCTGTAAGCTGGCAAACAGCTTCTGGAGTTGAACTCCAAAGCTATCTGCATGCCAAAAGCTGTGAGGGGAGGGGCTGCAATCTATTCGGGGTTGAAGAAGCCACCATTTTGAAATTCACCTTTCAAACAGCGAGTAAGAGGGAGTCTCTTCTTAATCATCTTCAGCAACTTGTAATCTTTTTAAAGTCAACTTAAAAGGAGGCTCTTTCTAGCTACAGCCTCTATACCTTTTTGAAGACTTGCGCCATTTTAGGGATTTCTTTTTGTCTCAAAGAACAAGGAAGAAAGCTGCTAAGGCAAGCCAAATAATAATAATAATACTTTATTTTTTTTTAATAATGGCAAGCCAAATAAGGAAGTGTGGTGAGAAAAAAAAAGCTGACAGAAAAAGATAAAGATTGAAAGCTGTGATTTTAATTTACTATTGCAATAACTGGTAACTTGATTTTCTTAACTGCAGGTGGATTAAATCATCTGATTCTGATTAAAAGAGGAAGCCAAGATGGTAGAGCAAAGTATTAGAGATACATTTAAAAGATCTCTAAATAAAATACGCCAATTTGTTGACCAGCTGTTCTCTGATGATAAAAATCCCCTCAAATTACTTCTGAGATGCAAACGCGTGGAGAATGTTATCAAACTGCCGAGGCAACTTCACAAGTAGCTGAAAATGCAGAGGAGTTTATTGCAGTTTTGGAAGAACCTGATATTAACTTTCACTACAATGGTTCAAATGTAAACCTTTCAATAGAACTGAAAGAAGAGCGTCGAGAAAAAAAAAACAAATTTGGGACTTTCTCTATAAGGACATTAACAAGGTTGAGGATCTTATGATAAAAAGAAAGGCCTATAAGACTTTGATAAAATTTCCAGAGAAAAAAAAAGATTTTACTCCATAAAGGCTGGAAGGAGTAACTTAAACTTAATGAGTTAACTGGAATTAGGATGGATTTTCAGCTTGATATGTATAACTAAAAGAAACATTTAACCCAAAATTTGAAAGTGTGTGTGTGTGTGTGTGTATTTGTGTTGTATTTGTGCTGATAAATAAATAAAGGGAGACTTTATCAGCACAAATACAACACAAATATAAAAAGGCAACATTAAAAATAAAAATATGGTTTTCTGCCTGGATGGTCTTCTGTAATGAGCCGAAGGACAGAAAGGGGGAGTAGTGAGCTCCCTCCCATATTTGGGCATACCAGGGGTTGTAACACACACACACACATACATACATACATACATACATACATACATACATGTTTCTTAAAGTAGGCAAAAGATATTGAAAATGTATTTGAGAATAAAAGTTGAGAAAAAGTTAAAGAAAATGATGTACCCGTTTAAAGAAAAACTCTCTGTGTTAAAAAGGATGGCTATAAAAATATTATTCTATAAGGCAGTTTGGAGAAAGGAACTAAATGTAATACTAAAGTTTAAAGCTTGTGTGTTAAAAAGTCAGGGAAAAAGATGTATTTTTCAGCAAGGTCCAAAAAGGTGAAAGAATACAATGAATTTTGTAAATAAAAATGGTGACAGGTCACAAAGATTATTAGGTGCAAATAGAAATACACATTATTTCCATAGCAAAGGAAATAAAGCAGGGATGGTTAAATTATTTTATTTAAATAGGAAAATATGTTCTTAGTAGGATATCACTTGTGAGGGGAAATAAATGAAACATTGGTTTTGTTGATGAGAAAGATTTGGTGTTATAGGAATGGCTAGTTATATATTAATGTGTAAAAGTAAAAAGTTGAGGTTAGAGTGTGTTTATCTTGTTGGAAATCAATGCCCCATTTCTTTCTCTCTCTCTTTCCCCTTGTATCTCTCACTCCTTTTCCCCCACTCCCTTTCTCTCCCTTAATTTCCTAGGTTTTCTTCTCTTCTTTGTATTTTATGTAATAAAATAAAACCTTAATAAAATAGTGCTCCCTTTCCGTTGCTTACATTTCTTTTAAACAAACAGTATCTCTCTAATTCTGATTGTCCTCCCTTAATAACCATTCATCCAACAACTGTCCAAGGTTACAACAGCACTGAAAAAATGGACTTATAACTGATCCTAGCACTTAACAATTGTTTCAGTGTCCATTCATGTAATCAATATTCAGGTGCTTGCGGACTGGCTCACATTGACACTTGTCACACTGTTTCATAGTCATATTCTTCTGCATGTGTAATCTTCCTCCACTTCAATTTGCTCCCTATATATCTCCTCCCCCTATCCCCGGTCTACACTAGTGGCCAAAATTGTGGAAACCTTTTGGGAAAAGTGTATTTTCGAGGTTTGATGGCTAATAACACCTTTTTGGGGGAGTTTCAAGATAATCATATTCCACTGCTGGAATGGCCTGGGAATAACCCAGACCTTAACCCAACTGAAAATCTATGGAGCCGGCTAAAGAGACTTTGTTAGTCAGAAGCAACCCAGCAATATAACCCAGTTAATAGAAGCAACCATTCAATCTTGGTTTCATGCTGCAGAGCTAAAAGACTTGGTTCACTCCATGGGAAGACATTGTAAGGCCGTAATTCATGCTAAAGGTTACCCAACTAAGAATTAATTGACATGGTGATAATTTTTGTATATCTTGTTTTTTGTACGTGTTTCACTTTTCTTCTTTATAACCTCTATTCTAATAGCAAATCCTTCAAAAAGGTTATCGCATTACATTCTTGATTAAATTATTTTTCCATTGATATATAATTTTAGGCACTATCCCCCCCCCCAAAAAAGTGGTGTTATTAGCTAGTTTTAGAAAATACACTTTCCCCCAAAAGTTTCCACAATTTTGGCCACTACTGTATGCCCTTTTGATTGCCCTGTACAACATGGCTAAGATGATATTCTTCTGCTGCACAAACAGCATAGGACAACTTTTCCTCCCCCCTTGCCCCCCACTGGACCTCCCATGGTCCATTGTCCACCAATCAGTTACACTTGCTTTATTTTGGAAATGGTTTGTCTGCCTCAGCCGTTCCCAGTCGATGACCTTGGGGTTGGATCTGTCTCATGCTTCCAGGTAGCATTCCACTTGCATTCCAGAGTTCCCTCTCAAACTTCCCTTACATTCCAATGCCTCCCCTCCCCTCTCCCATTACTGTTGTCTGGTTGCAAACAGGGTTGCCTAGTGAGTCAATCATGACACCTTGCTTTTCAACTCTCTTATTTTTCAGACTATAAGAAGCACTGGAATATAAGATGCACCAAGATATTGAAGAGGTAAATTAAAAAAAAAAAGGTTTTGCACTCTGCAGGTCTTCCAAACCCTCTGTACTCCCTGTTTTTTGTGAAAGAATGTGGCATGCAGAGAGTTTGAGACTCCTGCAAAGTGCTCCTGGAGGCTAGGGGAGCAAAAATGGGCCAGTTTTTCCTCGTTTTCTCCTCCCCAGCCCCCAGAAGCACTTTGCAGGCCTCCCAAACCCTCTTCGCTTCGATATTTGCAAAAAATGGGATGCGTGATGATGGGGTTTCAGGAGGCCAAAAATGCTATATTCAGTGTATTAGATGCACCCAGATTTTCACCCTCTTTTTTGGGGGAAAAGGAAATGTCTTACATTCTGAAAAATACGGTAAGTAAAATAATGTCATATTTCTATGTCTTCTGATGAGTACCATTTTTAAATCCCTTGCAATGAACTTTCAGAAAAGACTTTGGTGATTGGTTATTTGTTCAGTTAGAATAGAATAGAATAGAATAGAATAGAATAGAACAGAACAGAACAGAACAGAACAGAACAGAATAGAATAGAATTCTTTATTGGTCAAGTGTGACACAAGGAATTTGTCTTTGGTGCATATGCTCTTAGCGTACATAAAAAGAAAGATACATTTGTCAAGAATCATAAGGTGCAACACTTAATAATAGTCATAGGGTACAAATAAGCAATCAGAAAACAATCAATGTCAATATAAATTGTAAGGATACAAGCAACAAAGTTACAGTCCTGCAGTCATAAGTGGGAGGAGATGGGTGATAGGAAAGATGAGAAGACTAATAGAAATAGTAATGCAGCCTTAGTGAATAGTTTGACAGTGGTGAGGGAATTATTTGTTCAGCAGAGTGATGGCGTTCGGGGAAAAAACTGTTCTTGTGTCTAGTTGTCTTGGTGTACATACTCTATAGCATCGTTTTGAGTTGTAACAAGAGAAGTAAGTTTCCCAGATTGGTATATAACTGACCCAGAAGAATAACCTTCCAGCATTGGAGTATCAATCTCTTTGCAAAAAAAAATAAATCCATTTGTGCTGGCCACATACAGCATTAATTTTGAAATATTTGGCATAGAATTCAAAATAATTTAATTATCCCCAAATAATCAGTAATTTTCTGAAACAATATCCAAAATAATTTCTGTCACAAAATAAGCTGCTATGGCACCCTAAGGACCATTTCTGAGCATCTCATCCAAACAGTTAGCATCACTTCTTGTTTTTAGGCTTTATCTCTAGGTTTTATCTGTGCCAACCCAAATGGCAAATCACAGAAAGAGTGATAACTTCATAAATGCAACATAAAAAAAGTGAGTAATACTCTTTAATTCTGAATGGCCCTGACTTGTCCACCTTTCTGAATTAAATCTGGATTTAGACTCGGTCCATTTCGTCTCCCAGGGCATTGCTGAGCACTCTCCGTTTCTTTGGTCTCGTCATACAGGATATGAAATGCATCCCAGGCCTGTATTCCCTCTGCTCATTTGGGAGCTGATAATTACTAGCTTTCTCTAAGACGAGCTGTGGGGCTGAGAGACACAATAGGCAAGGATTGAGGGCTTGAAACTGTAGACTTTAATAATGCCACTGACAGCAAATAAGGATCTGACATGTGACTTGGATTACCACCAACAAGGGCCGCTTTGTAGTTCCATCTGCATCCTGCCAAGGGCCCAGAGAGTAGTTGAAAGGACAGAACAAACTGCAGCTGCCTCCATTAAATACAAGCGTGACATAAAAGGAACCAAAAAAGTCAATTTTGTGTGTGTGTGTTTCTTGCAGATGAATCCACCTTGCCACTTCTGTTGCCTCACTCGTTTCAGTATTCTTGCTTTTCTCGGATCCTTTCTTCCTGCTGAGATTACGATACTAATTAAATTACATTTATTCATTTTTATGACAGTCTTAGACTAGAGACCAGAACAAATAAAAACACTCAGTATATACAGTAATGGCCAAAATTGTGGAAACCTTTTGGGAAAAGTGTATTTTTGAGGTTTGATGGCTAATAACACCATCACTTGTTTTTTGGAGTAGTACCATAAAATTATATATCAATGGAAAGATAATTTAATCAAGAATGTAATGCAACAATGTTTGTTCAATTATCCTTATTCTATGAAAAGTTATAGCCAAATAACCAGAAAAAGAAAGCACAACTTGCTTAGGTTGATATCAGGTAGCTTTTCCCTCATTTTCTTCATATTATAACAGCTGCTGAAAGACTTGATCCATTCCATGGAAGAAGTTGTAAGGTGCAATTCATGCTAAAGATTACCTAACTAAGTATTAACTGACATGGTGATAATTTTTGTATATCTCATTTTTTTCTACATTTCACTTTTCTTCTTTATAACTGCTATTCTAATAGCAAATCCTTCATAAAAGTTACATTGCATTCTTGATTAAATTATCTTTCCATTGATATATAATTTTATGGCACTACTAAAAAAAAGTGGTGTTTTTAGCCATCAAACCTCAAAAATACGGTGCATTTTCCCCAAAAGGTTTCCATAGTTTTGGCCACTACTGTATATAATTAAAAATTCTACTTTTGATAACACCTCCTCCTTGTTATCTTCTTCTTGCTGATTTCTCTCTGCTTTCCTTTCTGTTCCTTCTCGTGACTCCATTCTTTCTTCATTGTCCTGATCATTGTCCATTATTCTTTGTATTATATTTTCCACTTTTTGGTCTACACAATCAAATATTTCCTCAATGCTTTGAAAAAGCTCCATTCGGTTTAGGTTCCCCTCACTTTTTTCTTGTATTGTGTCTGTATTTAGTCAATCTCTTTTTTAGCCCACTATCCAGGATTCATTAATTCAAAAAGCAAAAAAAAACAACAAAAAACAAATTCTAGTATAAAATAATAAATGACAACTAAATAACTATAATAAAATCCAGCCTATCAATTATACATGGCCTGACTGTACTACAGTTGCGATCCATAAACTGTGGGGTCCATTGTAAGTTCAATGCTAAAAGGGAAAGGAATAAGCAGCACAAAGGGTTTGCCACAATTCTTATATAACATCACTACTAATTAAATGTAATAAGCAAATATATGAGGAGGAAAAAGAGAAATTTTTGACACTTCTTGCAAGGAAGAACAGGAATTTCTTACACAAAAGTACAGAGGGAAGAGTTGAGAATACTTATAAAACAATGGTGAAATTTGAGGACAGAGTTCAAAAAATTACAGAGACATATGAAAGTGATAAGAAAATTGTTGACATTGACATAAAATCGAGTGTGGAGGGAAATGATAAGTGCGGAATACGGAAAGGAGAAATCGATGAATTGAAACTCTATCTCAGATATCAAAACATAGATGAAGAAAGGGGAGAAAATTTGGCAGAAACAATGAGAGTAATTTTGGCAGAATCACCAGTGATAACAAAAGTCAAGCAGGTGAAAGGAACAGATGTAGGGTTTTGATTACTTTTAAGATATCCAATGAACAACAAGTTGTCAAGAGAAGTCCACATAAGACTTATCAAGAAAACACTTAAAATACAGATTCTACAAATGGCAAGAGATATTGGACTGCACTATTTCTGGAAGGATACAGGATGATGAAAGGAAATGTCACAAGTTAAATGTAGTTAAACTTTGAGTACTATGTATAAGATAAAGTAATAATAGCTATAGTCAAATAAATGATCAATAATGATAATCAAGCATTTATATATATTAGATTAATAATATGAAATTTTATATAAAATGTAAGTGAGGATGATGGAGATGATGTTGAAAGACCTTTTTATAAAATAAATAATTCTATATAGAATAGAATATAAAGATGTAATATTGGATGATTTCAGGATGATGTAATGAAATGCCATAATATAAATTTACTTCAAATTTAATATGCCTCATATAAAAAGGATGTAATAATACTTATGCTTAATGGATATTTAACAATTATAATAATTTGTATAAATGTATATTAGATTGATGACACTAATAATGGAAAAACATGGAATTGAAAATTATTAGAGAATGTTATTAATGCTAAAATAATAGAATGATTTAGAATAGGATACAAAAAAAATCTTTATTATTGGATATATTGAAGGTGATATAATGAATCATTATAATATAAATGGATACATATTTAGAATACCTTGTTTAAAATGGTGAAACAATAGTGATAATTAAACAAATGAAGTACAATAATAATGTATACAAAGATATTTGATTGACAATAAGTGATTTTTGATAAAGCTCAAATGAGACTATGGAAACGATGGAGAAAATTTTTATAACCAATCGACACACTGTATGTAGTTGAAGAGGTTTTTATGTTATATGTTTTGCATGTTTATGTTGTTTGAAAATAAAATTTTTATTAAAAAAAAGATGTAACTGATTACCTTACTAAACTAATCAACTCCACGGAATACTACTCCCTTCTTCTCCTACATGTGGGGACCAATGACACAACAGTGAATCTGAAAACTATAACAAGAGATTATGAACAGCCAGGGCAGAAAGTTAAAGAATTAAGAGCACAAGTGGTGTTTTCATCTATACTTCCAACAAAAGGCCAACGTCCAATGAGAAAGCAAAGGATTTTACAAATTAACCATTGGCTTAAAAACTGGTGTCATCATCAGAACTTCAGATTCCTAGACCATAGTCTGTATGACATACATGAAGGGCTCCTGGCGAGGGATGGAGTGACCCTCACAAGAACTGGAAATAATATATTTGGAAAATGATTGGCTCATCTTTTCAAACGAGCTTTAAACTAAAATTGAGTGGGGAGGGGAGCAATCTTCATTGCCTTTAGAATCTAATTGCAAGCAAAAACCACTAGATAACCAATCACATAAGGTGGAAGGGAGTAAAGAGAAAAAAGAAATAATAAAAAATACATAATGACATAGAGAATGATGGAAAGGATGGAAATCCCAGTTACAAAGTAGAAGATATAAGAAACATACGGAAGACCCATAAAAGACTCAAATGCCTATACACTAATGCTCAAAGTTTAGGGAACAACAGGCTGAACTTGAAGAATTAGTACATAAAGACATATATAATATAGATGCCATTACTGAAACTTGGTGGGAAGAAACTAATGACTGAAATGTACTGATAGAAGGATACAAATTATTTAAAATAAATAACAAAAGAGGTGGAGTTGCATTATAGATAAAAGATCACTATATCTCTATAGAAATCCACAAAACCAAGGACGAAAACTTCCTAGAATCCATGTGGGTCAATACAAAAGGAAAAAAAGAATGACATTGCTATAGGCATGTACTACAGGGTACCCAACCAGGCAGAAGAAATAGATGACCTTTTTGCTAAACAATTAACAAATATATGTAGTAAACATACTACAGTAGTAATGACAGATTTTAACTACCCTGATATCAATTGGGAGACAAAGTCTGCAGCAAGTGGGAGATCGAATAGACTCCTAACCATCTTAGCTGAAACTTTGTCATCCAAGGTAGAGGAAGGAACTAGAGGAAAATTATACTGCATCTAATTCTTACATAGAGAAGAAGTGATGGAGGAAGTTGAAGTTGCCAGAACATTGAGTGAGAGTGACCATGTCATATTGGAATTCAATATAATGCAAACAGAAGCAATAGAACATAATCCGGACATTATCTTAAACTTTTAAAAAGCTGATTTTAACGAACTGAGCGAGAGCCTAAGAAAAATGCCACGGATAAAAACAACTCAAGAATCATGGGAAACTCTGAAAATATGATAATAAAAGCTCAGTCCAGCCCAATACCACTGAAAATGAAAAGCAATAAATCCAAGAAACCAGCATGGCTGCACAAAGATCTCTGATAAACTGAAAGACAAAAAGGATAAGTACAAAAAAATGGAAAGAAGGACACATAACTAAGGCAAAATATCAGCAGACAGCCCAAATCTGCAAAAATGAGGTCAGGAAAGCAAAAGCTCAGAATGAACAAAGACTTGCAACAAAAGTCAAAGATAATTAAAAAAAGTTTTTAAATAATAGAAAATATTTGTAACTTGGGTTTTAAATAATAAGAAAAATGTCAAGGAAACAGTAGGTCCATTTAAGAGAGAAGATGGCAAGGAAGTAACAGGCAGTAGAGAGAAAACAGCTGCTTAATTCATTCTTTGCATCAGTTTTCACACCTAATGAACACTACCAAAAACATAACTGTAAAAGACAGACTAGAAATAAAAATTAAAATAAGCAAGAAAATGGTAAGAGAACACTTGTGTGACCTTGATGAATATAAATCACCAGGATCTGATGGATGTCTTCCCAGAGTGCTGAAGGAGCTGGCCGATGTTATTTCAGTACCATTGGATCATATGTTGGAGCACCGGGGAACTACCAGAGGATTGGAAAAGATATGGTTCCCATCTTCAAAAAAGGGGAAAAAATCAGATCCAGGAACCTAGACACCAATCAGCCAGGGGTGGGTTGCTGCCGGTTTTACTACTTGTTTGCAACTCATGTGCAACCCGCCTGCCCGCTGTTCAATGTAAATTGAACAGCTCGCGTCTTTGTGCACACGGAGTCACTAAGAAGAAAAATGGTGGCGGCCCAGCAGTGGTGAGGGAACCGGTTCGGGGGCATGGCAGACCCAGCAGCGACCCAGTCCAGAATTCCGTGAAGGTACTGGAAAAAATAATTAAAAAACAGATGTATGAACATTTAGTACTATGTTTCCTTGAAAATATGGCTCACCCCGAAAATAAACCCAAGGCTATTTTTTTTGTGGAGCCTAATATATGCCCTACCCCAAAAATAAAGCCCTAGTGAAGGAGGTGGGTGTGGCCAGCACAGGAGGCAGCCTTTCCCCCGTCACCTCATGGCTGCTTGGCCTCTTAATTGGTGCCCATGGATCAGCTGAGTCAGCGAGGCCCAGGAGCTGCCTCTCATTCCTTGTCTCCGGGTGCAGCCTGTCCTTTTCAAGTGATCAAATGTCACTTGAGAAAAGGCTGTGTACCACAGGGATTACAAGGCCAAACGCTTGGAATGGAGCCTTTTTGATGAACAGCAGGAACCCCCCCCCATCTTCCTCTCATTTCCAAAAAAAGGCTCCATTTTGAGCCTTCAGCATTGCAATCCTGGGATATGCTGAAGGCTCGGAATGGAGCTGTCAGGGTTCCAAATAGCATCCAAAAGTAAATCAGAGTTCAAGGCAAAGTATTGCTCAAAGTTCCAATGTATTAAGACAGCCATGTTGGCACCTAGTTGAAAGTTCAAGATCTTGCCCCCACACCCACAAGTCCATCACATGGTCCATTCTTCCCCTGTCACACTGGCAGCTTCCACCCATCCAGTTCCAGTCAGGTGCAGAGGTGCAAAGGCAAAGGATGACCTTGGCTTTCTAGAAAGAATTTTGTTATGACTACATATCATCTCACTCCGTACAATCCCCCCTCCCATTTTCCCACAATAGAAAATAGAGAATGTAAATATATGGTGATATAAATAATTAATATTATTATAAGTGTTAGTACTACTGTTGTTATATTATAGGATAAGGTAAAAGTAATGGGAAGGCAATGCAGAATGGAGAACTATAAAGGCTAAACTTGAAAGCCCATACAGAAGGCTGTATAATTGCTTTATATTGTTATGTAAGTTTTGTGTTTTGTTTTTTTCTTGTTGTGTTTTTCTTTCTGTTTTTAAAGATTAAAACGTTCAATAAAAACTATTTAAAAAATGCATAATAGAATAATAGAAAGTGTGGCAGGCCAAAGATCCAAAAGAAAAGATGACTGCAGGTCTCACAGGAGCATTTTTTGTGAAAGGCAGGAAAATGGGGAGGGGGATTTTCCTGCCTGTCATCCTTTCCTCAAGCTCAGCACAAACTGGGATACACTTTTTAAGGGTAAACTTCCTAACATTGAGGACAATTAACCAGTAGAAGAGTTTGCCTTCAGAAATTGTTGGTGCTTCATCACTGGGGGTTTTTAAGAAGAGACTGGACAGTCACTTGTCTGAAATTATATAGGATCTCCTGCTTGAGCAGGAGGCTGGACTAGAAGACCTCCAACGTCCCTTCCAGATCTCTTCTGATTCTGAGTGTGGTGTGGGTCCATATCACACTGCTGCCTTAGTTTGCAATCAACTACCAAGCCAATTTTTTAAAGAAATACTTTACATTATCAGGAATGTGTGGTAGATGGGAGGAAAAAAACAAATATAGTCATATATTTAATTCCCACATTACCAAAAAAAAAAAAACCAAAAAAAAAAAAACAAAAACCCAACAGTTCCACTATGAGCCAGTTTGGTCTAGGGGTTAAGGCATCAAGCTAGAAATTAGGGGACAATTAGTTCTAGTCTGGCCTTAGGCATGAAAGCTAGCTCGGTGACTTTGGACCAGTCACTCTGTCACAGCTTATGACATCACTTAATTCCTATTTCAATGCCTGTTTCAATCAATGGATTGTTGGAAGAAATTTCCATCTGGGTTCAGTTCCAAGTGGGGAAAAAGACACTGGATTCACGGAAGTTGCTTGGAAAGAAGGTTTATTGATGGACAGAATCACATGCCTTGGGCGAAGGGAAAAAGGGCAGAGATGCTGAGAGTGGCCGGGTTTTATGCCCTCTCTGGGCTTTTGAATTTGAGCTTGTATTCTGATTGGTTGTCAGACTCCCATGGGGCCATGCAGGGACAACTCTGTAGACTGTCCTGAGTCCCAAGCTTGGTTGACTCTTGCTAGGTGATGATGTAATGAAAGGACTTTGGGATTCCTATTATGGCTCTGCCTGAAGGAGGTAGATCTTTGTTATGTAGAATAGACTGGCTCAGGCCTTAATGCTCCATTGACAAAGGTGGGGGGCTGAGTTTCTGCCTCCCTTTTAGGGGAAATATTCTGCCCTTTTAATATTTTCTAAAATATTCCATTTTTCTAGGAGAGGGGTGGGTGCTAACTTCCCACAAGATTAACATTTGTTGATCTGATAAAAGTGAAAACTTTGGGACTATGTCAGGAAGGGAAAAAAAGTTCCATTTTACTATTGGTTGATTAGATTCTTCCATAAGTATTATGTACAGTTTTGGGATGTACACTTTAAGAAGTATTCCGACTATTTAGAACAGTTTCAGAAAAAGGCGATTGAGGAGCATCAGGGACTGGAAAATAAACCATGTGAAGGAAAAGCGAAGGAATTAAGGATGTTTAGTCGTAAAAAGAGAAAAGTGAGGTTGGAAAATGATGGCATTCTCCAAGTTCCTGAAAATAAGTCAGATATAGGGTTGGTGAGGACCTATTCTCTATCATGCCAGAGTTCAGGATACAGAATAATGAATTTAAATTACAGAATGGGAAATTCCAGCTGAATGTTAGGGGAAACTTGCTAACATTAACAACAGCGTGACATTCAGTGATTCTACAGCAGTGGCAAACTCATTCAGAAACATCCAGAATAGAATGACTATGCTTCATTAATCTGCCCCCTCCCCAGTTTAATGATTCCGTTTCTGAATTGGTGAGGAAATAATTGTGGTTCTTTGCGCATCTCTAGCACTGCACCTTTCACCCCTGATATTTCTTATTCAGTGAAATAACTGAAATCAGCTTGCCACTGATTATATATTTAATTCCCCCCCCCCGCTTGTTTCCTTCTGTGCAAGGAGGCTAAGAAAGAGAAGAAAAACAAAGGATGACAGAAAGAGAAAACGAGAGAGAGCGAGAGAGCGAGCGAGAGAGAGAGAGAGAGAGAGAGAGAGAGAGAGAAGAGGAAGAAGCAGTAAAACTCATTTTCCTGGTAATTTACTTTTCTTTTCAGTTGTGTCCTGCTGCTCAGAAACCTATTCCTGTTACAATATTAGATATAAACAAGTAAACTGTGTAATGGATCACATTAAGCAGACCTCGTGTTTTGAGGCAGGATTTAATTTTCATGGCAGATTATCTTGTCTTCAGTAGTAGAGATATCCTGGGGCATTGACTGCATTAATAGGATCTAGTCTTTTAAAATCCATTAAGTCAGCTGACTGGACCAGTCTATAATCTCATTTCAAGTACAGCCATGAAAATGCTTACAAGGCTCACTCCCCGGAGACTGAGACAGCAGTGAGGAAGTGGCTAAAGGTTGCAGGAGATCTCTCAAAAAAGACTGCCTGTTTGTCTCATAACAAGCAGAAGGGGCAGAAATGTATGATTTCGTTAAGGAAAAAAAAACATGCAACCAGACAGAACACAGAACAAACCAGGAAACAAATGCTTTTATGCGGGGGTGGGCTTCAAAACTTTTAGCGAGGAGTTCTCTGCCTGGTTGCTAGGTGGGCATGGCCATGGTGGGCGTGGCCTAGTCAGCCTCCTCCACCATGGCAGTGGGAGGGAGCGTTTTTGCCCTCCCCCAGCTCTGGAGGTTTTTTTTGAGCCTCCGGGAGGGCGAAAATGGCTCCAGAGGCCCTCTGGAGGCCAGAAACTTCCAGTAGGCCTGTTGTTTGCGCTCCCCGAGCCTCCGCAAGGGCCCTGCACTTACCAAAACGGGCTGCGTGGGGACTCCTGGGAGGAGCGGGGTGGGGTGGCGGGGCCAGCCAGGAGTGGGATTTGGGGAGGTTCTCTGAACTGCACAGAATCTTAGCTAGAGGGTCTCCCGAACCTCTGCGAATCCCCAGCAGCCCACCCCTGCGTTTTATATAACAGGCAACTGGACAATGAGACAGAAATTGGTTCTGGAAGACGAGACTTGGATAGGTGAGGGAACAGACCTTAAAGCTTTGGAATCAAAAGACGATGTGATAGTGACTCTTCCCCCCGACTCACCTTCAAGTCATTGTTGACCCCTGGCAACCGCCTGGACAATTCCTTATACTTTTCTTGGCAAAATTTCAAAAGTAGTTTGCCATTGACTACTTCTTAGGGCTGAGAGTGGACCAAGGTCACTCAACTGGCTTCGTGCCTAAGACAGGCGTAGAATGCATAGTCTCATGGTTTCTATGCTGATTTTAAGCCTAGGAAAATGGGAAAGCAAATTAGAATTACCTTTGCCAGACCTATATTTGAATACAGCTCACCTGCATGGAACCCACACTGCATTTCGGACATTAAAACATTAGAGAGGGTCCAGACGAGGTATTTTACAAGAAGAGTACTCAACTCCTCTGCTCGTAATAAAATTCCGCATACCATCCAGGCACTCTCAGCATCTCCTCCCTTTTTTGCCCAGGACCTCAAACCATGTGATCCTGTCCACCATTAAAACCATCTTTCCAAGCAGTCTCCATGTTTCCAGTGTCTTTCTTCCCACTTGGAACTGAACCCAGATGGACATTTCTCCGAACACCAGAGTGTATATTTATTCATTTAATTCATTAGCCAAATGCATTTGATATTCTTTTTTTTAAAAAAAAAATTTATTTTACACACATAAACCCATCAACAAAAACAAACACATAACTTAAAACAACATAGGAACGAAAAGTTCCGTCATACAGCAGTTGCGTATTGGTGTATCTTTACAATTAGTATCTTCCCTCCTATATGTTTATTTCTTACATTCGTGGTCCCCTTATTCATTACTCATTTTTATGTACAATTCCAAACTTATTTATACTTAGCTATTTATATCAGACTATCGTCTTTACTATCATTTGAACTGTACATTAGACTGTCATTTAATTACTATAGCTTAATATATCTTTACTATCTCCTATTTTATCATTATGTCCTAACCTCCTACTACTGTCCAAATAACAATATTCCAGATAACATATAATAAATATTCCAAATAACATCCAAAATTAAATCAGAGTTCAAGGCAAAGTATTGTCAAAGTTCCAATTTATTAAGAGAGTCATGTTGGCACATCTGAGAAAACCCGAATCTGAGCTTCCTGGGTTTTCCCAATCAGTTGTGAGTTCATTAACTTGCTCCCACACTCACAAGTCCATCATGTGGTCCAATCTTCCACTGCCATGTTGGCAGTTCCACCCATCCAATTCCGGTCAGGTGCAGAAGTGTAGAGACAAAGGATGACCTTGGATCCTAGAAAGAAATTTTATTTTGACAACATCACATTCCACTCCTTAATATTCCCACTCCCAATTCCCCACTAATGAAACAGCATAGTAGAATAGAATATTAGTGTGGCAGGACAAAGATCCCAAAAAGAACCAGCTGCAGGCCTGACAACTTCATCGTTATTTTATATTTCCCTGTTTCTTATTTCTGTCATCTAACCATTTATACCATTTTCCCCAAATTAAATAGTATTCTGATTCCTCCTTTCCTTGCATTTCCTTCGTCAATTTGTCCGTCTCTGGACATTCTAAGATCTTTCTTATCACCTCTTGTTCCTTTGGTACTACATTATTTTTCCAATTTTGGGCATATGTTATTCTGGCCACAGTTATAATGTGTAAAATTAGATGTAGTGTTTCTCTGCTATACTATTTTGTGGTTATGCCTAATAAAAATACTTCCGGTTTCCAGTCTATATGATTCCCCATTATTTCTTCGAGCCACTTTTAAAATTTTGGTCCAAAAAAAAAGTGGCATTTGATATTCTATTTCCTTTTCTCTCTTCTATGTCAGCTACTTCTGCAACCAAGTAGTCATCTTCATGCTTAGAATATACAATTCTGCCAGCACTGATTCACTGTCAATGACGCTGATGTCATTTGTGCAACATTGATGGATCACTGAGACATCCTTAAAAACAGAGTGCCAACTTATAAGTGGGGTTCTGCAGGTGCCATTCAAGGAAATACACTTGTTATTGATGCATTTGTCGAGCTTTGGAGCTCACTTATCACCTCTCAGCTTACCAACAAAGTAAGGGAGAGGAGAGGGGGGAATTGGAATGTAGGCTCCAGGCATCAGGAGAGAAACCTGTAGGAATCAATGATTCTTCAGCAGATGGCTAAGATCCTCAGAAGTACTTTCTCATTACAACTTGGATGCATTTCATTGGACAATGTATCAGACCTGGAAGCCATCTTTTACATTTGGGCCTTCAGGCCTGCCACATTTTCTACTGTGGGAAAATAGGAGGGGGGATTACGTGGAGTATGGGAGATATATAGTCAAAATAACATTCTTTCTCAGAGAGTTAAGGTCATCTTGCCCTGCAGCTGTGATAGTGTGACTGGGAGGTATCTCCAGTTGGGACGGTGCCTGATTGGACCATGTGATGGACATGTGGGTGCTGGGCAGGGGCTTGGACTTTCATTTGGGTGGGGAAAACCTGGAAGCTTTCAGATTCTGGTTTTCCCAAATGTGCCAATATGACATCTCTGATAAAATGGAACTTTGAGGAACCTCAAGCCTTGGAGTCTTCTTTCATTGGGGGGTCTTACTTGGAACCCTGATACAATGTGCTGAAATGATGTTTTCAACAAAGCTTTGCCTAAAGAGATTGGGTCATCCCGATTATGTTTGCTCAGTTGGGTTCACAGAACTTGCCATGGCCACCTTGCTGTGACCAACTCGCTGCAGGTCAACTTCTTCTAACTCTATGAATCTAAGATTCTATTAAAAGAAATCCAGAATATTATACACTCATAGGGCTGGAAGGGACATTTTACCCCACAGCCCATGGCAGAAGTCCTTATAGCATCCTGGACAAATGAATATCCAATCTTGTCTTGAAAACCTCCAGTGATGTAGCACCCACAACTCCAGGAGGAAGGCTGGTCCTTTGATTACTTGCTCTCACTGTCAGGATCATTCTATAACATGCTTCTACCCATTGCTTCTTGTCCTACCCTCAGGTACTTTGGAGAACAAGTCAACTACCTTGTCTCTATGACTGCCCATCAAATATTGGAAGACAGCTGTTATGTCACCTCTAATCCTTCTCTTCGATAGGCTAGACATACCTAGTTCAATTAGCTGTCCATCATACAGTTTCGTTAGATCATTTATGAAGATGTTGAAAGGGCACAGCGCCCAAGGCAGAACTTTGAGGTACCACACCTGATGCTAGACAAGTACCTCTAAGAGGCATGACTGAAATTATAGCAATTACAAAAGCTATGAATAGATTACCAATGTGCAGTGGTTAGAGTGCAGTACTGCAGGCTACTTCTGCTGATCACCAGCTGCCAGCAGTTTAGCAGATCGAATCCCACCAGGCTCAAGGTTGACTCAGCCTTCCATCCTTCTGAGGTGGGTAAAATGAGGACCCAAATCGTTGGGGGCAAATAGGCTGACTCTGTAAACCACTTAGAGAGGGCTGTAAAGCACTGTAAAGTGGTATATAAGTCTAAGTGCTATTGCTATCATGTTTTGGATAGTTTTATTTTTTTGTAACACCTGTGCAAAAACAAAGCAGAAAAATATAAACATGGAAACACATGTCAAATGCAATTTAGGGGAAAAACTGTTAGAAAACATGATAAGAATATTTTTATACATAATTTTATTAAAAATATTTAAAAAGAAGATTAAAAAAAACTAATACAAACTAATATAAAGTAAGGGAAAACAGAAACCAAAGACAACAAAAAATGCAAGACAAGAAAAAATTAGAAAATAAAAAAGATACAAAAACGCTTCCAATATTTTTCATAGTGGTTACAAGTACAGTGAAAATATGATGATGAGACTCTAATGCCATCTTGTACTTGGATCTTATGCTTTTGTATACTGGGTTGATGTACTATTAAAGCATCTAGTTCTTGTCATGCCTTAGACACAAAGCTAGATGGATGGCCTTGGGCCAGACACACCATCTCAATCAGGGGTGAGATTCAGCCGGTTTGAACCGGTTCAAGTGAACCGGTAGCTCCGACGATCAGCTGAGAGCAAACCAGTTCGGCCCGCCTACCTGCCCTTGCATTTTTCTTACCTATATCGTCTCAGCTGATTTGTGCAGCAGAGTGGATTGCCGCGCTTCAGCTGTGTTACTCCCCAAGAAGTAATGTGGAAGGTAAGTTTTGGTAAAACTGTGCACATGTGCACAGCGTGCAAAACATGCAATCACTGAACCAGTCTAGGTAGTCTGCCGAGAATGTGATATAGTAATATAAATGTTCTCCCAAATTACTCACTTTGAACATAGACAGATTATGTACTTTTACAGTTTTCAAGGTAGTGCTAAATAGAATGAATTCTTTATACGGACCAAATGGGTTCTTTTTATCCAATATCCAATATAAGCAGTATGTATTTAATATTATATTTCAGGACATCCTGTTATCTTCCCTTTAACATAGAGGCAAAAGTGGGAAATTTAAAAAGATTCTCTTCTACTACCCTTTGAAAGAGCCCCTTCCCTATTTCCATTATAACACAAATAATCCTTTTTCCCCCCTGCTCCTTGGTGATAGGCAAGCACATGAGAAAAAGAGGGTAAAAGGCAGAGCTGAGTGCAAAGGCTGCTTTTGCTTGAGGTTTCCATGTGGCAGATATTTGTATGTATTTGGGGGGGAAGAGAACTGTTTAGATAAACAGATGGCAGCAAATGGCATATAAAAAAACATATACCCATAATGTCAGTTCATAACATTTTGTTCAACATACTTGTTTTAATTGACTAGCTGACAATTTTGCTTTTGGGCCCATATGGTAGCAAATGGCAAATAAACACTTTTAACAAAGCAACTCCAATCTGGCACTTTTATTACAGAAACTTGGGGAAGAATCCAGGATAGGAGATGCAGCTGGAAGCTGGGTAAGCAAAATCATGGAACAAAGGTGGTGGGTGCAGAGGTGGGCTGTTACCAGTTCGGACCGGTTCGACCGAACCGGTAGTGGTTTGGCGGCCTGGATCGCTGGAACCGGCAGTGACCCAGGCCTGCCATGCCCACAAACTGGTTTTTCTACAAGGAGTTTCGGTTCTGAGCATGCGCAGAACAATTGTAATTGCAGAAATTTTTTTTAAACATTTTACGCATGTGCAGATCTATTTTTGTGCAAATGCGCACGTTTGGTGTGTGTGCGAGCAAAGCAACCACCTGTGCGCATAGTTTTTGCACGTAGCAAACTGGCAATAATGCCGGGAGCAACCCACCCCTGGTGGGTGGTGGTGCACACATGTACATGCCTGTGTATTTGTGTGCAAACATGGCAGTGGGGGAATAGGAACGGAAAAGTAGGTAGGAGCTCGGAGGCATCTTAAAACTCGAAGCAGCTGCTTATCACAGAGAACAAATATTAGCACTGGTCAAAAGGGCCCAGCAGAGATGATACTACCTGAGACTTCTCAGGAAAGAATAGCTGAACTAAAGCCCGCTGGTGACCTTCTACCGCTGCACCATAGAGAGCATTTTAACTTACTGCACCTGTGTATGATTTGCCAGTTGCACAGGGGCAGATAGGACAGCACTCCAGAGGGTCAACATCATTGCCCAGAGGATCATTGGTTGCCCTCTCCCCTCTTTGGAACAGCTTTATAGCTCCCACTGCCTTAAGCAAGTTCAAAAAGTTCTCAAAGATCCATCTCATCCTGGGCACCCTTTTTTTGAACTATTACCATCTGGCAGACGGTACAGGACAATAAAAACAAGGACAAATAGGCTGAAAAACAGCTTCTATCCCAGGGCAGTAACTATATTGAATTCTACAGTATAATGCAATATTAATGCAATATTAGGTTTTCAATTTTAATTATATAGAATGTGAAGAACGTGTGTTTGTGTTTTTGTTTTTATAGTTATAATGTACTTAATTTCGTTGTACCATGTGCAATGACAATAAAGTAAACTAAACCAAATGACATTGGAGATATCTAAATCTGCAATTGTTTTTTAAAAATAAGGATGAGCGGACAGGAAAAGTCAGCTGAAGGATTTCGGGATGGAAAAGAAGATAGGAAAATACAAAATGGATGGAAAAAAATCAGTGCTTTGCTAGACGCTCGGGATAGTTGGAAGTAGAATAATTGTAACACTCCTTATGTGAGAAAGGAGGAGTTAGAATATTCCAAGGAAGACATAAGCTGAAATAGATTTGAAGGTGCTGACTGCTAGTTATTACTTTGCTCGTTTCTAGATGCTCACAGATCTGGTTTTTAATTATTTTTTCCGGTGTCTACCCAGGCTGATGGGTAGGCTGAGGTTAGGCTGATGTTAGGCTGATCGGTCTATAGTTTCCTGGGTCTGATTTTATCCCCCTTTTTTGAAGATGGGAACCACATTTTTTCCAATCCTCTGATAGTTCTCCGGTGCTCCAGGATTTTTTAATGATATGGTACAATGGTTCTGAGATAACATCTGCCAGCTCTTTCAGATGTAGCAATATCAATAGCACTTAGATTTATATACCACTTTACAGCGCTCTCTAAGCAGTTTACAGAGTCCATTTCTTGCCGCCAACAATCTGTGTCCTCATTTTACCCACCTCGGAAGAATGGAAGGCTGAGTCAACCTTGAGCCTGGTGGGATTCGAACTGCCAAATTGCAGGCAGCCAGCAGTCAGCAGAAGTAGCCTGTAGTTCTGCATTCTAACCACTGTGCCACTGAAGTAATACATCAGGTCCTGGTGATTTATATTCATCAAGGGCAGACAGGTGTTCTCTTATCATTTTCTTGCTTATTTTAATTTTAATTTCTAGTCTGCCTGTTACAGTTATGTTTTTTATAGGATGGACTTTATAGGATGTTTCTTTTTGCATGAAGACTGATGCAAAGAATGAGTTAAGCTGCTCTACTTTCTCTCTACTGCCTGTTACTTCCTTGCCATCTTCTCTCTTTAGTGGTCTGATTGTTTCTTTGACTTTTTTCTTGTTATTTATTTGTTGGAAGAAACTTTTTAAATTATCTTTGATTTTTGTTGCAAGTCTTTGTACATTCTGAGCCTTTGCTTTCCTGACTTCATATTCCGGCTATCTGGTTTCTTCTTGAATTTCTTGTTTTTCTTTTTCATTGGTATTTTGTTGGATTGGCTTTTATGAACATATTTTTCAGTGTTTCCCACACTTCTTATTTTCCCCTTTAGGATTTTTATCCATGAAATTTTGCTTAGTCTCTCTCTGAGTTTGTTAAAATCAACTCTTTTAAAATTTAAGAGACTGGTTGCATTATATTCTATTGCTTATGTTTTCATTATATTGATTTCCAATTTGATGTGGTCACTCTTGCCCAAGGTTCGGGCAACTTCAATGCCCTTGAAATATTAATTGACTAGTATATAAAAAAAAATAGCAGGCAAAGCACTGAACAACACGTCCTGGGAATGGCTAGTGCAAGAAATTTGAAGAAAGAGACAGAGGGTGTGATGCTTCCAGCAAAAGGTGGTGTTTTTTTTTTGTATATAATTATGTATTTTAATTGCTATTGTTGTTCTTTAATGTATCTTGAGCTCCACCTTGTGGCCAAACTAGAATCTTCATTGAGACCCAGTCATTTAGGCGTCATCTTCCCAGCAGCCTTCACTTCAAAACAAGTGCATCCTGGGAAACCAGATTCCATTTCCTTTAGCACTTGGAGGAAACAGAAGCACCAATAAGAATCTGGCCTAATCTGTGGCACATGTCCATCTGGGGACAAAAATCCACATCACACACACACAGCATCACTGGAGAGATTTAGATTTATCTGTATTTGTTAATTGTTAGGCTCACCAGCAACTCAACATTGCTTATTTAGTATTTGGGTTTTTATTGTATGTATTTCTATTTTTCCCAGTTTTACCCATTTTGTTCCTTTAAGAAAGCATCCAGATCTATGTGCACTGTCTGTTTTATTGGGGATAGGTGGATTTTGCTGCATGTCAAGCTGCACAGAGTAACGTAGAGCGAGGACAGAACCATGAAGTAGCGGCTTCCCAGCAAGTGGGACCCAGGATATTGACTACACAGAGGCCTACTATTCTGCCAATGCAGTTACCTGCATATGGCCGTACAGCAGTCTCTACAGAGTCGAGCACCTGCAGAAGAGACCATGTCACAGAGTTGGGCATCTTCATACAAGACTGTTTTGGTCTGCCAGCAGCCTGTGGAGCTGACAGCAGAATCGGAGAGTGAGGAAGTTGGGGAGGAACATGGGCCAGTCCTGGAGTCTGGGGAAGGCTCAGACGAGGGCTCTGTGTCTGGTAGTTATTTGCTGCCTCCGAAGCCTTTGGAGTCTAACATCAGTGAGTCAGAAGAACAGCAGGAGCCTGTTCCCAGTGTGTGCATGTACAGAGCTACCAGAAGGCAAGGACAATTAAGAAAACAGGGTTGACTCAGGATAAGACTTGGAGATGATTGTCCCCTCCCATAAGACATTAAAGAGGAGTGAACGAGGCGTGAACTTTTGCAGGAAGCCATTAGTTCATCTGGTCGGTTCAAACTTTGAAAAGTTTTGTTTCACTCTGTGCTAAGTTCGACCTTGCAAAACTAATTTGACAGTTAGGTCTCTGGCAGCATTTCAAGGGAGATAAGGTGGGTATTTATCAACATTCTCCTGAAAGACAGTGGCAACTTGAGCAGACATATGTCAGAATCTTCACAGACTGTTTGTGAAGCCTTGTGGGCTGTGAATGACCATAATTCACAACCGTATAAATAAAAGAGGGTTTTGGGGACCAAGATTGTGGTTTATGCTTTCTCAGGAAGCCTAGGTCAGAACAAAGGCAAGGTCTCATGTCTCTAGATCTTTCAAACAGTCATCAGCAAGTAAAGCACTTGCCATTGCTAGTGCAAAGGCTGAAGCAGCAAAAGCATGAGCATCCTTTGCTGAACAAGAAATGGAAATGAAAAAGGAGATTCAGCATGATTAATTCAGCATGAATTCAGCATGATTAGAGGCTGAAAGAAATGCAGAAAGCTCTATTATAAGTGAACCTAGAGTGGCTTGCTAAGCTGAAGTCGAAGCCATAGAAAGAGCTGTATATCCTGACGATGAATGCAGCAAATGCAGCAACATGCTTGAGTCAGAAGCTGAACTCCAAGATCCTCTGCAACGCACCTCAAAGTATGTCTATCAATACTCCAGGCCAAGCAGCAATGCTCACCTAGATAGAAAAGACAGCCTTCAAGAAGCAAGCAGAATGCTACACATCACCACTACAAGCCAGCAACAAACCTCAAGGCTATGAACAAAAAGGCTCCAAACAAAGCTGCACCTCTGGTGACACGCCCACCCCCCTGCACCCAAGGTACCCGAGCCTGCAAATTATCCTACAGGATCAGCCTGTCAACCCTGAAGCTGGCCTGACTGAAGCATTTCAAGACTTCAGTGCTGACACGCTGGAGCTGAGGGATAGGGAGGGGGGAGTAGAGATAGTTGTGGTATTATAGTCAAAACAAAATACTTTCTCTTGGGAACCAAGGACATTCCTGTAGGTGTTCAGAAGGAGGGGACTGAGGTCACCTAGCAATTGGACTGTATCTTGATTGGATTATGTGACCTGTTGTTTTGGGAAAGTGACAAACTTCTACTTTTAATTAATTGAAAACCGCGGGAATGTTCATAGTCAGTTTTCACCAGTTTGTGCCAATGTGACTTATCCAATAAACTTATTCTTTGAGGAATCTGCCTACATCAGAGTTTTGTTTGCTCTGGGTATGTTACTTGGAACCCTGACATTAAACCGACTCTGCTAAAACGTCATGCTCCAGCTGGAGCTGCTATCTGGGGTCCAGAGCCCCAGCCGCTTACCCGACCTACCCGGGCAGTGGGAAGACTCAGGGAAGATGGAGAAGGAGATCGAGGAAATGGCGGGCACCTGTGGAGCCTTCACTCTGGGTCACAAGGGGATGGCTGTGTGCGTGCATGGGGGTGGGGTTTAGCCTAAATACCAAATAAAGTATAAAAGGTGATGGAGAGCACCAGATGTCAGCTCTAACAATTTATTCATTGCCTTAGTTCTTTGTTGGTCAGTTCATGCCAGAAGAAGATAAACTGCATTTTCAAACTGTCTCTCTGTTTTCCTTAACCCTTTGAAACCTGACAGATTCAGTAATCCAATTATCTGGTAAACCAAAAAACAAACAAAAAACAACCCCACTTCCCTTAATCTCAAAACAATTCTAGGTTCTTCCACTGTTCCACCCTATCAAGAGAATTTGTAATCCACAAAAGTTCAAATAGTTTCAATAAATTTACCATCTGTCTCTAAGCAACCAGCAAAATAACTCTGCAGCTTTTCCCTTGTCTCTCTTCTCTTATCTACGTCAGTCAGTTTGCATGTCTTCTTCCTCTTATTTCCCAGCATTTATTTCCACTTGCATAATGTCTTTTCCAGCTAGTAGATATCACCCTAACTCCTTCTCTTCCCATTTATGTAGCAAAATTTAAGAGTTTAAAAACTTATTCCTCAAAAGTTTATCTGTTCTAAATAAAAAAGAGAAAGAAAGTCTTTCCCCATTTCTTAGACAGTTTTATGTTATTATAATGTCCAGTCTTATCTTTCCCTTTTTTAAAGTTTATTTGCTTCCCATTAAATTTTCTTTATTTGGGGGGGGGGAATCTGTCATCGGCTCAAAATCTCACTCACCACTTTTTGTGGGGAGGGGAAAACAATCCCTCCCTTCCCCATGGAGTCCCAATTTTCAAAACCTTCTTTTTTGGCGGGAATAATCTTTTTTTGAGGGAGGGGGAATAATATCTAGAAATTAGAGAGTTCCCACCCAGTTCTGGTGCACTGCTCTCAAGTCGTTAATTCATGCTTCCTATGTCCCGGTTGTCATAGCTTCAGTCTGGCCATAATGGCTGTCTTCTCTTTTGTCAGACAGAAACAGCCTTTGGATCTAGCGAGGGGACCGCTGTCTCTTTCTGATCAGCAAAGAGTCCCTCCTATCTTCATGCAGGGTGACTTTAGCCTCGTAAGACCTTGTGGCAGATAGGAATCAGCTGGGTTTCGCGGAACTCCACTAATCCACATCTGTATCACTATGATGCCAACCGGATGTCCCCTCTCCCCGATCATTGTACTAGTGTCTAATAAAGTTTGATGCCTCTTTAATAGGCATTCACATTCTGTCCCCATGTCTGTATCCTTGGATCTTCAACCGGTGTCTCTGGTTGGCATTTCTGGTTCTTGTCAACCCACCCCCCCAATTCCCCTTTCCCTCTCCCCAAATTTTATGGGAGGCTGCCATCTAAGCGAAGTAGGGTTGAAGTGGTGTGATGGCAGATCTGACAGTTCCTTTCTACTAAGTACCTGCACTCCAGGCAACTCTCGAAGTGAAATATATTTCCCCATCACAAAGTTATTAACCCAGTGACCGTCGAGCTAAAGCTACCATAAAACCTTAGGAGGATACATCTTGTATTGTAGCCTACTTAAAACAAGCCAAAAGCTCCCCTTTACAGCCACTTGCAGCAGTTTCTCCATCTCCTGATCTCACTGAAGGTGAACATTTTGAACTAAAGGAAACCCTAGACTCATGCCTCCATGGGGCAAACTCCAGTACTTAATCCTCTGGAAGCACTTGCCTTCATCTGAGATTGCATGGTTGGCTGCCTAGCATGTGCAATCCTTGAAGCTATTGTGTAGATTTCATGATCACAACCCTTACATACCCCACTAAATAATTCTCATTAATAACCTTTTTCTCTTTCATCTTCAGGCCTAGCTTTTTCTTTCTAAGGGGAGGGGGTAGAATGTCAGAACTATCACCCCATGCCTGCCATTTGGTACTAGTCTGCCATGAACCCGGGGGGGTGGGGGGGGAGAATGAGAGGGAGGGGGAGTGCTTGGGGGGAAGTGAAAGTTACAAAAGTGAAGGTGCTTCTCTGAGGCAGCATTTCAAGGTTGACTTGTGATGAGAAGAATACAGGTGTGAGCCAGCCTAGAATCAAAGTGGCCATTTCAAAAACATTTTCTTGGAGAGTGATCGGACGATGGGGGAGTCAGCAATGAGACGTGCCTAAGGGGGAAAGGTTTTCACTTGGGGAATTAGTGCACAAATTTTAGTACTGGCTTTGCTTTACTGCAGTTCACTAGATTTCTAATAAAACTGTAGCTTATAGAATAGAATTGAATTGAATTCTTTATTGGCCAAGTGTGATTGGACACACAAGGAATTTGTCTTGGTGCATATGCTCTCAGTGTACGTAAAAGATACATTCGTCACGAATCATAAGCTCCAACACTTAATGATAGTCATAGGGCAGGGGTGGGTTCTAGAGGTCACTATTGGCGGTTTGCTCAGGGGCATGGCCCATGTGTGCGCTTGATGCACATTGTGCACGCATGTGCAGAAGGAAAAAACAAGACGGCAGCGCCTACGACGCCATTGGGAGAACCAATTCAGGGGCGTGGCAGGCCTGGGTCACTGCCGGTTTCAGCGACCCAGGCTGCTAAACCAGTAGGAACCCACCATGGTTATAGGGTACAAATAAGCAATCAAATCATAATAGGAAACAATATAAATGCGTAGTATTTTTTGCAACAAATGGAGCCCAGGATCATTTTTACTTAAAAGTGCAAGCTGAGGCAGGGCTGACAGAAGAAACTAAAGTACTCTGGGATTTTAGAATTCAAACAGATGGGCATCTGTCAGATAATAATCCAGAATTAAGAATTGTTGATAAGCAACATAAACAAGTCTGGATAGTGGATGTTGCCATGAAAGGAGGCAGCAGAAGAGAAGAGAAAGAACTGGAGAAAATCACAAAATAAAAAAAAAGCTACAAATAGAACTACTAAGGCAAAAGAAAGCAAAGATAGTACCAATACTGATAACTAACTTGGGTGCAATCCACAAACATCTGAAACATTACTTGAACAACATTGGCATTGACAAAATCACCAACAGTCAATTGCAAAAGGCAGTTTTACTTGGAACAGCTTATATCCTGTGAGGATACCTTTAACACCATCAAACAACAACTGCCTATACCAGGTCCTTGGGAAGGACCCAATAGGTGGGTAAAAATGCCATAATCAGTCTAAACATCTGACTGTGTGATCATCTATAATCAATAATCAAAAATGCATGAGTAGCTTCACTAGATAAGACTTTGGCTGGATCTATACATGTCTGTTATTTAAAAAAGGAAATAAAGATGAGAATTAGCTAGTTCAGATACAGGCAGGCTGAGATGAACAGAACTTTGAGTTAGAAACTTTAATAGTAGTAAGCAGCCTGGAATCACTCTGTTTTGAATAGCACTTCCTCCTACAAACTGTAACTTCAAAGCAAAACACAACAATTCATGGTTGCTATTATTTTTATAACTCTGAGTAAGGATAAATAATTCACTATCCCTTCTGCTATTTTCATTTGACCCATTAGAGCATTGGACATAGAATCGTAGGGCTGGAAGGGACCCTAGAGGTCAATTTAGCTGTCTTTCATACCTCTCCTTTCCTACCCATTGAGTTCCTATACACTGCATGAATCAGAAAGAGGGCTGTGAAAATATCTACAGACCCCTCACATCCTGGACATAAATTGTTTCAACTTCTGCCCTCAAACATGACATTATAGGGCAGTGCACACCAGAAAAACTAGACACAAGGACAGTTTTTCCCCAAATGCCATCACTCTGCTTAACAACTAATTCCCACAACACTGTCAAATAATTTACTAAGACTGTATTACTATTATTCTTCTCTTCCTTCCTAGTATCTACCTTTTCCCACTTATGACTATTACCATGCTGATTGTATCTTTCAATTTATATTGTTTCTGTTGGTTCCTAGTACGATTTGATAGCTTATTAGTAACCTTGTCTATCACTCAGTGTTATATTTTTTATTCTTGAAGAATGTATTTTATTATCGTTATGTACACTGATAGTATATGGACCAAAGGTAAATTCCTTGTGTGTCCAATGACTTGGCCAATAAAGAATTCTGTTCTGTTCTGTTCTGTTCTGTTTTGTTCCATTCCGTTCCGTTCCATTTCACTCCACTCCATTCCATTCTATTCTTTTTCTGATTTTAAAGAAAAAACGACTATCAGTTAATTATTTCACTTAGTTTTCCCTTGCCTAATCATATTGTCATTATAACTTTTTTTACCATGTACTTAACATGTATGTGTGTGTATGTATATGTATATGTATATGTATATGTATATGTATATGTATATGTATATGTATATGTATGTATATATATGTTACGGTGAAAGACCGAAATTGGTGAATGTCGACATTCACCGGTGAATGTCGACATTCACCAATCTCGCTTGGTGTATGTCCGAAATATTTGCTTATTTCTGACTTTCACCGAGAGGAGCGTTTTTGCCTCTCTTTGCGAGAGGAGCGTTTTCGCCTCTCTTTGCGAGAGGAGCGTTTTCGCCTCTCTTTGCTTATTTCTGACTTTCACCGAGAGGAGTGTTTTCGCCTCTCTTTGCGAGAGGAGCGTTTTCGCCTCTCTTTGCGAGAGGAGCTGCAGCTGCTTCTCTCAGCGCAATATCTTGAACCGAAATCTCATTTATGGGAAGTAACTTTTCTTTACAAATTACGAACGGGTTAGGGTTAGGGTTAGGGTTAGGGTTAGGGTTAGGGTTTTACCCTAACCCTAACCCGTTCGTAATTTGTAAAGAAAAGTTACTTCCCATAAATGAGATTTCGGTTCAAGATATTGCGCTGAGAGAAGCAGCTGCAGCTCCTCTCGCAAAGAGAGGCGAAAACGCTCCTCTCGGTGAAAGTCAGAAATAAGCAAAGAGAGGCGAAAACGCTCCTCTCGCAAAGAGAGGCGAAAACGCTCCTCTCGGTGAAAGTCAGAAATAAGCAAAGAGAGGCGAAAACGCTCCTCTCGCAAAGAGAGGCGAAAACGCTCCTCTCGGTGAAAGTCAGAAATAAGCAAATATTTCGGACATACACCAAGCGAGATTGGTGAATGTCGACATTCACCGGTGAATGTCGACATTCACCAGATTTCGGACTTTCACCGTAACATACATACATACATACATACATACATACATACATACATACATACATACATACATACATATATATATATATATATATATATATATATATATATATATATATATATATGTTGTATTTGTACTGATAAATAAATAAAGGGAGACTAGTATAGATCTATTTCAAGCTAATTAGCTCTCATCAGCTAGCCATACCCTTACTGGGATTTGAACCCGGGCTGTATATATCTTAGGCAGGAGTCTTAGCCACTAAGCCACGGGCTCTCTTCCTTATCAGTTGAGCCAGGGAAATAGGTATGTATTTGTGTTACAACCCCTGGTATGCCTAAATATGGGAGGAAGGTCACTACTCCCTCTTTCTGTCCTTCGGCTTATCACAGAAGACCATGCAGGCAGAAAACCATATTTTTTATTTTTAATGTTGCCTTTTTATATTTGTGTTGTATTTGTACTGATAAATAAATAAAGGGAGACTAGTATAGATCTATTTCGAGCTAATTAGCTCTCATCAGCTAGCCATACCCTTACTGGGATTTGAACCTGGGCTGTATATATCTTAGGCAGGAGTCTTAGCCATTAAGCCACTATTTGTAACACAAATACATACCTATTTCCCTGGCTCAACTGATAAGGAAGAGAGCCCGTGGCTTAGTGTGATAATATATATATATTGTTTGTGGCTCCTTTTAAACATGCCATTTTCTCCACCCCATAATGGCCATATGGAAGTATGTGGATATAAGTGTCTTTATGTGTTAAGCAGTTTCAGCCCTAACCCCCTTTGCCTATATTCAGTTGTTGTATGCCTTGTGCTGGTTTCTAGCATTATACAATTCTGATGCCCTCAGGAGAGAAAACACAGAATTAGAAGCACTAAGGGTAAAGTATCCCTAAAATTAAACAGCCAGTAGTTGGCAACTGATGACCGGCCATCTTGTGCCCAGATGGCTGAAGTATTCTGGGGAAGGCCAGCAATAGATTGAGAGGAAAGAGACGGCAGCCAACTGGCTTCTCCACATGTGGAAGACGAAGCGATACTTTGCCAAGTAGAGAGGGGGAACTGTCTGAACCAAACATGTCATCCAGCACTTCTTAGTTCCGGTATCAAGTACCCTGAAGGGAAAAGTTCCTATAAAGAGAACAAACAATAGAGATGACCTATTTTAATTGGCAATAGTGTCCACTGACGGCATCTATTTGCAATGGAAAAATGCATGCATTGGAAAAAGTAAGGATTTTTTTTAAGGAAATCTAATAAATAAAATAAAGTAGGGATTTTTCTGGAGGACTGCAATGAAACAGTCTGTAACTATATCCAAAGAGGCAACAACAGGCCGCCTTGCTTGTCGCAGAAGCTAAGATGTCTGGTAGCAGGCCAAGGGTCAGAAAGTGAGATTGTGGCTCATCCTGCCTACCAACACTCTTCCTCTCTAAGGTCTACTTGGCAGGTTACTACCATATTAGAGCAAGAATGGAGCAATATCTAAAGACCTGTTTTGTCTTTTGAGGAAATCATTGGAGACTGAAGACACTTCTGATCACATTGTGGGTTCATATCCAGAGGTGGCATTCAGCCGGTTCTGACCGGTTCTGGTGAACCAGTAGCGGAAATTTTGAGTAGTTGGGAAAACTGGCAAATAGGCTGGCCCTGCTTCCCAGCTGATTGGCATGGCCAGTCTATTGCTGCCTCCCAGCCTGACTCTTCTTTTGTTGCCCTGCACAGGAGAACGGAACTGGAAAGCAGGCTAGTGGGGTGGGGAGGGAATGGGGATTTTGCAGTATCCTTCCCCTGGAACGCCCACCAAGCCACGTCCACAGAACCGGTAGGAAAAAATAATGCATTTCACCAATGAACGCATATAAACCTCCCAATGGCCTCAATGACTCTCAGAAAGAGTATTAATGACCAGAGGACTGCAAGGAATATAAACCCTTCCATTCCCCGCCATTCAGTCAAAACTGAAGAAGCTTCTTGGATGAGAAGCAAAGCGTTTTCAACGAAAAACAAAGAGAGTCCAGTTGCTCTTGAAAAAACACTTTGGGGATAATCACTTCTCAAAGGAACAGAGTCATCAATTTGTAGACCTGACAATCGTTTAAAGGAGGTGTGTTACCTCCCAGGTGCAAAGGCCAAAGATGTGACAGAGAGGTTTACCAAAATAATCAAGCCCACAGATTATTATCCCTTTCTACATTTTCATGTTGGGCCAAACAATGCAATAAAGAACCCGAAAACCATATCTAAGGACTATGATGAAAAAGTAAAAACATCAGCCTGGCAACCAAATTTGGGGCTAGTTCATTCTATTGTGTTCCCCATAGCTCCCTAGATAAAATCAATATGGAGCTTTCTAATAAACTGGAGGACAAAAAGGACAATTAAATAAAGAACATGCCATTATTGTTTGAATTTATCTATTAAAATTATATGCTGCTCACCTCACAGTTTGAGGTGACTTAGAGCAGCTTACAATGTGGCCATAAGTACCACTCGTTGGGCACCATCACCAGTTCGCCAATGAGTGGACATTAAACCACCTGAAATATTCTGTATTCTTAGCTTGTATTATATACTTGACTTTCCTCTTTTTCTGCCAAGCAGTTTGTTAATTGTCTTTGATCGCAGCAGGGGTGCCAAACGCGATTTCATTGAGGTCCGCATCAGGGTTGTGTTTGATTTCAGGGGGGGAGGATGTAGCCATGGTGGGCATGGCCAGCTTGATGTCACTCATTGAGGCCTGCAGTCCTCTGCCAGCAAAAATGGAGTGCACGGGGTCAGTTTGTTGCAGAAAAATCAAATCCAGAAAGCACACACAGATAACTGATTCAGCTGGACTCATAAACTTCCTTATATACATAATAACAGATGAATAAATGTACAATGTCAATAGTAGATTCTTTCAACTTGGTAGAGGTTACAAGCAGAACACAAGCAGGAGAGAACAGCTAGTTTCATTTCAGAGTTCAGAGCAGATAAGTCCAGGCTTGTTTACTTCTCAGAGCAGCAGACTCAGAGCTCAGAGCTTACAGACTAGTTTCAGTTTCAATTCTCAGTTAAGCCATGCCCAGACTCCAGCTCCCATCGACTGATCTGTTGCTATGCCTATTCATTGGCTGACCTTGTTACCATGTCTCTCCCAGTCATGAATATTCTAACAGATGGTATCCCTGAGCCTCTGTTTTTGCTGGCAGAGGGCTACAGGAGGCGGTCGTGGCCAAAATGGGCAGGCGACGGGCACCTCCTCCTCCCTAACTCCATTTTCAATGGCAAAGGGCTGCAGGAGGCCACCACAGCTAAAAACGGAGCCCGGGCAGGCTTGTGTGGCTCCCCTGAGCTTGGTTTTCACTCGCAGTGGCACTGCAGGGCATTCTTTGCTGTTTCCGGGGCGACCGCATGGGCCAGATCTAAGCACCTTGCAGGCTGGATCTGGCCCCTGGGCCTTGAGTTTGATACCCCTGGATCAGAGTAAACTTTGAATTGAATTAATGATACATTGGGAAACTATAATAACATGTTGGATCCTTTGTTTATACTTATATCCTACTACTTGTATTTGAAACATTTTAGAAGCTGTTTCCAATTTTATTGGCATTGGCATCCATCAGTCCCAGAAGACTATGGTATCATGCTCTGGAAAGAGGTAAAGCTGGAGTGTCCTCTCCAGAGCACAAAGCCTGGGTAGATTGATATGGAGGATAGACTGTTACCCAGGCAGCAGATCCCCCCCTCTCCACATCGCTGAAATAGTCCTATGGAACGGCAGAGCCAATATGATTGGTTCCAGCTGCGTTGCAGGAGTTACCAGAACATGGTTGTACATAGTCACGAACTGCTTCTGGGACACCCACTCCGGATTTTGCCTGGAGGTTGACTCCTGAAGCCTTTTCCGGTAGGGGATATAGCCACAAGGCAGTGGAGGTTTGTAATCAGAGTTTCCCTTCTCCTAGAAGATGGTTCTGCTGCTTTAGCTGCCGTTGGGGCATAGAGCGCTCTTCCACCTTCAAAACCGTTGACCGTCTTCTCCTGTAACCCTAGAAAGGGGCCCTTACAAGGTGCTACCAGCTGGGCCAGCTGGACCAAGGTTTTTTAAGGAGGTGTTACTCCTCCATCACTCACCCTTTATCCTGACATATGACAGGCAGAGCCTGACTTCCCAAACATTGGGCCCAGGATGGCGGGTTTCCAATTTTATTAAGGGGAGAGAATTTCTCATCCATGTAAAGAAAAAAAGATACTTTTTTTAAAGGTGACAATCTTCAAATAGATAAATTCATTGTAATGCATTAAAAGGCAATTAGAGGTATGCATGTAAGATAACCCCATCAGGCCAAGGGCTGGCATATCCATTATTATTTCTCTTTCTCCGAAAAAGGGCACAAATGAATGGTTAGTGTTAGATGCGAACGAAAGGCGAGCCGAGTCGTGAGGAGAATTCAACCAACTTTTATTAACAGAGCAGTTAACAGTCAAATACAGGAGAGAATCAATGCAGGGTTCGTCTGACAGCTATTTATACGAAGCTGTCAGACGAACCAGCCAATCCCCAAGCCAGAGTTTCCCCGCTCTCAGCCAGGTCGCGTCTTAGCCAATCAGACGCGACCTGGCTGTTGCTAGCGCAGATGCCGGCAGACGGAGGGAACTCCCTGACGTCATCTGCCCGGACACAACACTCCTTCCCCCCCAGTGACTGCGCATGTGCAAGCGACGCACAAACGTAGTCACGTAAATATTCTGGGCGGCGCCGGACCCGCCCAGAACGCCTCAGTTCGGCAGGAGGCGTCGGAGAGGAAGGTGGTGTCCGTGGAAGCTCCTCCCGCAAGGGAGTGGAGCTCCGGGCGCCATCTTGGAGGCCCACCCCTGACGGAGGAAAACCAGGCCCAGGTAGGCAGGGCCGAGGGGGCGCGGCCGAAGGCGGGCTTGAGCTGGGCACTTGTTGGTAGGCCTGGCCTGACTCGGGGAAGGCCATTTGGAACCCGGGAGGCTGACGCCTAACGGGCGACACCCCCACAATAGTGGACGGCCGGGAGGCGGCGTCCAAGGAAGGGAAAGCCCCGGGCAGCTGGACCGGCCGGACGATATCTGGTGGAAGGGCACCAGGGAACAGAACGTTGGAGGGCTCAGGCGCAGCGACGTTGATGGTCGACCTTGCGGGTGTGTTGTCGCTGGTGCTGGGCAGGCGGCGCCTCAGTTGATCCAGGTGCCGCCGCCATTCGGTCCCATCATGTAGCTGGACCCTGTAAGAACAGGGCCCGGTTATGGCGGTGACGGTGGCAGGCACCCACCTAACTGCCCCTGAGAATGCCTCAGCCCAAACAGCATCACCCAGGAGGAATGTGCGGGAAGAGGGCCCCAGGTTGCCAGGCTGTTCGCTTGAATAGAGTGGGTGCAACCTATCCAAGGTGGTCCGCAGGCGCCGGCCCATCAGCAGCTCAGCTGGAGACTTCCCGGTCAGGGGGCAAGGAGTGGCATGCTGTACCAAGAGGTAAGCAGCCACCCTTGAAGGCCAGTCAGCCCCATCCATCCTGCCCAACGCCTCCTTGGCCGAGCGGACCGCCCTTTCCGCCCGGCCATTGCTAGCCGGATGGTATGGGGCGACTGGGGCATGGCGGATGCCCTGAGAGGCCAGGTACAGCTGGAACGCGGTGGATGCAAATTGAGGCCCGTTATCAGAGACAATGACGTCCGGCACGCCATGGGTGGCGAAAAGCCTAGTCAGTTCTCTGATCGTGGCCTCGGCTGTGGTGGACCTCATGAGGATGAGCTCCACCCAGCGCGAATATGCATCCACCACCACCATGAAGACCTGGCCTCTGAAGGGGCCCGCGAAATCCACGTGAAGACGGGACCAAGGACCACGAGGCAATTCCCATTCCCTAGGACAGGCAGCCGGTGGCGCCGGTCGGGAATGTTGGCAGGAGGAGCAGCCGGCCACCCAGGCGGCTATCTCGTCATCAATGCGAGGCCACCAGACATAGCTGCGCGCCAGGCATTTCATGCGCACTATGCCCGGGTGGCCCTCATGAAGGCGAGATAGCACCTGATGGCGCAGGCTGGGTGGAATGACCACCCTGTCACCCCACAGGAGGCACCCACTGTGAAGTGACAGCTCCAACTGCCTGGCCCTGAAGGGACGAAGGTGCTCTGGCACCGGACCCTCAGGCCAGCCCCTTTGGACCCAAAGGATGACCTGGGACAGGTCAGGGTCAGCCCTAGACTTTGAGGCCACCTCTCCGGAAGAGAGTGGCAGATCCAAATCTGCTATGGCCAAGACCGACAGGCAAGGCACTGTCGGGGGGTCAGCAATGGGCAAGGGGCAGCGGCTGAGGGCATCAGCGTGCCCTAAATGCTTGCCCGGGCGGTAGAGCAGAGTATAGCTGTATGCAGCTAGGAACTCTGTCCACCTGGTCATGCGCGGTGACAGGATGGGAGGGGTCGGCTTGTTACCTGCCAAAAGCCCAAGGAGTGGCTTATGGTCGGTGAACAAAGTAAAGTGCCGACCATAGAGGTAGTCGTGGAACCTTTTAATCCCTGACACTGCAGCCAGAGCCTCCTTGTCGATCTGGCTGTAATTGCGTTCCGCAGAAGTCAGTGTCCGGGAATAAAAGGCTATGGGGGCCTCCGAGCCATTGGGCAGCACATGGCTCAGGACCGCCCCCAAACCCACGGGCGAGGCGTCACAAGCAAGAGTCAAAGGCAGCTTGTCCGAATACTGAACGAGGACTGCCTCTGACGTCAGCAAGTCTTTGACAGCCGCGAACGCATGCGCTTCGCGGCTGCCCCAGCGCCAGGCTGCCGATCGGTCGAGCAACCGATGCAGCGGCTCGGCTAGTGACGCCTTATGCGGTAAGAAAGGCGCGTAGAAGTTAAGCAAGCCAAGGAACGCCTGCAGCTCCGTCTTGGAGGCAGGCGTGGGGGCGTTCCTAATGGCTGCAACCTTAGAAGGGGTGGGGTGAATTCCTTGGGCGTCAATCGTGAAGCCCAGGAAATCAACCCGGGGCACAGCAAATGAACATTTGCTGCGCTTTAATTTTAAACCCGAGCCCCTGAAACGCTCGAGGACCTTCACCAGTACTTCGATGAGGCCCGATCGGCTACTAGCGGCGATCAGGACGTCATCGAAATACGGAACCACGCCAGGGAGTCCATGGAGCAGCCGCTCCATGAGGCTCTGGAAGATCCCCGGGGCTACGGAAACGCCGAATTGCAGGCGGCGGCAACGGAAAGCTCCACGGTGGGTGACGATGGTCTGCGCAGCCGCCGCCTCGTCATCCACCGGGAGCTGCTGGTAGGCCTGCGCCATATCCAGCTTCGCAAAGATGCAGCCTTGCCCCAAAGAGTGGAGCAAGTGCTGCACTACCGGAACTGGATAGGGGTTCGCTTGGAGGGCAAGGTTGATGGTGGATTTGAAATCGGCGCAGAGGCGAATGGACCCATCCGCCTTAACTGGGATGACCAAAGGGGTCTCCCACTTGGAGTAATCCACCGGCTCCAAGACTCCCTGCGCGACGAGCTTGTCGAGCTCCGCATCAACCTTTGCCCTCAAAGCGAAAGGCACCCTACGGGCCTTCAGCCTTATGGGGGCAACCTGGGGATCTAGGTTCAAGGAGATGGGCGTGCCCTTATACGCCCCCAGCTGCCCATCGAACACATCAGAAAATCTGGCAAGGACGTCGGCCACGTCGGGAGGCGTGGCCACTACTTGTCTAATCCCGTGCACTGATAGGCCAAGTGCCGGGAACCAGTCAAGGCCCAGGAGGGCCGGTAAAGGCTTTTCTACAACTAGTAGAGGAAGGCACCCCGAATAGTCCCCGTATTCCACCCGCACCAGGTGACAACCCAGGGTAGGAATTTGAGTCCCCTGGTAGTCCCGTAGGGTTGCGTCTGGAGGGGCCAACTGGGTCTTGGAGATGCCTGGACAGAGGCGGGAGAACTCTGTCCACGACAAAAGGGATCGAGACGACCCCGAGTCCACCTCCATGGTGCAGGGGGAGCCCTCTATGAGGAGCGACGCCTTGATGCGCTCCGCACCTGCACCCGTGTGGAAGGCCAACTCTGCGGGGTTGGCGTGCAAGTCTGCGTCCACGGCGTAGCAGCCTCCGCGCGAAGGCTGCTGCTGCTGCTGCTGCTGCTGCTGTCGTCCAGCACGGCCTCCGGGTCGCTGTTTAACGGCGGCTGTGGTCGGGACGTCATCTGCTCGCTGTGGCAAGGGGAACTGCGCTCGGCAGACCTGAGCCAAATGTCCCTTCTTCAGGCAGCGGCGGCAAACTGCGTTTTTAAAGGGGCAACCCGAGCGGTCGTGGTTGCCTCCACAGCCAAGGCAAGCGGGCACAGCTTCCCGGGCTCGCTGAGGAGTGCGTCTTCTGGCGGACTGGCCAATGCGCGCCACCGCTCCCTCCTCCGGATAGTCGCTTGGCAAGGGAACTAGTTCGTCCACCAAGCAAGTGCGGCCCGGCGGGGGCGGCAGATTGAACATCTCCGCCATTGACTCGTCGGAGAGTTCAGCCGCCCTAGCTTGCTCGATGGCCCCAGTCAGCGTGATGTCCGCCTGTGACAAGAGCCGCCGGCGAAGGCGCAGGTCTTTTACGCCGCTGACGAACTGTTCCGTCAGGTTGCGATCGAGGTCGGCAAACTCGCACCTCATCGCCGCGGTGCGAAGCGACTGGAGGAATTGGCTCACCGACTCCTCTGGCTTCTGTACGCAGCGCCGGAAAGCGTAGTGCCTCGCCACCCAGGATGGAGTGGGGGCGTAGTGGCGCTGCAGGCGTTCGGTTAATGTCGCCCAGTCCAGAGAATGAACGGGCTGTGGGGCGGCTATTGAGCGAGCGGCACTAAACATTGGAGTGCCGCAACAGCTCAAGAAGAAACTGCACTTCTCATCGTCTGGAGCGTCGCGACGACCGTTGGCTATGAGGTAACACTCGAAGCGCTCCATGAACGCTTCCCACGTCTCGCCATCGCAGCCAAAAGGCACAAAAGTTGGCATTGCCGACATGATCTCCTCAGGAACGGATCAGCCGGCCAGGAGAATAGGTCGCCGGTGCGAGGGTGACCAAAAGACACGTTCGGTGGATTTCGGTGGGTTAGCGGCTGGATCCCACCTTCGTCGCCAGTGTTAGATGCGAACGAAAGGCGAGCCGAGTCGTGAGGAGAATTCAACCAACTTTTATTAACAGAGCAGTTAACAGTCAAATACAGGAGAGAATCAATGCAGGGTTCGTCTGACAGCTATTTATACGAAGCTGTCAGACGAACCAGCCAATCCCCAAGCCAGAGTTTCCCCACTCTCAGCCAGGTCGCGTCTTAGCCAATCAGACGCGACCTGGCTGTTGCTAGCGCAGATGCCGGCAGACGGAGGGAACTCCCTGACGTCATCTGCCCGGACACAACAGTTAGTCTTTCTGCATGGAACCGAGATAAAAACTGATATCATAACCTCATAGAAAAAAAAAAAAGGATATCTGTGACTGATGATAGTTATCCTGTTTGTGTCCCTTAATACTCCAAGGAGCTGGATGTCCCTTCATGGCATCGCATTTCATAGCATTCTAGGAATGAATGTTCTTTCTGAATGATCAAATAAGCTGAATACATGTTGCATTTCTACATGCAAGAAGAACCTCATTATTGCTGTTGGATGTGTTGGAAGAAATGTCCATCTGGGTTCAGTTCCAAGCGGGGAGAAAGACACTGGAAACATGGAGGTTGTTTGAAAAGATGGTTTAGTGATGGACAGGACCTCATGTGGTTATTTGAAGAGAAAGATGTATACCCTCTCTTGGGCATTGAATTTGAACTTCCTATTCCTGTGGCAAGCTATTGGCTGCTGTAGGGGTCATAACTATCATTGTAGATTTTCTGAGTCAAGCTTGGTTGAGTCTTGCTGGGTGATGATGTAAGGAAGAGGCTTGTGTTCTGAAAGGATGTTGGGCAATTCCTATTATGGCTTAATGGCTTTGTCCTGGTTTGGATCTTGAGTGAGAGCTAATTCAGGGGTGGGTTTCAATTTTTTTTACTACCGGTTCAGTGGGCGTGGCTAGACGGGGGGCATGTGACTGAGTGACATGACCAACTTGACATCACTTACTCAGTTACATGGCCTCCTCACCAAGCCATGCCTACCGAAATGGTGGCAAAATGTTTTGACCGGGGATGAGGTGGGAGTCTAGCCTCACCGGAGCTAAGAGAGCGCCTGCAAACTACCCGGTAAGAAAAAAAAGTTTTTGTCCTCCCCAGCCCCCAGGAACACTCTGCAGGCTTCAGCAGGGCTGGGGAAAGAGAAAAATGACTCAGTTTTTGTAAAAAGCGGCCCATCTCTGGGACCTCTCTGGGACTGGCCTGTGCACACCATTAAAAAAAAAGGGGGGAGGAGTACATTTTTTTCAATGAAGATTGTTCTGCGCATGTGTAGAACAGAAAATAGAGACGGCAGCACCCAGGATAGAACCGGTACAGTAACGTGTCTGCCCGAGTTACTATCTGTTCGGCTGAACTGGTCCGAACCGGTAGGAACCCACCTCTGAGCTGATCCTATCACTCTGGAGCTGAAGACCTTTTGTCTTGTAGAAAGGATGGCCCAGTCTTTCTGGAGCTCTTAACGAAGTGGGGGCTGCTTTCCCACAGCATGTTTCTCCTTTTCTCATCCAGGGAGGGAGAATATTCTGCCTTTTTAATATTTCCTAGAATATTTCATTTTTCTAGGAGAGGGTTGGGTGCTAACTCTCTACAGATGTATAGAAGTGATGTCAAACACCAGAATTGTAATGCTAATTTTTGCATTGCCAAAGACTTAAAAATGGTGGAAAAAGATACTAATAGAAGTCCAGTCTTGCTCACAGATATAGATAGATTTTCTACATTTTTCATCTGGAAATGTTCATTCTAATGCTTAAGTCCCAATATTGATTATAGCACTTCCCCTTTCAATTAAACCCTCGCTTTTGTGTATTAAGGGTGTTCTAAAAAGAAAGCCCTAGGGTATTAGAATGGAATGGTTGTTATCATAATGGTAAAGGTTCCCCTCGCACTTATGTGTTAGTCATTCCTGACTCTAGGGGGAGATGCTCGTCTCCATTGCAAGACGAAGAGTCAGCGCTGTCTGGATGTCTCCGTGGTCATGTGGCCAGCATGACTAAACACCGCAGGCGCATGAAATGCTGTTACTGTCCCATCAAAGGTGGTCCCTATTTTTCTACTTGTACTTTTACATGCTTTCGAACTGTTAGGTTGGCAGAAGCTGGGACAAGTAACAGGAGCTCACTCCATTATGTGGTGTTAGGGATTCGAACTGCCGAACTGCCAACCTTTCAAACGACAAGAAAGACTGTATCCTATGTTTTTCTGAGCTAAGATCACCTTAGCTTTGGGAGGAAAGGGATATACTTCTGCACCATTGTCCTTCTAGAGTGGACCCTTTGCCTTTTTACTGGGCCTGAGATTGGACATACCCATTCCTGCTCATGGGGAATTTGCTGCTTTCTTCTCCTTAAATACTTAGGGGGGGAAAAAACAAGTGTCAAAGCAATCAAATCAGTCCAGGTAGCTGATTTCCTCTTCTTTGTTACATTTGTCTGTTTTAATCTCCCAAGCTGGACTTGAAAGCATTTTCCTTTTCTTCCCTATGGCAATAATAGCACTTAGACTTAGATACTGCTTCACAGTGCTTTCCAGCCCTGTCTAAGTGGTTTACAGAGTCAGCCTCTTGCCCCCCAACAATCTGGGTCCTCATTTTACCCACCTTGGAAGGATGGAAGTCTTTGCTTTGGGCGAAGGCTGGAGGGAAGTGCCACTGGTGGATACGAGCCGGAGGGCCCTGTTTCAGTGGGACTGCATCATGGCCTGGAACTGACTGACCATCTCAGCCCGCTGAGCCTTCAGGCATGGGTACTTGGCCTTGCACTCCCACAGGTCTTCCCTCTGCTTGAAAAGCCTATGTTTGTAGTCTTCAATGAGGTGCTTCTGCTGAGCCTCCTTCTTGGTCAGATCCAATTTGAACTGAGTCCATTGTTTCTCATGGTGGCTACTTAGCTCCATCAACTGCTTCCTGTTGGGGCCCTAAGGAGCCCAGGCAGCAAGGAGGGGGGAAGAGAAGGAGAGAAATGAGGAGTGGAAAGTGGGGGAGAGGAGGAGAGAGGAAGGGGGAGTAGGCAAGGATGACAGAGAAAGGAGGTAGGGCAGGGGAGGAGAAAGGAAGAAGAAAGTGATGGATAAGGACAAATATGGTATATGGAGAGCAGAAGAGCTAATAATTGTGTTTTGGGAATTGGTGGTAAGATGAATTGATGTAAACATTTAATCATACAAAACAATGCTGGCTATGTAATAGTATATATGTGATTATACGTTATGAAAATGAAAAAAAAAATTACTGAGAAAAAAAAAGCCCAGGCAGGCAGGTGAGGAGCGGCTGAGAAGGGAGGGATGAGTAGAGGTTGGTGAGGCACCCCTCGACATGAGTGACCTCAAGTTGGCCATGCCGATCCAGTCACATGATCACCTAGCCACGCCCGCCCAGCCGGTCATTAGGCAGATCATATTAGTGGTCCGCAGGATTTAAAATTATGAATTTATTCTCTTACATACCATTTTAAGTATACATTCACATAATTGTTATTCGTCTTTACATTTATCATTCTTATGCATTTATTATTTCATTTAATAAGTTTTAATGTACAGTTTGGGTTGCTTTATTTACCATCCCTTCCTCCTTTTGTAACACCTCCTTGTTTTCCCTTTCTTTTCTCCCTCCCTCCCTTCTCTACGTTCTTTCTTCCGCCTCTCCTTCCCCTTCCTTCTTCCCTTACCTTTCTCCTCCTCCTCCTCTTCCTCTTCCCCTTCCTACCCTCTCTCCTTCTCTTTCTCTCCTTTCCATCATCCTCTCCTCACCTCTTTCTTCTTTCTCCCGACTTCCTTTCATTCTCTCCTCCTCTCTCCCTTTCTTTTTCTATTATTGTTGGTGTATATTTCAAAGCTCAGTTTATGTTTCCTTGGGATGGCATTTCCGTCAACCCAAACAATGTCAACAATTATGTGAATGTATAATTATAATAGTATGTAAGAGAATAAAAACAATTTTAAAAAATATTTGAAAAAAATATATGAATTTAGTGGCCCCTGAGACCCAAAAAGTTGATGACCCCTACTCTAGGTTAATGCTGGTAGAATAGCACTGCTAAAGGCTAATTTAGAGTTATCCACAAC
The DNA here is from genome assembly GCF_964273705.1 of Natrix helvetica. Lineage (NCBI taxonomy): Eukaryota > Metazoa > Chordata > Lepidosauria > Squamata > Natricidae > Natrix > Natrix helvetica. The sequence goes on from NC_138551.1 coordinate 95,408,101, forward strand.
TGCCCATCGCCATTGCCACATATCTACACTGTGAAGGAGTTGATGGCTCAGCATAAATTGCAGAGGGCTGCAGATGGGTGTGTGTGTGTGTGTCTACTTGCTGATGGGATGATCTGATTTCCTGTTCTATGCTTCGCTACTGGAGTCCCCTTAGCCAGAATGTTACCTATGCAGAAATATAAACAGAACTCCTATGCAACCATCCCTGAATGACAGATGTATATGTTCCCTGAAATCCAGTACTGGAGAAGTCTGCTCAACCTTCCAGTCATGGAATAAGTGTACTGGGAAGATGGGCAGGTGCTTCTCAGCATTTGTTCTGAAGCATTACAGCTGGCTGTTCTCTTCCCCGTTTTCTGGAGCTGCTGCGACAGAAGGTTGAGGCAGGCACTTGGGTTGTGTCCAGGATCTCACACCGTTCTGCCTCTTCTTTTCCCAGATTCTCACTGTGCATGTAGTTGGCCCCCCTACTGTTCTGTTTTCGGCTTTCCCAGCCACCCTGCCTGTCAGAACAAATGGCACAACTTAGGAAATAATCTCATTTGTAGCAAAACACAAAGCCTCCTGTTTGAGCACTGTGATACTGCCTTTAACAAGACTTAACTTTTCTGACTCTGAACATAAGGCTAACCACTACGTTACTGCAAATCAATTTTTTTCACTTTCCCCCTTTCTTTACATATCTGCATTGTCTGTTAGATCTACCGTATTTTTCGGAGTATAAAACACTCCGAAGTATAAGACGCACCTAGATTTGGGGGAGGAAAACAAGGGAAAAATATCTCCTTCTACTTCTCAGCAATTTTCCTCCTTGCAACAAACAGTACAGACAATATACACTGTTTGTAGTGTTATATTTCAGACTATAGTTGTACAGATGCTGTTAAAATTGATGTGCTTTGTGGAAGTATAGTTATTCTCTGCTATTTAAAAGAATAGCACTTTTTAAAACAATAGCACATGGCCTCTTCAGATCAAGCATTTATTTTAAAAAGCTCCTTCATTTTGTTAAGTAGTCTAGAATAATAATAAAGCAGTCTTTAAAAAATAAGTCTAATAATTTGAACATTCTATAGGCGTTTATAGTTGTTGACTTACCTCCTTGCAGCAAACAGCCTGATTAGCACAAGAAAAAAAATCTGCCTCTGTTTCCCAGCAATTTGCCTCCTGGAGCAAACAGCAAGTTTCACTTTCAATTTCTCCTGATCATCAGCTGTTACAGGCTGCAGGGATTGCTATAGCTTATTGAAGCCTCCACAAGCCCCTGTTTGCTGCAAAGAGGTAAATTGCTGGGAGGCAGAGGCCAAAGGATTGGGGCTGGTGAGTGGGTGGGACTACATTCAGTGTATAAGACACACCCAAATTTTCACCCTCTTTTAGGGGGGGGAAGGTGCATCTTATACTCCACAAAATAAGGTACTTCTAACAGAGAAACATTGTATGGCTAACTAGAGCTGATAAAACGTACACGAGACCAATCTTAGAGTATTGTTCAACTGTTTGGAATTCTTACCATATATCTGACATTAGTACAATCGAGCAGTTTCAGAAGTATTTACGAGAAAAGTTTTGCACTCTTCTGTACATAATAGAATTCCCTATGCTACTAGGCTCGAAATTCTTGGTTTTGATAACTTGGAACTGCGTCCCTTGCGGTCAGACTTAGGGATTGCATACAAAGTTGTACACAGTAATGTTTTGCCTGTAAATGACATTTTCTGTTTTAATTGCAATAATACGCAAGCTAACAATCACTTTAAACTCAATGTAAACGTTCTAAAGTTGACTGTAAATAATAATAATAATAATAATAATAATAATAATAATAATAATAATAATAATAATAATAATAATAATAATAATAATAATAATAATAATAAAAAATATTTATTTCTTTGCCGCACCCTCTCCCGAAGGACTCGGGGCGGCATACAATAAAACATATGAAATAAATATATAGACAAGACATACATATTACAAAAACATATACCAAGACATGTACAAGGAGGAGGTCGGCTAATGAATAAAAACAATAAAATACAGTGTTTAAAAACCCCTAAATAATAACGATTTTTGTAATAGAGTTGTCACAATCTGGAAGGCTCTACCTGATTCAGTTGTCTCAACTACAAAATTTCACAGTTTTAGTCACAAATTGACTTCTGTGGACCTCATGCCATACTTAGGAGGTCTGTAGAGGGGTCGTGCATAAGCGCACTAACGTGCCTATAGTCCCTGTCGTTGTATTTTTATATTAGTCCTGTTTTCGTTTCTATTTGACAAATTACAATAAATAAATAAGCAAACAAGCAAATAAACAAAAACAAATAAACAAAACAAACAAAACCAAGCCAAGAGAGCACCAAGGATCCCTTATTTCAACCCTGAGCTACCAATAGGAATAACAAGAACACTTAGACTTATATACCACTCCATAGTATTATACAGCTCTCTCTGAACAGTTTACAGAGTCAGCCTATTTGCCCCCAACAATCTGGATCCTCATTTTACTCACCTCGGAAGGATGGAAAGCCGAGTCAGCCTTGAGCCAGTCAGGATCGAACTCCTGGCTGTGGGCAGAGTCAGCCTGCAATATTGCATTCTAACCACTGTGTCACCATAAATATTCTTTTTTATTTGTAATACAGGTCCTTTCTTTCAAAATAATGCTTTGATAAGTTGTGGATGTAATTCCGATATATGGCAGGGCACATAATATGGACAGGCATATTTTTAGCACAGCTTCAAGTTCTTTCCCTCCCTGTTATTGCTCTTTCTACTGTATTTGATTTCCCTTCTCTTCCATAATTGCAAACTCCAATGTTAGCCTTTTAATATATATTTTTAAAAAACCATTTCACTAAAAATATTATTAATTTTTCATATTTAAATCTTTTTTCTTTTTCTATTAAACATTTTTTATTTTTAAACAAACAAAGACAAAACAGTACATGTAACATAAACCCTCATCAATTACATATAGCATGTCATTAGGTTGCAAGCATTTGTGCATCACCACTTTCAATTGTGTATAGGCTCACTGATTATCCATCAAGCATACGTAGATACATTATTGACATTGTACATCATATTGTTCAGTTATAATTGATATTCTTTCATTTTAAGCAAATATTCTAGAAACTAGATTCACATATATACCAATATTCCATTGCATCTTTATTTGTCTATTTAATAAGACTATGTCTTTATAGAATCACCTATCTCATTATATTATTTTTGCAATATGAAAGAATTCTCCAACATTTTATATTTATGCATCACTACTTTCAATTGTATATAGAATCACATATTATCCATCAAGTATACATAGGTACATTGTTATGTTCAACTATAATTGTTATTCCTTCATTTTAAACAAAATTTTCTAGATATTCAATTCATGTATATACCAATATTCCATTACATCATTGTTAGTCTATTTAATAATAATATATCTTTATAGTATCACCTATCTTATTCTATTATTCTTACAATATGAAAAACTTCTCCAATGTTTTTCATTTCCAGGTTTTTTTATCTAGCCATTGATAAAACAAGTCCCATACCTTATAAAATTGTACATCTTCTTGTTCTCTAATTTCAAATGTCATTTGAAATTTACTCATTTCAGCACATTCCATTATTTTTTGAATAATTTCCTCCTGCGTTGGCATTTTCTCATTTTTCCATTTTTTTGCAAATACAATTCTAGCTGCTGTTAAAACATTTACAATCAAATATTTCAAATCTTTGTTATATCTTTCTGGTATAATTCCCAATAAAATAAAACTCTGGTTTAAGGTCTATGTGTTTTTGTATCATTTTCTCCAACCACGTGTGGATTTTAGTCCAGTTTCTTTTAGAAGTCCACCACATATGGTAATATGAGCCCAGTGTCTGATGACATTTCTAACACTTTTCCGACTTGTTCTTGAACATTCCTGCTATTCTTGTTGGGGTTATTGCCACATTTAAATCTTGAATGATTTGATTAGAAGGAAGGTGGAGGAATAACTCTTCAGGAAATCATTGTTGGCAGAGGTGGTATCCAGCAGGTTCTGACCAGTTCTGGAGAACCAGTAGCGTAAATTTTGAGTAGTACCACCTCTGACTGGCCCTGCCCCCATCTATTCTCTGCCTCCTGAGTCCCAGCTGATCAGGAGGAAATGGGGATTTTGCAGTAACCTTCCCCCGGAGTGGGGAGGGAATGAAGATTTTACAGTATTCTTCCCCTGGAGTGGGGAGGGAATGCAGATTTTACAGTATCCTTCCCCTGGAGTGCAGAGGGAATGAAGTTTTTACAGTATCCTTCCCCTGGAGTGGGGAGGGAATAGAGGTTTTACAGTATCCTTCCCCTGGAGTGGGGAGGGAATGGAGGTTTTGCAGTACCCTTCCCCTGGAGTGGGGAGGGAATGGAGATTTACCGTCTCTTTCCCTTGCCACGCCTACCAAGCCATATCCACAGAACAGTTAGTAAAAATTGTTGAATCCCACCACTGATTGTTGCATTTCAAAATTCTAAAGTGGCTATGGTAGTTACCCCTGGTCCTTGATGTTATGGCTGTTGCAATGCCTCCATTTATCAGGGGCTTAGCAATTGGTGTGATGCAGGTCTGCGGGGGCACTTCAACTCCACCATCTTTCTGTGTCTTCCCACTCCCCATTCATCACAGCTCTTTTGGCCTCTATGCACTCTCCTGCCACCACTACCTAACTCTGCTGCCCCCAGATGACTACTGTTTTTCTCTCCCACTGCTGCTCTGGGATCCAGGCACTGGGTGAGGGCATGGCCCAAGAATGCAGATGGCAAATGTGGCAGGGCAGCAGATACTGTTGGGCTCAATTGGCAAGAAAGCAGTGGAGGCTGCTGAACAGTATACAGGGAAGCTAGTTGCATTCGGATAAAATAAATTCAAAGAAATAAAAATTAAAATATTTACAACTTCCATTCAAATTTCCTGCAAGTTTATTACCCAACCCTATGTTAAAATTCAGCATCATCTGACAAAGGTTGTGTAGAGGATTTAAGTTGTTTAAGTTTACCTTATTGTCATTGCACCTCGTACAATGAAATTAAACGCCATCTTCAATGTACATTATACAGTACATAAAAAATAAAACACAAAGAAGCATCCTTCACATTCTATACAATTAAATTGAAAACCCCTGACACTGCATTAATATTACACTATACAGTGGAGTTCAATATAGTTACTACTCTGGGATAGAAGCTGTTTTTCAGCCTATTTGTCCTTGTTTTTAATTGTCCTGTACCGTCTGCCAGATGGTAATAGTTAACAAAAAAAAGGATGCCCAGGATGAGATGGATCTTTAAGAATGTTTTGAACTTTCTTAAGGCAGTGGGAGTTATAAAGCTCTTCCAAAGAGGGGAGAGGGCAACCCATGATCCTCTGGGCAATGACGTTAACCCTCCGGAGCACTGTCCTATCTGCCCTGAGCAATTGGCAAACCATAGACAGGTGAAGTAAGTTAAAATACCCTCTACGGTGCAGCGGTAGAAGGTCACCAGCAGTGTTTCATTCAGTTGCTGTTTCCTGAGAAGTCTCAGGTAGTATAATCTCAGCTGGGCCCTTTTGACTAGGGCTGCAATGTGAGGGCTCCAGGTCAGGTCGTCTTCTATGACAGCACCGTGAAACTTAAAACTGGCAACTTGCTCCACTCAGTCTCCATTGATAAGCAAAGGCTGGATGTCTGATCTATTCTCTTCTGTATTGATGTCAAGTGGATTGGGTTTGGCTTGGCTTGTGAGGATAGGTAGAATGAAGATCGCTGCACCACAAAGACTACAAGAAACTTACAACAATAACTTTCTACTATAGGTGCATCCCAAGCCCTTTGCCCCATGTGGGAACTTCTAATGCGTGCCCTTTGAAAAGGACTGTTCAAATCCTTCTTCCACAATCTCATTTAAAATAAAAACCCAAAAAACAAAAAAAAACATCAGTGATTTGAGGCTTCTACCACTGAAGTAGAATAGAATAGAATAGAATAGAATAGGTACCCTCTCCTACCATTTTATCTTAGTTTAATAGCAACTTTACTCCATGCTATATAACAATGCTTTCTCCATTGCCACCATTTTGGATCAGTTTAGTCTTTACATTTAGATCTGTTCAAAAATTGTGATATAATATTTCTGGAAAATTGCATTTTGGTCCCTTTTTCATGCCAAATTGACACTAACCCAGACGTTAAAATTGATGTTAAAATTGATGTTATAAATTTAGCACTTAGTACTTATATACTGCTTTACAGTGCTTTACAGCCCTCTCTAAGCAGAGTCAGCATATTGCCTCCAAAAATCTGGCTCCTCATTTTACCCACCTCGGATGGATGGGTGAGTCAACCTTGAGCCGGTGAGATTTGAACTGCTGAACTGCAGCTAGCAGTCAGCTGAAGTAGCCTGCAGTGCTGCATTCTAACCACTGCGCTACCTCAGCTTTTGTGGACTTAGCTAGTAATAAGGGAGAGGGTAAGGAAGTAGATCCAGGAAATTGTAAGAGAGACCCATAATTCAATTAAAGATGGTGTGCCAATTTTAGTCAAGCCTAGAGTGAAGGTACTTCACTCAGGCCCCTTGTATCTTTTATATGAATTAATGAAGTTCACTTTACATGAGGCTGTTCCTGAAGCTGACACTGAAACCTCACTACCAATAGTGGTAGTTTAGTTAAGGCATCAGACTAGAAACTAGGAGACTTGAGTTCTAATCCCACCTTAATGATGAAAGCCAACTGGGTGACTGGGCCAAATACTCCCTCTCAGCCCAACTCAACTGATAGTGTGCTGTTTTGAGGAAAATAGGAAGAGAGAATATTAAGTATGTTCACAATCTGAGTTTTCATTCTTTGATTGAAGTCTTCCTGAAAATCCTAATTAAAAATCTATTATTACCAGAAATTTGACACTCTCATCATAATCCTGCCTGCGTTGGCTCTTCTATAGTTGGAACAGTCTATACTCTCTGTATTAAAATAGCTACTTTTAATGTCCAGTATCCAACAGCTGTTTCTTAGCATCCACATTTTTTGAGGAAGAAAGTCTATGGTTAGAACATACAATAATGGCTAGGTTCTGTGATGCTTATCTGATTAAAATTTAAAATCAGAGATTTGACTGAAAAGCTCCATTGTAAGGTAAAGGTGCAGGGACGTGGTGGCTCTATGGCTAAGATGCTGAGCTTGTTGATCAGAAAGGTCAGCATTCGGTGGTTCGAATCCCTAGTGCTGCGTAATGGAGTGAAGTCCCGTTACTTGTCCCAGCTTCTGTCAGCCCCAGCAGTTCGGAAGCATGTAAAGACGTCTCCCTGGTAAAGGTAAAGTTTCCCCTCACACATATATGTTAGTTGTTCCCAACTCTAGGGGGTGGTGCTCATCTTTGTTACAAAGCCAAAGAGCCAGTGCTGTCTGAAGACGTCTCTGTGGTTATGTGGCCAGCATGACTAAACACCGAAGGTGCACAGAACGCTGTTACCTTCCCACCAAAGGTGCTTCCTATTTTTCTACTTGCATTTTTACATGCTTTAGAACTGCTAGGTTGGCAGAAACTGGCACACATAACGGGAGCTCACTCTGTGATGCGGCACTAGGGATTCGAACTGCTGAACTGCCGACCTTTCTGATCAATAAGCTCAGTATCTTAGCCACTGAGCCACTGCGTCCCATTTTAGATTTAAAGTAATACTATTGTAAATTCTGGAAGTGAAAGAGGCATGGTAAAATTAGTAATATGACCCTCTGGGAAATATAGTAAATTATCTTCTGTAAAAAAAATAATCATTTTTGTTTTCAGATTCATAACCTTTACAACAAACAAGAAATTAATGCAAAAACTGCATTTGGTAAAACAGTGGTTGAGAATAGAAAAAGTAGGGAAACAAATAATGTATAATGTACCCACACCTGCTTAAGGTACTGTAAATAAATTACAAGAATAGCAGGAATGGAAGATAATACAGCTGGAATCAAAACATGAAACCAAAACTACTAATAATTTAAGGTATGCAGATGATATCTTTTTGGCATCCAAATAAGACTTAGGAACTCTTAATTAAATTAAAAATGAAATTTGAGTCAATGTTAAATATTTGGCATCCCTTTGCCCATTGACATAAGTTATGCAATCAATAATAAAAATTCTCCCATTTTTATTAATTTTCCTACTGTTCATTTCTAGTAGAATTTTAATTGTGTAAGTGCATTTTTATTCTTCATTGTGGTGACAGTACCATATTTTTCAGAGTATAAGACGCTCTGAAGTATAAGACACACCTAGCTTTTGGGGAGGAAAACAAAGGAAAAATATTTGCCTCTGCCTCCCAGCAATTTCCCTCCTTGCAACAAACAGCAAACAGTATAGACAATATACATTAGTTATTTTCTGCTATTTAAAATAATAGCACTTTTTAAAACAATATCACTGGGCCTCTTCAGATCAATCATTTGTTTTAAAAAGCTCCTTCATTTTGTTAAGTAGTCTAGAATAATAATAAAGCAGTCTTTAAAAAATAAGTCTAATGATTTGAACATTCTATAGGCATTTATAGTTGTTGACTTACCTCCTTGCAGCAAACAGCCTGATTAGCACAAGAAAAAAAAATCTACCTCTGCCTCCCAGCAATTTGCCTCATGGAGCAAACAGCAAGTTTCACTTTCAATTTCTCCTGATCATCAGCTGTTTCAGGCTGTAGGGATTGCTATAGTCTCATGATGGCGAACCTATGGCACGTGTGCACGCTGGCCAGCTGATTTCGGCCTTCATTTTTGGCCATTTTTCACCCTCCAGAGGCTTCTCTGAAGCCTCCGGAAGGAGAAAAACAACCCAACATGCAAACCGGAAGTTCGGGAAGCGTCGCTCGTGTTTTTGGCACCCAAGGCGAAAAAGGTTCACCATCACTGCTATAGTCTATTGAAGCCTCCGCAAGCCCCGTTTGCTGCAAAGAGGTAAATTGCTGGGAGGCAGAGGCCAAAGGGTTGGGGCTGATGGGTGGTTGGGGCTACATTCAGTGTATAAGACGCACCCACATTTTCACCCTCTTTTAGGGGCAAAAAAGGTATGTCTTATACTTCCCAAAATATGGTATTTATGAACAAAACTGTGAGAGGAAAATGATCTGTTATATTTTGATTTATTGGTTTATTTATAGGTTAAAAATACAGGTAGTCCTCAACTTAAGACCACAGTTGAGCCCAAAATTTCTGTTGTTAAGGGAGACAGTTGCTAAGTGAATTTTTTCCATTTTATGATCTTTCTTGCCAGAGTTGTGAATGAATCACTGCAGTTGTTCAGTTAGGAACACAGTTGTTAAATAAATAAATGACAATGAGACACTGCAATTGCCATAAATATGAGTCAGTTGCCAAGCATCTGAATTTTTATCACATGATCATTTATTTATTTTATTTACTGAGCGCTTATAGACCGCCCCCTCTCCCGAAAGGGACTCGGGGCGGTGTACAGTCCATATCAGAAATACATCATATAAATAACTATAAAATTAAGCAATTAAAATTATTAAATAGATAAATAGATACGAAGGAGGATAAAAAGGTTTAACAGAACTGTACAGCTGAGTAAATAATTTAAAACCCCTACAGATATCCCATAAAATTAAATTTAAAAAACAATTCCCCTAAAATACCAGTTAAGAAATATGTTTGCCAGGAGGTAGCAGTTATGATTATGCCAGGCCAGCCAATCGGAACAGGTGTGTCTTCAATTTTCGTTGGAAGGAGCGGAAGTCGGTGGTGGTTCTAATGTCGGGGGGGAGGTCATTCCAGAGGGTTGGGCCCATCACAGAGAAGGCCCTACTCCTTGGTGCCGCCCGTTGGCATTGCCTAGTGGACGGCACTAGGAGGAGTCCCTCCCTGTGAGAGCGAATTGGCCGCAGGGATGTGTGTGGAGAGATGCGATCCCGCAGGTAACTAGGTCCTGTGCCATGGAGCGCTTTAAAGATGGTGATCAAAACCTTGAAACGCACCCGAAAAACCACAGGCAGCCAGTGCAGCTCGCGCAGGAGTGGTGTTACGTGGGAGTACCTTGTACTCCCCATGACAGCCCGCGCGGCTGCGTTCTGGACTAGCTGCAGTCTTCGGGCGCGTCCCAAGGGAAGCCCCATGTAGAGAGCATTGCAGTAGTCCAGGCGAGACGTCACCAGTGCATGAGTGACCGTGTGTAGGGCATCCCGGTCCAGAAGGGGGCGCAATTGGCGTACCAGGCGAACCTGGTGGAACGCCCCCCTTGCCACGGCTGCCATGGCTGCTGATCATGGGGATGCTGCAACATCATAAGTGTGAAAGATGGTCATAATTCACTTTTTTCAGTGCTGTTGTAACTTCAAACAGTTACTAAATGAATTGTTGTAAGTTGAAGTGAAATTGTTTGCTAGCCTTATTGTAATAGTAGCCTGGAATTTTGAGATTATGCTTCTGTAAAGCTTGGGGAGCCATGTTATTTGTTTATTTATATTTTTATTTCCACACAACCCATCTCTCTCAGAGATAAGCTCTGGGCAATGCATACAAAATTGAACATAGTAACGATTTTACCTGAAAATGACTTTTTAAGCTTTAATTGTAATGTACTGTGTGCAAACAACCCCTTTAAACGTAATGTAAACTGCTCTTAGCTCAATTTAAAAATTCATGTTTTGTAACAGAATTGTTAAAGTGGGGTATATTTTACCTGAATCAGCTCAGTCTCAGTCATTAAGTTTCACAGTTTTAATTCCAACTTAACTTCTGTGGGCCCATTTCATATGTAAGAGGTGTGCCAATCATCCCTGTCACATTTTGATTTTATTATTGTTTGAATTTGTAATTTTTGTTTGACAAATAAAATAAATAAACTATCAGCATATGTATCCCTTTTTAAAGAGTTTTATGTGTAAAAAACAAATTTTTTGTGTATCAGTTAGATATGGTTCTATATAAATCTCAAGATTTATATATTGCAAAACTGGATAGTACTTCAATTCTAAATTATCTAAAACTAAATACTGAAGTGCTAAAGAATTGAGGTCTTTAAACTATAGAAGAGGTTCCACAAATCTACAGTGCTGTTTAGAACCGGTTCCAGCTCCCTCCCCCCGCCTGTCCACACATCATCAAGATAAAGAGCGAGAGGAGGAATTCTGGGAGTTGAAGTCCACAAGTCTTAAAGCTGTCAAGTTTGAACACCCCTGGGGTTTTTTTTCTAAAGGGTTAGGGGTGCAAGGGTCTTATAACTTGACAGCTTTAAGACTTGCGTGCTTCAAGTGCCAGTTTCTGGACTAACATTTTGGTTGCTAAGCAAGAGCGTTGTTAAGTGAGTTTCACCACATTTTACAACTTGGCCATGCCCACCCAGTCGCATGGCTGGCAAGCCACTCCCACCCAGTAACATGGCTGGCAAACCACTCCCACACGGTCACATGGCCGGCAAGCCACTCCCACAAAGCAGGCCATACCTACAGAAGAGGTTCTAAAAAAATTTGAAACCCACCACTGGCCCTAGAGGAGATCAATCCTGACTGCTCTTTAGAAGGCCAGATCCTGAAGAGGAAACTCAAATACTTTGGCCACCTGATGAGAAGGAAGGACTCATTGGAGAAGAGCCTAATGTTGGGAAAGATTGAGGGTAAAAGAAGAAGGGGACGACAGAGAATGAGGAGGCTGGATGGAGTCACTGAAGCAGTAGGTGTGAGCTTAAATGGACTCCAGAGGATGGTAGAGGACAGGAAGGCCTGGAGGAATGTTGTCCATGGGATTACGATGGGTCAGAGACGACTTCACAACTAACAACAACAACAACAAATACTGAAAGTCACCACTTTTTGCCAATGTACATTGGCTGTCTTTCTCATAAATACTCTCTCAACTTTTAATGATGCTTTAGGGATAATCCATATTTAAAGCATGCCTCATAACAAAATTTAATTTTTGGTAGTTTATATAACACTGCAATGAATTAGGTGTTTTCCTCCTCCTAGCTGTTCTATCAGCCTTTTCTTTAAGCTAAAAGGTGCCCTATGTTCTCAAAAGCAATATAGAACCTTTGAGCACCATGGGACTGAGATATGGTGTCCCCACTTGAAATCTTGTAGGAATTCATAAACTCAAGAGGCTTGGTCTTTAAAAACTGCAGAAGCACTAGGAACCAACTTCAGTTGTCTTGTGAACCACAGTAGTCACCAGACCACACATTGCATACAAGTCCCTATCATTTCCGGAATGGGGAATGAATTATAAAAGTAAACTCTTAGGGTAAGTGATTCGAAGCAAAATGTCCAAGATCAGTGGTGGGATTCAGCCAGTTCGTACCTATCTGGGAGAACCAGTTGTTAACTTTCTTTTTTTATTTTTTTTATTGTAAACACTTATGTACATTGACAAAAACATACACAACACTTACAAATAACATCAGAACTTCCCATTCCTTCTTACAGCAGATATCTATTGGTGCATCTTTACAAACATTTTCCCCCTCTCAATCCATCTCTATACATTTTTACACTTAACATCCTATTATTTTTTACTCTTTTGCTTATCAATTTATATTTGGTTATTTGTATCAGACAGTCTTTAATGCTCTTCTACTAATAAATAACTTTTTCTACTTCTGTAAATCCTACTTTTCCTACCTTCATATCACTAATTTCTACTTCTTCTATAATACAAACATATTTTCCAGATTCTTGTTTCCTGTTTCTATCATCCAGCCATTTATACAATTTTTCCCAAATTAAATAGTACTCAGTTTTCTCCTTTCCTTGGATTTCCCTGTTCAATTTATCCATCTCTGCACATTCTAAGATCTTCCCTATTATCTCATCCTCATTTGGTATCGTGTTATTCTTCCATTTCTGCGCATATACGATTCTAGCCGCTGTGATGATATGTAGAATTAGGTATAAAGTCTCATTATTGTATTTTGTTGTGGTTTTGCCTAATAAAAATATCTCCGGTTTCCAATCTATATCGTTCCCTATTATAGCTTCCAACCAGTTTTTCATTTTATCCCAGAATTTTTTGCTGCCTCGCATGCCCACCATGTACGGTAGTACGTCCCATATGATTTCTCACATTTCCAACACATTGGAGATAAATTTGAAGATATTTTCGCAAGTCTCGCATGTGGCAAATGCAATCTATAAAACATTTTGTACTGGTTTTCCTTGTATGCCACAGACATAGTCAATTTCAAATTTGTTCCCCCAAATTTTTCCCATCTTTCCAATTCAATATTATAGCCGAAATTTTTTGCCCATTTTACCATAGTTTCCTTGACAACCTCCTCCTCCATTTTATATTTCAGCAAAAAATTGTATCTTCTCCCAATCATTTTCATCTCCATATTTTGAATTATCTTATCTAATTCCTGTTGTTCCAGTTGCAATTCATGTGTTTTAATGTCTCTATTTTATCTTGAATTGATTTGCGTGTATGTAAGTCAGCTTATCTTTGTACCTTGATCTGTCAATTCTTGTATTGTTTTCAAATTCCCTTGCTCACTTATTAAGTCTTTATATCTTGTTACTTTGTCTATAAAATTTGGGTGCTTCATTGCTTCTATTGGAGAAAACCAATTTGGCATTTTAATATAATGGGTTTTTTTTATTTTTCGCTAATTTTGTAGCAGCTTCTAATTAAGTGTCTTTGAAAATACTTGTGGGTTTTATCTTTCCCATCCCACAAGAATGCTTGCCATCCTGTTTGCAGGTCATGCCCTTCTAACACCAGTATTCTCTTGTTTTTCAGTTCTATCCACTCCCTCAGCCATGTTTGTGATGCTGCCTGGAAATATAATTCCCAATCTGGGAGTGCTAAACCTCCCCTTTCCTTGCTATCCTGCAATGGTTTTAATTTAATCCTTGGCTTTTTTTCCTTGCCATATAAATTTAGAAGTTAATTTGTTTAGTTCTTGAAAAAATAATTTGCCTGGATTTATTGGTGCTACTTGGAATAAAAATAAAATTCTTGGAGGTATATTCATCTTTATTGTGGCTATGCGTCTCATGAGTGAGAATTGTATGCTTTTCCAGCTCTCCGTACTTTTTTATTTGTGTTATTATTATAATTGCCCTCCTTAATTGAAGAGTATTTTGCTGACACCCAGATTCCCAAATATTTAACTTTTTTAGTTATTTGCATTTAGTCATAATCTCCAATTCACTCTTGTTTTTTCATCATGCTTTTTGTTATTATTCTTGTTTTGTTTTTATTAATCTTTAAACCTGCTACCTCTCCAAATTCCTCTAATTTAAAAATTAATCTGGGGCCAGATTCCAAAGGGTCTTCCAAAATGAACATTAGGTCGTCGGCAAAAGCTTGAATTTTATATTTTTTTCTTTCTAATGTTTAGTCCTGGTATCTCCTGATCCTTTCTAACTTTACTTAGTAGTGTTTCTAATGTTAATATAAACAGGAGTGGAGAAAGGGGACATACTTGTCTTACTCCCTTCTTTATCTCAATTTTTCCTGTTAGATCCACATTCAAGAGAACTTTGGCTCTTGTTAAAGTTTATTTATTTATTTATTTATTTATTTATTTATTTATTTATTTATTTATTTATTTGAACTTGTTAGTCGCCCCCTCTCCCCAAGTTGTTAACTTTCTAAGCAGTTCAGAGAACCTGTTGTTGGAAAAAATCTAATTATGTTTTTTTCCCCCACTTTACAGGGCTAATCCTGTAAGGAAAACAGGAAGGAAACATTCTGGTGTTATTTTCTTGCATAAACTTTATTGCCCTGCTTACAAAACCTGCCTCTCTGGTTAACCCTTATTACATTGTAGCAGCTAAGGTGAAGCTTCCATCGACATGAGTGACGTTGAGTTGGCCACACCCACCCAGTCACATGACCACCGAGCCCCGCCTACCCAGCTGGTCATTAGGGCAGAGAACCGGTTGTTTAATTATTTGAATCCCACCACTGCCCAAGATAATATGTCCAAGCGTATGTATGTGGACATGTGCTTGTATCCCTGTAAGTGCTCTTTATTAAATCATGAAAGGAGTTGATAATGCCACAAGTAGCCATAACAACTGGTGCATTTGGGGTTCTTGTGACATTACTTAACCCAATGTCCCCTTCTTTCCTCAGGCAGTGGAAAGCCCCCATCAAAAACAAAGGAAAAAAGAGAAAGCCTAAAAGGGCGAAGAAGGATTTTCATTATGAAGTTAATTAGCTTGTGAGCCAAGCTGCACCTTTTCAAGAGAAGGAATTAGAGGGATTTAATTGCTTTATCAGCCTTCTCTTTGATTTTCAGCAATCAGGCCGATTCCATTTAATTTAACTGCCATAGATGAGAAGAAAATTGATGCACTCACCTGCCTTGAAGCAGAAAAGGGAAAGAGAAGGGGGGGGGAGAAGGGAGAACGGAAAGTCAAGAAATTGGCAGATTAATGAAAACCAACAGTATTTGCTCCCAATTGGAAATGATGTGCCTCAAGGAACAAGGATCCGCATGTGTATTGCTGCAGTGAGATGCACAATGATGCGAGACCCATCTTAATGGTAGCAGTAGGAAGAATCAGGAGGCTTCCCTGCCCCCAGGATGTAGAGAAATGTATTCCGAGGAAGGTCAGAGACCAGTTAATGAATATGTACAAGGGTGGTGGCGTGAACAGTCACTTGCTTGCATGGGAACTATAAGATGTCATTTAAATGTTGGCTGTTTGGTAACATATACCAATTCTTACGATACTGCTAAAACCAGCTCCTGCAGGTTCGCATGGGTTTGGGTGATCCTCTAGCTAAGGATCTGCCCAGTTCGGCAAACCTGAAAATCCCACCCTTGGCTGGCCCCAACCTACCACCCACCCAATCCTGCCCTTCCTAGGAGTCTCCACGTGGCCAGTTTGTGGAAGACTCTGGAGCCCGGCGGAGGCTGTTTTCACCCTCCCGGAGACTCAAGGAAAGCCTCCGGGCTTGGGGAGGGTGAAAATGCCCCCTTTCCACCGTGGTGCAGGAGTCTGACTAGGCCACACCCACCATGGCCATGCCCATCCAGAAACTGGGCAGAGAACTCATTGCTAAAAAATTTTGAAGCTCACTCCTGGCTAAAACTCAGTTCCATGATATTAAACTTCATATATTGATTGTAGGAAAATTATCATACTAATTCATAGAAACTTTACAACTAATGGGTCACCTTCGTTCACACCTTCCCCCTTGCATGACCTCATAACTTTCTGATTACAATGGCACCAAACTGGAAGATTTGAAGGCCTTCTGGTCTTCAGTGCACTGCAGCTATCCGTATGTACTTATCCCTTCTTATTCCTTTTGGAATAAATAATTAGAGATAGAGCAATGATCTGTATCTGACTGATATGATCTGTAAGAAAATTGGAAAGAAAAGTGTGTGCAATAACTATATAATTATCAAAATTGGTTATTTATATAAAAAAATCTAAATACAAAATAAATATTCCATAATTTTACTGATTTTTGTGAAGTGCTGAATTTTATAGAATTGCAGAATCTTAACTAGAAGCATCATTTTAGGGCTGTGATGGCGAACCTATGGCACATGTACCACACAGAGCCCCCTTTTCACACACGCGAGTCATTGGCTGAGCTCAGCTCCACTGCGCATGCACACTCACCTCCTGCCACCTGATTTTTGGGTCTCTGCTGTGCAGGTGGAAGACACGTGTGCATGTATGGTGGGTGGGGAGGTCCCATGTGCATGAACGGGGGCGGGGGAGCACCTGGGAGGGGTACGGCGCATCCCTGTGCCCCATTTTTGGTCCCAGGAGGCTTCAGGGAGGCCTGCTAGGCCCAAAACAGGGCACAGAGGGGTTGCGCAGGGGTCTCAAATGCATTGCATTATGGCCACTCACACATGCACTTTTTGCATGCGAACACAAAAAGGTTAGCCATCACTGTTTTAGGACAATTAGTGGAAGCCCTTATCAGTGCAGGACACCAAAGTACTTGAAGTATCCAGTGTCCGCCTGAACACTGACAACAAAAGGGAGTCAGCTAACTCTCAGGGTGACTGATTCCCCTGTCAAATCTGTCTTGCCTGTGTGATAATAATTATAGTATCCAACAACTGTCTTTCTGTAACTTAAACCCAATCTTTTGGCATTCTGGAATGGGAGAGGAAACATCTGGACCTTCTTCTGGGTGTTTTCTTTATGTCATCCTTTTAGATAGTTGAGGAGAGTTAGGATATTCTCATCTTCTCTCAAAGCAAACTGACCTAACACCTTCAATTCTTCTAACAACTTTTCACTTCCTGAGCATCTTTGTTGCTCTTTTCCGAATCTGTTTCAATTTCCCCCAATCCCTTTAAAGCAGTGCCAGAATTGGGCACAATACATGCAGTGGTGTCTGATCAGAGCAAAAAACAATGGGACTTCATTCTGTTGCTCTAAGTAACAGAATAACAGCAGTGGTGAAATCTATTTTTTTTGCCACTGGTTCTGTGGGTGTGGTTTGGGTGGTGGTGGTCATGTGATTGGATGGGTGTGGTCAACTTTTTTTTCATTTTTTAAACCATTTTTTCCTGCCAGTTTGGGAAAACTGCCAGACAGGAAAACAATGCTTTCAAAAGTGTGTGTGTGTGTGTGTGTGTGTGTGTGTGTTTCCGATGGATCAGCTAAGCTGCGTGATCCTCGGAAGCTTTTTCCCCTGCTTTTTAAAGCAATTTTTCCTGTCTATTCACCCAAACTGGCAGGGAAAAAAAGCTTTAAAAAGCAGAGAAAAAAAGCTTCCAATGATCGTGCGACTCACAGCTGAGCTGTGCGATCCTCAGAAGCTTTTTCTTTACTACTAGTTCACAGAACCAATGATAATCGTTCCTACCAGTTTGGCCAAACTGGGCTGAACCGGGAGGATATCACCTCTGAATAACAGAGTTATAAGGGACCTTGGAGGAATTCTAGTCCAAACACCTGCTCAAACAGGAGCCCTTATACCATTCAAACAAATGGCTGTCCAGTCTCTTCTTCAAAGCTTTGAGTGATGAAGTGCCCACAACTTCTGAAGGAAAGCCGCTTCACTGGCTAATTGTTCTCACTGTCAGAAAACTTCTCCTTAGTTTTAGGTTGGATCTCTACTTGATTACTTTCTATCCATTGCTTCTTGCCTTGTCTTTGGGTGCTTTGGGTAATAGGTTGAACCCTCTTCTTTGTGGCAATCCCTCAAATATTGGGACATTGCTATCATGTCATCCCTAATCCTTCTTTTCACTAGACTAGACTAACCCAACTCCTGCAAACATTTTTCATATGTTTTAGCCTCTAGCCCGATAATTGTCTTTGATGCTCTTCTCTGCACTCTTTCTAGAGTCTCCACATCTTATTTATATTGTGGTGGCCAAAGCTGGATGCCATGTTCCAACTGTGGTCTTACCAAGGCATTATAAAGTGTTCGTAACACTTGACATGATCCTGATTCTAGTTAATGCAGCCTAGGATTGCATTGACTTTTTTGGAGTCTGTTGAACACTGTTGGCTCATATTTAAGTCATTATCCATTAGGACTCCAAGATTCCTCTCACAGTTGCTGTTATTGAGCCAAGATTCACCTAATCTGTACCTGTACATTTGGCTTTTTTAACCTGAGTGTAAAACCTTACATTTCTCTACATTGAATTTCATTTTGTTAGATAGAGCCCAGTATTCAAATCTGTTGAGATCCATTTGAATACTGCATCCAGTTTTGGTCAACATACTACAAAAAAGATGTTGAGACTTTGGAAAAAGTTCAGAGAAGAGCAACTAAGATGATCAAAAGCCTGGAGACCAAACTATACAAAGAACGGCTGCAGGATTTGGGTCTGGCTAGTGTAAAAAAAAAGAATTAGGGGTGACATGAAAGCAGCATTTCAGTATTTGAGGGGCTGCCACAAAGAAGAGAGGGTCAAATTATTCTCCAAAGCACCTGAGGGCAGGACAAGAAACAATGGGTGGAAACTGATCAGAGAGAAGCAACCTAGAATTAAAGAGAAACTTCCTAACATTAAGGACAATTAACCAGTGGAACAGCTTGCCTTCAGAAATTGTGGGTGTATCATCATTGGAGATTTTTAAAAAGAGACTGGACATCTCCTTGTCTGAAATGGTATAGGGTCTCCTGCCAGAGTAGAGGGCTGGACTAGAAAGCCTTTGTGGTCCCTGTTGTAACCCACCAGCTGCCAGCAGAGCTGGCGCCAGACTTGGACGATGAAGATGTTGGGGAGGAACTTGGGCCAGTCCTGGAGTCTGGGGAAGGCTCTGATGGGTGCTCTGTGGTGGAGACAGAGATAGAGCCAGGGCCATCCAACATTTCCCAGCTGCCTTCAGAGTTGGAGATAAGTGGTGAGGAAGAACAGATGGGGCCTGTTCCAGATGTGCATATGCACAGAGCTGTTAGGAGAGTAGAACAATTAAGGATGAGCCGACTCGGGAAGAAAGGCACACGTGGATTTTGAATGGCCCCTGCCTGGCTGGGGAATAGATGGGAGTGGTGGTTGTAGGAGACAACTGTTCGGATTTATTTCGGAAGATTTGCTCATCGTGGTTGAGGCCTCAGAGACTTTGCTTGCCAGAATTTAATTTACAGCTTTGCGCCTGGAAGGTCCCGGCCTGACAGTTATCCCAAGGAACTGATAAGGTTTGTACTGCAGTTAATCCTTTGAAAGATTATTGCCTGGACTTTTTGGTGTGTGAATGCCAGTAATTCACAGTAGCTAAATGAAGAGGGGGTTTTTGGGACAAGGAGTCTGTTTCTTGTTTCTGCTAAGGCTGGGTCAGAACAGTCCCTTCCAGATTCTATTCTGTTCTGTTCTGTTCTGTTCTGTTCTCTTCTCTTCTCTTCCGTTCCATTCTGTTCCATTCTGTTCCATTCCATTCCATTCTATTCCTATCCCTTTCCTTTCCATTTCCATTTCCATTCCCGTTCCACTCCACTCCATTTCATTCCACTCCACTCCATTCCCATTCCCATTCCATTCCATTTCCATTCCACTCCACTCCACTCCATTTCCATTCCATTCTAGCGCTTAATTATGAGAAACATTGTATTACTAGACAACTTAAGATACAATGGATCATCCTTCTTGCCATATATAATATATTCTAGCCAGTGGTGGGATGCAAATAATTTAACAACCGGTTCTCTGGCCTAATGGTTTCTTCCAACAGCCAGTTCACCAAACTTCTCAGAAACTTAACAATCAGTTCTCCCGAAGTGGTGCGAACTGGCTGAATCCCACCACTGATTCTAGCACCATTCCCCTTCCCTTCCTGACTTCCAGCAGAGCCCCAGTGAAGCTTTCTTCCCTTTCTCATTCTTGGTTGACCTGTGGAAATTTCAGCTACTTTACTGGGGAGAAGGGAGAAGAAAAAGGAGCCATAGACCATGAGGAAATTTGCACATCAATTCCCCAAACCCACTCCACCCTTAGCCCACCCCGTCCAGGGAGAAAAAGGGCTCACTGGTTAATTGCCAGCATCTCCCAGCTACCCTACCTTGCCAGCAGGCATCCTTCCCCAATCACATACCACTTTGGCACTCGCTGGCACTCGCTCAACAGCTGCCTAACAACTTTGACATCAACACACAGTGGAAAGCCAAATGGGCTGCTGGATGCCAAGATACAGGCAATTACATAGATTACCCTACACAAAAGGTGCCAGGTTTTGACCTTCCTGCCTAGCTTTGGTCAACTCTGAAAAGGATCCGTACCCAAGATGGTATCTGCCAGGACTCATTGTTTAAGTGGGGTCTTGTCTATACCCCTCAGTATGACTGTGGTGTTCCTTGACAAAATATCCACCACATTGTGTCCGAATGTCCATCAAGAACTTACACTGGTGGAGATCACTTCTGGTCACTGAAGGTGACGGACGTTATTGTCCACTGTTCGTCTCTCTGGTGGACTCTGTTTAGGAGCACAGGGGGCCTCGGAGGGGCCACCTGCTGCAGGGCGGCTTGCTGGAACCCCCCAGATTCGGCGGCAGCCAGCAGGGGTGTTTCCAGCCTCACCTCAGGAGTCGGGGAGCGGAGGGGGGACATGGAGCAGCATCTGGCTGTCTGCCCTTTTGATGAATGGGCTCTGGGAGGAAGGAGTTAATTAAGGAGGAGCGGCTGGAATGCTGGTGGTGAGAGATCCATTCTAATCTCCTTAATCATCGTTAATGGATAAGCAGCAGACTATTGTAAGTTCGTGTTCAATCTATTTGAAGCTGGAAGATTAGAGGGGTTTTTTTCTCTTTACCCCCCTCGGATAAAGCGGCATTTGAATTATCTCTCTCTATATCAGAATGGAGATAGAATAAAGGCTGACTTGTCACCTGTATTACCTATGTGAGAAAGATTCATATCACAACTGCAAGAAGTGATTGCTGAGCTGTTTTCTTAAAGGAAAAAAAACTTTATGGAAATCTTTGTTCTTCTCCCTGTGAAAGGAGGAGCCAAGATGGCTCCCCTCCACCTTCATTTTTATACTTACAAATGAAGTCTGCCTTTTGAGACTACCTTTGAAAAAATCTCTGGCATTGTATTATTACCCCCCTCCCCTGAAGGACCCCTGGACCTCTCCTGTTATATGGTCTTCCTGGATATTGACTATTTGATTTTCCCCTTTCTGGTGTGCCTCCGTGCCTTGGAACTGTGATGCAGAACTAACTTTTCACTTTCGGATTTGCCTGCCTCCTTGGATTGGCACAGCTGCGCACTCCACTGACGCCATTTCTTTCGTAAAAGATTTATACCATCTCTGAACTCAGATAAATGGGGCCCAAAAAACCACCAACGGGCAAGTCATTCTCGGCTCCCACATCTGCCACCTCCAGCCCAAGTATGCATCAGATGAAAATTACTTCATTGTTACAACAAGAAGGGGGTGGAGAAAGCTCAAAAGACTTATCCGTTACCCAAATGTTTCAGGAAATTATGAGGGGTCAAAATGAGTTGAAAAAGGAGGTGTCAGATCTCAAAGAAGAACTCAGAGGTGTACAACACCATATAACAGAAAAAAAACAAAGAATTAAGGTGTTGGAGGAGGGGGCGGCTGGGCTGGGGGAGGAGGTTAAGGCAGTCCAGAAGGGGAATTTAGAATTGGAAAATTTTATGGCAAAGATAGAACTTGAAAGAATGACATTTTTTCTCAGATTCCAGAACCTACCAGAGACAGAAAATGAAGACCTTAAGGATATTATGAGTACAATTTTAGCAGAATATATTAGAGAGACAAAGAACAGTTGTGGTGGGATATGGATCTGGTTTACAGGATTAATTCAACATATGCTAGAACACGTAATGTTCCTAGGGAGGTACATGTTAAATTTCTTAGGAGGACCATGAGGGATGAGGTGCTAGGGGCTCAAAGGGGGGAACCACTAAAAT
Organism: Natrix helvetica; assembly: GCF_964273705.1. Lineage (NCBI taxonomy): Eukaryota > Metazoa > Chordata > Lepidosauria > Squamata > Natricidae > Natrix > Natrix helvetica. The sequence continues at coordinate 95,430,444 of NC_138551.1, forward strand.
ATGAAGACAAAGAAATTACCATTCTTTAGCAAATTCCGAAAAAAATAAGAGAGAAAAGGAGGAGGTACTCCTCCTTATCAAAGAAATTATATAATAAAGGAGTTTGGTTTAGATGGTTATTGCCAGAGGGAATGCTGATCTTTTGGGAGGGAAACAGAGTTAGAATTAATACAGTGGGGGAGGCAGAAGCCTTCATTAAAAAACACAGTTCTCTCCTAGAGGACAAAAATATGGGAGGTAGTGAAAAAGTAGTAATGTACAAGATATGAAGGAGGGAGGGGCTGTGGCTCCATCTGGGGACAGGGAGGAGGGAGCAATATCGAAAAGGCTCAGGTCACAAAAATAAATGCATTTGAAATATTATTGTAATTGTTGATATACTAGAAAGTGACAAAAAAGAGATGATCGAACACATGGTTGATATAATGTAGAACAAGATTCTGCTTTTGCTTATCTTTTATACGTTGTCTTTAATATTGTAAAAATTGTGAGATTTGGAGGGATTTCTACCTCTAGCACGGGAGCTGCCAAAATTTTCCATGTACCCTTTTACCTTTCCCCATAAATGTTTAAAAACCAATAAAATTCTTCAAAAAAAAAAAAGCTTACACTGGCAAAAAAACATAGTTAGGATAGATTAGCGAAGGTAAGGGAATAAGGAATGATACTAAATTATATCTCGGTTTGCAGAAATACCATCTCAAGAAAATATAAACTGAGATTTGAAAGAGATACCTATAACAATAGAAAAAGAAAGGGAGAGAGGAGGAGAGAATGAGAGGAAGAGGAGGGAAGGAAGAAAGAGGGAAGGAGAGGAGGGTGGGAGGGAGAGAAATAGAAGGAGAGAGGGTAGAAAGGGGAAGAGGAAGAGTAGGAGTAGGGGAGAGGTAAGGGAAGAAGAAAGGGGAAGGAGAGGAGGAAGGAAGAAAGTAAAGAAGGGAGGATAGGAGAAAAGAAAGGGAAAATAAGGTGTCGTTACAACAAGCGGAAGGGATGGTAAATAAAGCAATCCAAATGGTATATTATAGCCTATTAAATGGAATAGCAAATGTATAAGAATGACAAATGTAAAGAAGAATAACAATTATGTGAATGTATTCTTACAATGGTATGTAAGAGAATACAAAAGAGACTGCCCAAAAAAGATTAAAACTAAATTGAACTTGTAAAGAAAAGAAAAAAAAATAAGCAGCGAATTTAAGCTATTTTGGATGGTGTGTTATCCTTTTTTTTTAATCGTCTTCTATGGATGGAAGTTTTGCAAACACTTCCTACTTTTTAAAGTGAAAGTATTGGCTTTTCTTCTACTACTTTTTTTAAACCTATGGATTAAATCTTTTTTTAAACTTTCATAATACTGGCTTGGATGGGTTTTTTTTTTCCTTTTTATTTTGTTCCATTTAAGAGCCTTGTTTCTTTTAAGCTTGGAATATAAAGAGGATATAAAAGGAATATAATGAGAGCAGTAACATCAGAAGGAAAAGAAGTTACACTGCCACTTGGAGGTTGGAGGCTGAGTTCTGGAAATATTTTTCACTCTCTTTTCTCTGATCATTTTGACCTTGCACTTCAAAGGTTTTAGCTTACAAAGAGATAAGATGGGTTGTTTATGCAGATGCCCTTTGGATGTCTCTTTGGCAGTGAGAGAGAAGTGAAAAAACAAAGCTTTGTTTTCCAACTAGAGTGTTTATAAATTGGACAATGACACAATACCAAGAAGAAACCATAACATTACAATAGATTATGTTTGAAATTCAAAAATTATTAGAAACATCAGAGAGAATTGAGAAGAAATTGGAAAATATAGATGGTAATATAGCAAAAATTGATGAAATTTAAGATAGCCAGCTAATGGAAAAAGTGGAGGTTAGAGTCTCAAAAACCCAAAGGAAAAATGAACAAAGGGGCAAGGTAACTGTGGATATTGACAGTGATCTGAGCGTGGTTGGAAATGGAAAGAATGGAACATGGAAAGGGAAGAGAGATGGAAAAGAGCCCTACCCCAGATTTCAAGGTATAGAAGGAGGAAAAAGAGAAGAATTGATCGATTTAAGGAGAGGAACTTTGACAAAAGCACTAATGATAACCAAAGATAAGCTGATTAAAGAAGTTGATGGAGGGTTTTGAGAATTTATAAGACATGCAACAAGCAACAAGGTGGGAAGAGAAGTCCACACAAAGTTGATTAAGGAAATAACCAGAAGATTAATCCCACGTAAGGCAAAAGAAATAAGATTGTACTACTACTGGAAAGACAGATTGAGATATGAAAACTATTAACAAAATACTACCTAAATAGTTAAAATTAAAACATTATGCTAAAAATGAAGTGATAATGAATATAGCTAGATAGATAATTGATAATGATATAATGTATACATATGTATTGGTTTGACAATAGAAAATTTGGTATAAATTTTTAAATGGTGACCATGAAAGGAAGTTTAGAAATTTTGTTATGTATGAAAGCCTATAATATCAAAATTGGATTGATCATTGATTTAGTTAGTTAAATAATTGATAATGATATAATGTATACATATATATTGATTCAACAAGAGGAAATTTGGTATAAATTTTAAATGGTGACCATGAAAGGAAGTTTTGAAACTTAGTTATGTATGAAAGCCTATAATATTGAAATTGGATATAAATTGTAAACCGTGATTAAGAAAGGAGGTTTAGAAACTTTGTTATCAAACATAATTAATTTTTATTTAGAACGTTTCACAAAGATAGAATGTTGTTGGATGATATTGAAAATAGACAATGGAATGCCATTATGTGGTTTTGCTTTGAATTTTGGAATATTTGTTATAAAGGGATGTTAAAACAACTATACTCATATGAAGGATGAGGTATGATGATAGTAATATATATAAATATATTTGATGTAAAATATATAATTTGATATGGATTATAGGTGATGACTGTGGAAGGGATGCACGAAAGTTCTTTGTAACCAATTGACACACTTTTTATAATTTGTAATGGAATATGTTTTTATGGTGTTTGTTGTGTCTTGTTTGTTTGTGTCTATTCAAAAATATATTTTTTTAAAAAATAAAAAAAAACTTTAAAAAAAAGAGCTTACACCAGCCCAATGTCTGATTTTTTTTCAACAGAGAACACCCTGTCCTTGAACGGCTGGGTGGAGTGGACATTAGCATTTGAACCACTACAAGTCCATGTATTTGCCATATGCTAAATAAAATAAACTTACCACTATTAAGAGATTTCAGGTATGGGCCTCGGTTTCAAAAGAGGTAATTGTCACTTGGCCTTGCTACCAGCCAACTGGGTGCAGGGGCGAGAGAGAGGCAGGAAAGAGGGGAGGCCCTACTCACCTGCCATTTTTCCTTCTACCATGCCACCTATGGGTTTCTGGGAAGCGTGGTCAGGAATCATGACTGTGTCTGATTATGGCGACATTGCATTTGCAAACACAACTAGTGTGAAGATCCTTGAAGTTTCAATTACTTGGGAATGTAATTGGATTTTGGCTGAATTCTTTAGGTGAGCCTAGTTGAGGTATCTTGATTAAAAAATAGTTGCTCCGTATGATATATTGTTGCATTTCATTTACTTAAATGTTACAGGCAGAAGGGTTTTTATAACCTATAAATAGATCCCCATGGGAAGTAATATTCTGAACCAATATATTTTTGACATGGAATTTATTTTTCCATTGGTCATCCTGCTGCAATACTCTTTTTGCAATATAGTACTGCGGGGGTGTCAGACTCAAGGCCCAGGGGCTGGATCTGGCCCATGAGGTGCTTAGATCTGGCCAGCATGGCCAACCTGGAAACAGCAAAGGACTGGCCTGCAGTGCTTCTGCCAGCAAAAACGGAGCTCGGGAGGGCGACACACTGCCCTCCCAAGCTCCGTTTTCACTGGCAGAGGGTTGCAGAAGGCCATTGCAGCTGAAAACGGTGCTTGGGAATCCGTTTTCACTGGCAGAGCACTTGGGTCACCGCAGTGATATCAAATTGGCCACACCCACTCCCTCCCCAAGGTCATGTACAACACTGGTGTGACCCTCAATGAAATTAAGTTTGACACCCCTGTAGTACAGTGTTACTTTTCTTTAAAATGAGACAGGGAGAAGCTTGAAAGACCAATGATTGCAAACCGTTTTCTTACGGCATGCCCACTCAATCTCCCTGCCCACCTGTACATGCACAGTTCATTTCCAAACTTCCGATTGGCCTGTTGGGGCCATTTTTCACCCTTTATTTATTTATTTATTTATTTATTAGATTTTTAGACCGCCCCTCTCCCAGAAAGGGACTCCTGAGCCTCTGGAGGCTTTCCTGAAGCCTGGGGAGGGTGAAAATGGCTTTTTCTGGCCCTCCAAAGGGTAAAAAATAAGCTAGTCGATGCACACATGCGCGCCGGAGCTGACAACTGATGTGCCATCAAATATGGCTCTGGGTGTCACTTGTGCCACGCATGCCATAGGTTCGCCATCACGGCCATAGATGGTTTATAATTTGTCTTTCTAGTCTCTTCATATTCCACATAGTTTAATGTTTGGTAAATGTAAGCGTATCCAGTCAGCTGATTTAAAATAAAAAAATATTGTTATTATTCACAGCTGCAGTCAAAATAGTGAAAGTTATTTTATCAGGCTTGAGGATACCCAATTAAAATTTGTTCTGCAATTTGTACTGAGATTTGAATGGCTTCAATACTGTAGATTAAAAACATATAGATACAACAACACAATAGTATGAAGTAAGATGTCAGAATGAGTTGGGGAACAGTTCTAGGCTGCATATACAGAGAGATAGACTTAAGATCACATGAAGTATTAATACTACTTTATAATGCCTTGGTAAAGCCACACTTGGAATACTGCATTCAGTTTTGGTCGCCACGATGTAAAAAAGATGTTGAGACTCTAGAAAAAGTACAAAGAAGAGCAACAAAGATGATCAGGGGACTGGAGGCTAAAACATATGAAGAACGGTTGCAGGAACTGGGTAGGTCCAGTTTAATGAAAAGACGAACTAGGGGTGACATGAGAGCAGTGTTCCGATATCTCAGGGGCTGCCACAAAGAAGTGAGAGTCAAACTATTCTCCAAAGCACCTGAAGGCAGGACAAGAAGTAATGGGTGGAATCTAATCAAGGAGAGAAGCAACTTAGAACTAAGAAGAAATTTCCTGACAGTTAGAACAATTAATCAGTGGAACAATTTGCCTCCAGAAGTTGTGAATGCTCCAACACTGGAAGTTTTTAAGAAGATGTTGGATAACCATTTGTCTGAAGTGGTGTAGGGTTTCCTGCCTAAGCAGGGGGTTGGACTAGAAGACCTCCAAGGTCCCATCCAACTCTGCTATTCTATTCTATTCTATTCTATTCTATTCTATTCTACTCTATTCTATTCAACATCATGTGCCACATAAGGGAAGTAGCACCAAAAGGACACCCCTGGCCAGTATACATTGGCACAAATTGATATATTTTAAGAGATACTGTGGTATAAGTGTTTTCCACATTTTAAAATAACATTGAGAACAATAGTTAACACCATAAATGATCCACTTAACTTTTGAAATCAGATGCTATGATGCTACTTTTTTCTCTTATTCAGACTGCCTAAAACTGAATCCCGTTAATGGTATCTTGAGCTCCATGGGAGAAGAGTGGCAGGATAGAAATGAACTACTTAACTGAGTTGGAGGGTTTTGTTTTGTTTTATTTATGTTTCAGCTGAAGTCTCTTAGTGCCAAACATACTACTTCAGGCTTTATCCAAAAGACATTTTTTGCCTGAAGCAAAACACTAGAAAATATTTCCCATAAATCAGCGTGTATTGGATAATCCAACCTGATAAAATTAGTACTCCAAATTTCTAACCATGTTTCTGCACCAAGACAGAAATTTCTGTAGTCATTTTGTCCTTCCTAGAATTAAAAACATAGCAATACAAAACTGTATAAACAAAATGTTCTCCTGTTTATTGGGTTTAAAATCAGCAACATACATTTTTTTCTTCTTCATACTATGTAATAAGAAGGTCTTTACATTTTGATGTGCAGTTGCCTTATATTTTCCTGGGATATTTATTCATGCATTTTGCTTTTGCTTTGGATGTTTTATAGAACTCTGTAATCCATCCAGAAAACTCAGATAATTAGAAAGAATTATGAAACAAACATTTCTAAATATTTAATTTCAAGACTTATCTGACTTTTTGGCGTTATTAGTAATCCTACACATTTGGAATATTGAAGTTATGGTGGAATAATGAGTAATTCTTAAAATATTAATTAATAGTATTTAGTAGGGAATAACAAATACATGGCGCAAAGAAATATTACCCAATTTCCCTAAAAATAAGACCTCCCCAGATAATAAGCCCAATCGGGGCTTTTGAGCACATACGCTAAAATAAGCCCTCCCCCTGAAAATATTGCAACACAGCAGCAGCCATGAGGTGACCACACTCGCCGCCTCCTGCACCTCAAAAATAATAAGACTTCCCTGAAAATAAAGTCAAGTGCTTATTTCGGGGGTCAAAAGAAAATAAGATCCTGTCTTTTTTTCAGGGAAACACAGTATTTATGTTTAAATGAATTAATGGGAAAATGATAAAGGATTATGAAAAGGAATAGTATTGTTGAAGTTGGAAGATTAGGACAACACGTACTGATTTGTATTATTATTGTTAGAATTGTTTTAAAAAGATTAAACAATTCATTTAAAAAATTGGGGGGAAAGAGACTTATTTGATAAAGCAGAAGTCATGTTTCTTTGTTCTCAATACTATTCACATCATCTAGAAATATTTCATCTACTTTTAAGGCCAGATTTTAAAATTGATCTTACAGCTGACTCTGAAGATTCACATGACTGATTGCAGCCCTTGACTGAGATCTCTGCAACACAATGACATATGGAGGGGACTAGGTGAACAGCGTAAGTTCCAACTTGATGGAATAATTCAGCAATATCAATCAATATATTTAGGCAACGAGCTAGAATTTAGAGACATTATGGATGGAGAAAGTAACTCTTCTTCACTTCTCCCCTGTTGAAGGGGTTAATTGGGAATTATTTTCCCACTGGAGGTCCAATTATAAGTCTGCTCATTGCCAGCTTGCCACCCTCTACTGAGCCCAGGGAATCAAAGGCTGGTTATCATGAATATTGAGCTGCTATAACCTCTGTCCCCTTTTATTAAAGTAGCATTGCCATGAATTTTTCAGTTAATCACACATTGGCTTGCAGAGGTCAAGAAACTGCAGCAGAAAAGAATAAAGCAAAATGGCATTATGCAAATAGATTTTGATGGAGTCAGAGTTTTACCCAATAAAAGATAGAGAGAGAGTGCATTAAAATCACTCTAGACTAAAGTGCATTTATTTTCTTTAGGTTAGAAAGAGGTAAATTTAGGGTCCCAATATGAAGCCAGAAAGAGCTGCCAGCAACTTAGGTTTCTAGTATCCCTGCTGTTGTGGCCCCGCAGCGGCCTTTGGAGTTGGCAACAAAGTCAGATAGTGAGGAGGTTGGGGAGGAACATGGGCCAGTCCTGGGGGCTGAGGAAAGCTCAGACAAGGGCTCTGCGTCGGAGGCAGAGAGGGAGCTAGACAGCAGTGAGGCTGAGGAACAGCTGGAGCCTGTTCCCAGTGTGTGCATGCGCAGAGCTGCCAGAAGGCAAGAACAACTAAGAAAGCAGGGTTGACAAGAGTAAAGCCACACCTTGGAGGTGATTGGCCCCTTCCCTAGGAAACAAAAGAGGAGTGAACAGGAAGTGGGCTTTTTCAGGAAACAATTCATTCCTTCAGTCATTTCAAGAGAGGAAAGTTCTGTTCATGATTATAAGACACTCTCTGCTAAGTGTTGCCTTGCCCTGCATTTGGAAACTAGTTATCTGGCAGCTCGCCAAGCGAGATAAGGTTCGTGTTGATAAATAGTCCTCTGAAAGTCTGTTTGCCTAGCCTTGCTGACTTTGAATGAAAGGAATTCACAGTCATGCAAATAAAAGAGGTTTTGCCAGGACCCAGACTCTGCTTCATGCTTGTTAAGGAAGCTTGGATCAGAACATCTGCTTTTCTCACTTGGGAGAACAGAATGATGGGCTCAAGGTTCTAAACTGGCCAATTGGCTGGAGGATGAAAGTTAGAAAGTGTCATCAGCTGCAGAGTTCTGCTTGAAGGGTGACAAAGAAAGACTTTTTGGCATCAGTTTGTTGTAGTGACCTTACTATTGCGATGCAGAGGTTTGCTTGCTCATCAACTTTAGACTTATATGTGAATGGAGAGAGTGTATGCCTGAAAGTCGAGTGTGTCAGCCTTTTAAAATATCAGTAAGCTCAGAAAGAAGTCTTTTTCTAGGTAGTATACATCTACACTGAAATGGCCGAATTTGGTAAAATGATTGCTGAATCAGCGATGGATGATTTACTGTATTTCTTGGATGATAAGACCACTGGTGTATAAGATGCACCAAGATTTCGAAGAGGTAAGTAAAAAAACAAGTTTTTGTCCTCCTCGGCCCCCAGGAGCCCTCTGTAGGCTTCAGCAGGGCTGGGGGGAGGCAAAAATGCCTCCATATGTGCAAAAAAAATGCTCCATTTTTTGCCCGTTTTTTGCAAAAATGGGATGCGGGGGCAGGGATTCAGGAGGCCAAAAATGGCTGTATTCAGTGTATAAGATACACCCACATTTCCATGCTCTTTTAGGGAGGGAAAAGGTGCGTCTTATACTCCGAAAAATATGGTAGTAAAATGATTTATCGTCTAACAATTTTGGGTTTCCTGTAGGGGTTTCCTTTGGATGTGTGACAAAGTTTTGAATATAGAGTTCTTCCTGTACTTATTGGACAGAACAGAAGATTGTCAAGAAAATTGAAGAGGGAATGGTCTGGAGGAGGGTTGTTAAAGTCAAGGCCCGGGGGCCAGATTCAGTCCATGGGATTCTTAGATCTAGCCTGCAGGGCCACCCTGGAAACAGTGAAGGAATGGGCCATGGTGTCTCCGTTTTTGCTGGCAGAGCATTGCAGGAGGCCATCACAGCCTAAAACAGAGCCTGTGAAGGCCACATGTTGCCCTCCCGAGCTCCGTTTTCACTGGCAGAGGGCTGCAGGATGCTGTTGTAGCTGGAAAGGGAGCTTGGGAGCCTGTTTTTCCTGGCAGAGCTCTCAGGCTGCCACAGGCACCCTCAACACAAGTGATGCCAAGCTGGCTATGCCCACCCCTGCCATGCCCATCCTGGCTCCCTGAAGTCAAACACAAACCCGATGCGGCTCTTAATGAAATCAAGTTTGACACCCCTGGTCTAAAGCAGGGGTCTCCAACCTTGGCAACTTTATGATTTGTGGACTTCAACTCCCAGAATTCCTCAGCCAGCATGTTGTAAAGTTGCCAAGACCCCTGCTCTAGAAGCAGGTTTTGGTCAACTTCTACTTGCTAAATTTTGAGAACTCAGCAAAAATGGGGTGGGGTGGAGATGCTTATCATGAGTTTAAAAATGCTTGTTATCTGAAAGGGTGGTAGAATTCTTTTTTTGGAAGAAGAACATAACTTCTCTGTAGAAATGACTGCCTATGCTATCTTTCTTGTTAAGACTTGGAGCAAGTCCTGTACATGTGTCGGAAATCTTTGCAGTTTTTGAGAAATTTTAGATGGTTAGCTGCTCATAGGTTGGTGGTTAAAAGGTCTAGCTTCATCTGAGTTTAAATACTTTCCTTATTAAACAATGGAACAAAAACAAGTCTCTCAGCAGACACTTAAAAAAAACTATGTGGGAAATTATCTCAGGAAGATTTTAGCTCCATTTTTTCTGAATCATATGTCAGAATTCAGAATCTGTTGCGCTATGCCATATTGAACAAACCAGAATAGCAATAGCAATAACACACGTAGACTTATATACCACTTTACAGCACTCTACAGCCCTCTCTAAGGGGTTTATAGTCAGCCTATTGTCCCCAACAATCCTCATTTTACCGACCTCAGAAGGATGGAAGGCTGAGTCAACGTTGAGCCTGGTGAGATTTGAACTGCCAAATTGCAGGCAGCCGGAAGTCAGCAGAAACAGCCTGCAATACTGCACTCTAACCTCTGCGCCACCACACCACAGGAGAATATATTACCTTCAATCTGTTTTCCCTTGTCTACAATAAGTATAATGTTAATTTTTAAATACTTTTTTCATGCTGCTTTTGTTTTATTTGTTGCATACCAGATGCATACATCTGTAGGAAGATGTATGCATCTGGTATGTATGTTAATGCTATTTGAGCAATATTAATGCTCAAACCCCAACAGTTTCTCCCCCCATTCAATTTGCTCCATGGGACACAGACCAGGAATAAAGGTCAAAAGAAGTAAGAAATTGGTAAAGTAACACTTCTACAACCTAGGTAATGGTAAAGGTAAGGTTCCCCTTGCACATATGTGCTAGTCGTTCCCAACTCTAGGGGGTGGTGCTCATCTCCATTTCAAAGCCAAAGAGCCAGCACTGTTCAAAGACATCTCCGTGGTCATGTGGCCAGCATGGCTAAACACCAAAGGCACATGGAACGTTGTTAGCTTCCAACCAAAAGTGTTCACTATTTTTCTCGAAAGCATTTTTACATGCTTTCAAACTGCTAGGTTGGCAGAAGCTGAGACAAGTAACGGGAGCTCACTCCATTACGTGGCACTAGGGATTCAAACCGCCGAACTGCCGACCTTTTGATCGACAAGCTCAGCATCTTAGCCATTGAGCCACTGCTTCCCACCCTAAACGACTTCAAATTCCTCTACCCAGTTCATATTTCTCCAGTGAATTCTGTTAGATACTTGTTCTAACTACAGTGGTTTCCACCAAGGTCCTCTGTTCTGGCGGGAACAGAGGTTTAATCCTATTGGTCGAAGGGTCTGACAGCTCCGTATAAAAGGGCTGCTATCAGACTCAACCTTCGCTGGATTGTTCTCACTTGTTGTACTTAATAAAGAGCTGTTGTTGCCGTTAAGCCTGTGTGTGCCTATCCATTACCCAATCTAACAAATTCAAATTACCAGGACCAGAATTACAGAATTACAAAATACACCTCAGTGTTCTGAAGGATCTGGCAGATGAGATCTTGGAAGTACTGAACAGGCTCTTTCAGAACTCTTGGAGCACAGAGGAACTGTCAGGGGACTGGAAAAGAGTTGATGTAGTTCTAGTCTTCAAAAAGAAATGGATCCAGAAAACTACAGATCAATCAGAAAAGAAAACCAAGCTACAGAAAGCCAACATAATTTTGTTAAAAACAAGACATGTCAAAAAAATCTGATTGCATTCTTTGACAAAGTAACTAAATTAATGGACCAGGGAAATGCTGTGCATATAGTATACTTAGACTCAGTAGGGCATTTGACAAAGTAGACCATAGCCTATTTCTTGGTAAAATCCCTGAACAACTGCACTCAATGTGCAGTCCTCAATGGGACTACATCTACATGGAAGAAAGCATGCAGTGGGATATATCAAGATTCTGTCTTGGCCAGTATTCTTCAACATCATCATAAATGATTTAGATGAGGGGAGCTCATTAAATTTGAAGATGACTCCAAGCTGGTGTCAGCTTGGGGTGGACTTGTTAACACTTTGGAGGATAGGCTCAAGATTCAGGAAGATTTTGAGAAGACCTCCAATTCTCTTCTAGCCCTATGAGTCTATGAGTAAATTTATCTATTCAGGAGCTTTTGCTGATTGATTTTGTCTAATGTTTGGGAAGGAAATATATAATGTACACAAGTAAATAATATACACATAAGCATAGTAGACAAAATTGTCTGCTACAGCAGCCTACCTGTCAATGATTACTTCAGCTTCAACCTCAATAATACACGGGCAAACAATAGATACAAACTCAAGGTAAACCGCTCCAAACTCGATTGCAGAAAATACAACTTCAGCAACAGAGTGGTCAACGCCTGGAATGCTCTACCAGACCCCGTTGTTACATCCTCTAAGCCCCACAGCGTCAACCTTAAACTGTCTACCGTGGACATCACCCCATTGCTAAGAGGTCCCTAAAGGGGATGTGCATAAGTGCACATAATTTTAACAATTCTTGCCTCTTTTAAATTGTACATTTTTAATGCTATTAATGTTTTATTGTCCAGACTCACTTTGTGAGGGAGATGGGCAGTTCTTAAATATGACATAAATAGGCTACCAACAACCAATTATAGCTTAAATGTGTGCATAAAATTTGTTATAGTAATCCCCACTTAACCATACTAATTGAAACCAGGTCTGTTGCTAAGCAACAGAGTCATAAAATGCAATGTCATGATTTTACATTGATTTATGATGGCAATTCCAGCAGTCCCAGTTGCCACTGTTAGGAAAATCCTGCACAGTCACAGTATTCCACAGTCACATGATTGCTATTTGTGACCTCCTGTTGACTTCTCCCTTGACTGTGGACAATATGGGACATTCTGAGGCATTTAGGTCTCCATTATCACAACCTCTTAGCTTTTGTTTTAAATCTATGCTTCCAATGGATTTTCAATATATTCCTTTGAATGGTTTTTTCCCCCTACTGCTGTTCAGTCATATAGTTACTTCCAATTCTTTGTGATGCCAAATATGTCATTTTCTCAGGACTACCATATTTTTCGCCCTATAAGACGCACTTTTTTACTCCAAAAAAGAGGGTGAAAATCTGGGTGCGTCTTATAGGCCGAATGTAGCCACGTGGGCAGTGGTGGGTTTCTGCCCATTGGTCAATGAACCCGGAAGCTCCGCCCCTGTCACTCACTCGCAAGTCCTTGGCGTTTTTTTGCATCGGGGCTTGCTGCAAGAGAGAGGGAGCAAAGACCTTTTCCGGATTGGTGGTGGTGGAGGTGCGGGCCCGTATTCACTAAAGCAAGTCCGGGGAAGTCCTTTGCACCAGCTGGAAAAGGTCTTCACTCCCCCCCCCTTGCAGCATGCCCCGATGCAAAAAATGGCGAGATCTCTTCTCAGAAATGTCTTGTCGGGCTGGCCGGATCTCTCTCCAGATCTTGCGGCTTTTTCAGGGTTTTCTTTTAAAAAAACACCTGTCCGAACTATCTTGAAAACCTGCGATGTTGCTTTGGGAGGGGGCAGGCGGCAGCATTTGCCCCTGCCGCCCTCCCTGGGCACCTGCAGCCTTGGAGCCTGAAGCTTTAAAACAAGCCTTTGCACAGCTGCCCGTCTTTCCCCTCCGAAAGCAACCTCGCAGGTTTTCAAGATCGTCTGCAGAGGCGTTTTTTAAAAAGAAAACGGTCTTTTTTGGGGGGTGGGGAATGGGCTGTGTATGGAGGAACTGGCGGTCAGGGCTCTCCCTCTTTCTTTCTTTCCTTCCTTTCTCTTCCTTTCTTCCTTCCTTCTTTCTTTCTTGTGTCTCTCTCCCCCACTTTCTTTCTTCAATCCCTCTTGTGCCTCTCTCTCCCTCTTTCTTTCTTTCCTTCCTTTCTCTTCCTTTCTTCCTTCCTTCCTTCCTTCCTTCCTTTTCTTTCTTGTCTCTCCCCCCCACTTATTTCCTCCCTCCCTCCCTTCCTTCCCTCCATCCTTCTTGTGTCTCTCTCTCCAACGTTCTTTCTTTCTTTCTCTTTCTATCTTTGTCTCTCTCTCTCCCTTCCTTCCTTTCTCTCTTACTCTTTCTTTCTCACTCCCCCACCTCACACACACATACGTACTTTCCAGTTGGCAAAAAATTCTGTTTTGCCAGCTGGGAGGCTGGCAAAGAAGCCTCGTTTTCCCTGCCGCCCGTGGCACTTCACTTGCTGCAACTCAGACAATGGGGAGGTGGGAGTAGCGCTGTCCGGGTTTGAGGAACGGATGTTCCTTCTGCTCAGCTTACGCACTTGAAAAGACCCCGCAGTTCCACATCCACAGCTGATCCCTTCTTGGCCAAAAGGGTGCCTTTTCGGTCCCAGCTGGGTGTCTGGAAGAGAGTGGCCGAAGTGGCTTCTTTCTCCTCCTCCTGCCAGCCGAAGGAAAAGCCCCGGGGAGACGGGCTCCGCACGCTGCTAAGCCAGACTCCCGCAGCCGATCTTCCGTGGGGCCTCCCCGGGGCTCTGCGCGGCTCCGCACACTGTTCTGCCGGACTCCAGCAGCCGATCCTTCTTCTTTAGGGGTCAGCGGAGGATCGGGCTGCCGATCTTCCGCTGACCCCTAAAGAAGAAGGATCGGCTGCGGGAGTCCGGCAGAGCAGCGCGCAGAGCCCGTCTCCCCGGGGCTTTTCCTTCGGCTGGCAGGAGGAGGAGAAAGAAGCCACTTCAGCCACTCTCTTCCAGACGCCCAGCTGGGACCGAAAAGGCACCCTTTTGGCCAAGAAGGGATCAGCTGTGGATGTGGAACCACGGGGTCTTTTCAAGTGCGTAAGCTGAGCAGAAGGAACATCCGTTCCTCAAACCCGGACAGCGCTACTCCCACCTCCCCATTGTCCGAGTTGCAGCAAGTGAAGTGCCACGGGCGGCAGGGAAAACGAGGCTTCTTTGCCAGCCTCCCAGCTGGCAAAACAGAAATTTTTGCCAACTGGAAGGTACGTACGTATTTGTGTGTGAAGGGGGGGGGGAGTGAGAAAGAAAGAGTAAGAGAGAAAGGAAGGAAGGGAGAGAGAGAGACAAAGATAGAAAGAGAAAGAAAGAACGTTGGAGAGAGAGAGACACAAGAAGGATGGATGGAAGGAAGGGAGGGAGGGAGGAAATAAGTGGGGGGGAGAGACAAGAAAGAAAAGGAAGGAAGGAAGGAAGAAAGAGGAAGAGAAAGGAAGGAAAGAAAGAAAGAGGGAGAGAGAGGCACAAGAGGGATTGAAGAAAGAAAGTGGGGGAGAGAGACACAAGAAAGAAGGAAGGAAGGAAGGAAGGAAGGAAAGAAAGAAAGAGGGAGAGACACAATAAAGGAAGGAAGGATGGGAAGGAAGGAAGGAAGGAAGGAAGGAAAGAAAGAGGGAGAGAGAGACACAAGAAAGAAAGGAAGAAGGAAGGAAGGAAGAAAAAGAAAGAAAGAAAGAAAGAAAGAAAGAAAGAAAGAAAAAGGAAGAGAACTTATGATCACAATTGAGCCCAAAGTTTTGGTTGCTAAGCAAGAGCATTGTTAAATGAGTTTCACCACATTCTTTCCCAGTTACTCAGAGGCTTTGGTTTAAGGAGGCGCTGCTTTAAGGCTCCTGAGAATCCGGAGAAATTGGGGGGAGGGGGGAGGAAGGGAAGGGAAAAGGAACAATCTCCTTTTTTACAATCTCCTTTCCAGCAGCATTCACTCAAATCAGATGCATATGAGGGGGTTACGAGACCACCAGATGAAATATGGGGGTTAGAGAGCACCAGATGAGATATGAGGGGTTATGAGACCACTAGATGAAATATGGCTGGATAAGAGCACCAGATGAAATATAAGGGGGGAGAGGAAATGAAGAACATATTGGTAATATTGACAGTTCTTTCATTTCTGGATTTCTTGCTGTTTCTTGCTCTGACTGTTAATGAGAGTAAAGATAGTTCTTAATATGTTACATGGTTGACATAAAATTGTTCTTAAACTGCTGTTAACTTTATACAGTTGATATAAAATATTTTACTATAGTATTTAGTTCAGAATCTTTTTTTTCTAGATTTTCCTCCTTTAAAATTGGATGCGTCTTGTATTCTGGAGCGTCTTATAGGGCGAAAAATACGGTATCTGTCATTAATTAGTCTTTGTAAGCAAATACTGTATCCTCAATGATACATTTAACTATCATGACTTTTCTTGATCTTTTTTTTCTGTTGCTTTTGATTCTTGAAACATCGGGGCTTTTCAAATGTCTGTCCTCTTTGCATTATTTGACAAAATATTTAACTTTTAACTTCATTATTACTGCTTCCAGTGAGCAATTGATAAAATTAATTCCAGCTACTTCTAGGACAAGAAAGAAATGCCAGCTGCAGACAGGGACTGTTTCCCAAAACAATTTGTTAGCACCTAATTGGATACTTCTGGATAACTGGGGTGGGGGTGGGTGGGGGGTTGGAGTGGGACATGGAAAAGTTAACCATATACTTTGGATGGGAAAACCTCAGATCCAGCTTCGATTCTTCTGTAACCATTTGGTTTTAGTTAAAGTATATGTAGTACAGTACACCTGGTAAAGTTTTTCTTTTCTAACTGACCAAGTTGGGATACCTACTGTGATACTACCACAAAAGATCTCTTCTTTCCATAGCTCACTTCTTATCTACAAACAAATATTTAAACTCATTTAATCCTGGTCAGCAAAAATCCATTAAGAATTTCCAGATACTAGCTAGCTAGCTAACTAACTAACTAACCCTCACCCTCTCCCCCCTCCCTCCCCCCCTCTCTCTGTCTCTCTCTTTGTGTCTCTCGTGAATTATCCTAAAATGCAAGTTCCAGGTGTAGTTATAAAAGAAACACACATTGAGATCTCTGGAAGTTTTAAAATATATGGATGGGCCTATCACATGCGCAATGGCCAAATTGATTAATAGTGTATAAAAACAGATTCTCTTTAATGGTTTTTACACTCTGATGATGTTAGCAGAGACTAACGAAAGCTAAATGAGCAATGTATTTTAAAAGTTCTGGAGATTATATATATAATATATCTATATCTATATCTATATCTATATCTATCTATCTATCTATCTATCTATCTATCTATCTATCTATCTATCATCTATCTATCTATCTATATATATATATATATATATAATCACCAGGAAAAAAAGAAAAAACTTCCTCCCTTTTCCAGCACCTTAAAGCTACAGGACATGAAATCAACTTTGAAGGAGCCAGGCTAATCTCCAAAACAGAACACCTCAACAAGAGAATAATTATGGAAGCCATCGAAATAGAGAAACACCCCCACAACATGAATAAACATGATGATACCTCCCGCCTACCAAACATCTGGAAACCAGCCCTAGCCAACAAACGAACACCACCCACCATCCAGGCCGTTACAATACAAAACAACAATGCACACACAGCCAGCACCAATCAGCACCAATCTACCAATCATGATACAACCACACAACCAATCATTCCACTTACTGAAACAAAGTCAGCACCCCATGCCCTCCCACCAAGATTTATAGAAAGACAGCAGCTCCGTTCCCATTTTAAGCCCAAGCCTGAGGATGGCAAGTGAGATCTTGCTGAAACGTTGCCAAGACAATCTCAATCCTACACGGGAAAAGACCCAAATACAACAAAACCAGCATACCTACACCCGTGAAAATCTACGAAAACATATATATATATGTGTGTGTGTGTGTGTATGTGTGTGTGTGTGTGTGTGTGTGTGTGTATGTATGTATAATCTTCTGTCATTCTTTTTAAATTCATTTTTATATGATCTTACTTTTTAGTGTATAATTCCAAATTATCCTTGAATTCATGCAAAGTTAAAGTATTTTGCTCAGTTCTCTGTTAGTGGGTCTCTTCTACTATGATGATAATTTTAATTCTTTCTACTTCTCTCTAATGCCCAACCTTTAAGTCCTATTTTATATTGTTTGTTTTTTTAATTATCAGCATTTCCCAATGGGAAGATTTCTTATGCTTAATTTCAAAGTCTTCATATATTTTTTAAATAAAATCCTAAGCAACCTATAGGAAGGATCTTGTAATTAATTTCAAAATCTTATTTCAAATCCTTCAAATCCCTCTTGGTGCATTTGTAACTTTATAGTATCAATGCTCTAATCACCCTTTTGCTCTTTGTTTCAAAATAAGATTTTTAAAAAAGTCCTCAAACCCGCATAAAATGATTTTCACCAAGAATTGAAGGAAAATCACCCAGTGTAATGAAGCTTGCCCATTTGGAAGGTTGGAAGTATGCCATCTCTGTCATGGCACCTTGTAATGGCTTTCTCCTGGAGATACAGATGGACATTGTTCAGCTTTGGGAAAGCTGTGAATACACAGCTTTTTTCCAAGGCTTGGGATCAGGATATTCATGGAGTTGGTATAGGGCAGAGGTGGGTTTCAAATCCCAGCGCTACCGATCCGCTTATGCTCATGCATGTGCGTGACACTTCTGCGCATGTGCAGAAATGTCCGGGTGGATGGGCGGAGCCTCCTGCCACTGCCACTACCAGTTCAGCTGATCCAGGAGCAACCCACCTGTGTTATGGGGTATATATGTGATTTTTTTCAGAACCTCAAAGCTATTTTGACTTTTTAAAAGTGTTGCTGTTGTTAGTCACAAAGTCGTGTCCGACCCATTGGGACCCCATGGACAATGTTCCTCCAGGCCTTCCTGTCCTCTGCCATCCCCCAGAGTCCATTTAAGCTCAGGCCTACTGCTTCGGTGACTCCTTCCAGCCACCTCATTCTAGTAGAAGGATGGGTATGTTTCAGAGGTGGTATTCAGCCAATTCTGTGGAAATAGAAATAGCCAGTAGTGGAAATTTTGAGACTGGGGAGAGAATGGGGATTTTGCAGTACCCTTCCCCTGCCACACCTACAAACCCGCACCCACAGAACTGGTAGTAAAAAAAATTGAATCCCACCACTGGTATATTTGTTAAATAGATAAATAGATAAATAAATAAATAAATAAATGAATGAATGAATGAATGAATGAATGAATGAATGAATGAATAAATAAATAAATAAATAAATAAATAAATAAATAAATAAATAAATAAATAAAGGCTTTTAATGTCTATTTCATTCTAACTGAGATGCCAGCCATGTTGCTTCAAAACTGGCCCAGAGAATTCAAGAATTTCTTGGATTTAAATATTTTTTTTAAGGTGCAAACTACTTCAGTGAATTGCTGACTACTGCAAATATCAGGTGCTTGAAAAAAAAATGACAGCGAATTTGGCACGGGGTGAGGAACGTATAACTTGAAATATTCCTGGGGTTGATAGAGATTCTCACAAGAATATTAATTCTGTGCAATTTCCTCCTCTTCTTTCTTTTCAGCCTTCTTTTTTTTGTCTGAGTTTGCTGCTTCTTGATTAAAATGTTGACTTTAACTTGGAATTAACCTGATGAATGTAATTGAAAGTAAAATGTCTCTGATCAGCACTTTGTGTGATGAGTACAGATGGATTGAGAAAGAAAGCTTTCAGATTGAATATACTTCGCTTGCTCAGTTGCTAATGGCTCCGTTTACTGGTACCTGCCTCTCTGACTGTCACTGTTTAGGGTGGTTAATGATGATACACAGTCTCTACTTTCAAGAGATAATAACAATAAATAAATAAATGCAGCACATACGATGCTGCTGCAAAGATTTTTTTCTCCCTTTAGACATAAAGCTTGAGGAGCAGAAAATGGGTTGGGGAGGACATTTCCTGCAGCCTCTAAAAAAGCATTTCTAATTTTAAAATGTTAAGGTAAAAACATTGGAAAATTCCTGCCTTTGCTTCAGACCCTAGAGACCCTTTGGCAATTGAGCTAAAACTCTTAGACTATTAAAGTGGATGGACCAATATCTGTTCCACATTCATTTCTGGTTCCAAAAGTATCCTACTAATCATCAGTATGAATTTCAGTGGCTCCAATCCAGTGGTGGGATTCAATTTTTTTTGCTACCGATTCTGTGGGTGAGTGTTGCATGGCATGGCTTGGTGGGCGTGGCTTGATGGGCATGGCAGGGGAAGGATACTGCAAAATCTCCATTCCCTCCCGATCAGCTGGGACTCAGGAGGCAGAGAATAGATGGGGTGGGGCCAGTCAGAGGTGTTATTTACCGGTTCTCTGAACTACTCAAAATTTCTGGTACTGGTTCTCCAGAACTGGTCAGAACCTGCTGAATACTCCCTCTGCTCCAAACTTACCAGACGTTCAGTCACAGGAGGACTGGAGCGTGATGATAAGACAATGTAAAATATATACTGTATATGCTTGCTATCTATAGAGGCTAGGCAGAGGAGGGTATTCTCTCTCCAATAGATTCCAGTTATATGTTGGATTTTAAAAATCTCTCAGAAGGTTATATACCCGTGATGGCGAACCTATGGCACATGTGCCAGAAGCAGAGCCATCTCTCCGGGCACACAAGCCGTTGCCCGTTGCTCTTCTGGGTTCCAGCCAGCTGGTCTTCATGCATGCGGGAGCACCATAAACTGGAAGAGCAGATCCCTGGCACACATGTGCATGCTGGGAAGCTGAGCCAGCTGGTCTTCGCAGAAACCGGAAGCTCAGCTTTCGGGGAACTGCTCTTCCTGTTGCTAGTGCTCTCACGCCAGGGCGCCAGGGAGCTGCTCTTCCAGTTTTTGGCACTCCCCCCTGCATGCACACGCTCCTGTTTTGGCACTCAGTGCCAAAAAGGTTTGCCAACAGTGTTATATACACTCTATCTTCCTTTATGTTCTTGCAGCAGAGAAATGTAATTATTAAATTATGCCACAGCCCCTAGATGGCATTTTAAATTCTTTAGAACTGAATGCTATGTCTTGCTGAAAAATTGTCTTGCTAAGTCAATTGTGTTCTCCTCAAACCCACTTCACCAGTCTGGTTTCTGCTATAAACTGATTTCATTCTATTCCCTAAGGAATCCACAGAGGAAGCCTAGAAGATTCCAATTCTTGGATAAATTCAAGTTTCCCATGCCAAAAATAGGATAGAGATTAGTTAGAATAGCTGAAAAGCTGAACAACTGGCAATAATGAGAGTAGGAGTACCTTTTCTTGTTGTTGTTAGTTGTGAAGTCATGTCCAGCCCATCACGACCCCATGGACAATGTTCCTCCAGGCCTTCCTGTCCTCTACCATGCTCTGGAGTCCATTTAAGCTCACGCCTACTGCTTCGGTGACTCCATCCAGGCACCTCATTCTCTGTCATCCCATTCTTCTTTTGCCCTCAACCTTTCCAGCATTAGGCTCTTCTCCAGTGAGTCCTTTCTTCTCATTAGGTGGCAAAAGTACTTGAGTTTCATCTTCAGGATCTGGCCTTCTAAAGAGCAGTCAGGGTTGATCTCCTCTAGGATTGACCAGTTGGAATGCCTTGCAGTCCAAGGGACTCGCAGGAGTCTTCTCCAGCACTATAGTTCAAAGGCCCCAATTCTTTGGCGCTCAGCCTTTCTTATGGTCCAACTTTCACAGCCATCCATTGTAACTGGGAAAATCATAGCCTTGACTATACGCACTTTTGTTGGCAGGGTGATGTCTCTGCTTTTTAGTATGCTGTCTAGTTTTGCCATAGCTTTCCTCCCCAGGAGCAAGTGTCTTTTAACTTCTTGGCTGCAGTCCCCATCTGCGGTGATCTTGGAGCCCACCTTTTCTTAACTCAATCTGATTCAGAATAACTGTGTCTTTTCCTAGAAAAATCAGATTTGGCCAACATGCATTCATTTTCAGTGATCTTCAGATTAGAGTAATGTAATGGGTGCACACCTGTAATATCTTCATTATTTTTTCTGCTTGACAAAGTGAAATAACTGAATCTCATAATTTACATATAACAATTACCTTAGCTAGTGATTACTTTAGGTACTCCATTTCCATTTTCTCTTTTTCCAATCTACTGTATAAAATGTATTATAAAAGTGAATCTGGGGCAGAATCAAGTAAAAAGTGTGTGAGTATAGTTTTAATAAATATTCACAGAGGCAGAATGCAACTTTTATTGGTATCCTATTTGATGTCAGCACTATTTTCAATAACTGCAAAATTAGATAATTGAAAGAGTCCCAGGTCTTTCAGATTGGAAATGGCTGATTTTCTCATTACAGATAAGCCCCCTCTTCAAAAAAAATCTGTCAGAAACTTATAAACAATTTAGGATTCACACTGGGGAAGTTGACTCTGTAGGATGAATAAGCAATCCTACTGATTGAGAGTCTCAGCCTTTGTATTACATCAAGCTGAGAGTTTGGCCCATTGACTTTTAATGGATCCACAGTAGAGAATTATAAACTGAATTGGGTTCTACCAATATTCTTAACAAATGCATGAGTAAAGTTCCATTGGTAAAGTTTTCATTACTGATATAATAGACAAATTGTAAGGAAAAGACAGCTGGAGTTTCTCATTTCAGGTGCACTGTTTTGCAACATTGCAAGCTTTTTGCAAGAGGTAGTAGAAAAAATGGTCTTAGGGTTAGAAGTAACAGAGTAAAGGTTTTGGAAGAAATATTGAATGTATAGACTGGAAATTAATCCACAGTGGTGACAATACTAGGAGGAGTTTTGCAAGCATGAAGAAAGCCAATCTACTTTGAAAAAATTCCTGATTGAAGCCTAGAAGAAGGCAATGGCAAACTATTTGTGGCCTGTGAACATAGTATATTTAGACTTCAGCATGGCATTTGACAAAGTAGACCACAACCTACTTGGTAATCTAGAAAAATGTGGGATAGACAGCATCACCACCAGATGGATTTGTAACTGGCTGACAAACCATACTCAACAAGTAGTCCTTAATGGTACTACATCTACATGGAAGGAACTAAGCAATGGGGTACCACAAGGTTCTGTCCTGGGCCCAGTACTTTTCAATACCTTCATAAATGACTTAGATGAGGGATTAGAAGGGGAACTCATCAAATTTGGAGATGACACCAAGCTGACAGGACTAGTCAATACTCAAGAAAACAAGCTCAGGGTCCAAAACGATATTGACAGACTTGAACAATGGGCCCTATCAACAAAATGAAATTTAATGTGGAGAAAAGCAAGGTTTTAAATCTGGGCAGAAAATAACCAAAAGTACAAGTATAGATTAGACAAAACCTGGCTTGAAAAAAATAATTCCAAGGGACCTTGGAGTCCTAATGGATGATCACTTAAACAGCAGCCAACAGTGTGTGGCAGCAGCCAAAAAAGCTAATACAACCCTTGGTTTGTACAAGCCAAGGTCCCTTCCAGCTCTGTTTGTATTAGTCAAAGGCATAGAATCAAAATCACGTGAAGTATTAGTACCACTTTATAAATCTTTAGTAAGACCACAGCTGGTATACTGCATCCAGTTTTGGTCACCACCTTACAAAAAATATGTTGAGACTTTGGAAAAAGTACAACGGTCACTTGTCTGAAATGGTATAAGATTTCCTACTTGAGCAGGGGGCTGGACTGGGAGGCCGCCAAGGTCCCTTCCAGCTCTGTTCTGATTTTGATATTTCTCTTTTATCCAAGAAGCTTGGATGAGAAGCAAAACATCTTCAAAGAAAAAACAAGACAGTTGCCCCCTGAAAAAGCACCTTTGAAATAACCATGACCTGGATGACTTTTAGCTATACAATTTGGGATGAACATCCTTTGAATGGTGTGGGAGTATGAATGGATTTCCAGAGAAAAAATTGCAGACTACAGGAACCAGAGGCACTACTCAGGTGACCCTGAGGACAAAGATAAAGCTCCAAGTGCTTCAACAAACCTTTAAAACAGGGGTGTCAAAATCAATTTCATTGAGGGCTCTTCATTGTCAAACTGAAGGCCCGTGGGCTTAGATCTGGCCCGCTGGCCCAGCCTAGAAATATTAAAGGACTGGGCCATGGTGCCTCTGCTCACCAAAATGGGGCTCGGGGGGCACTTCGGCCTCCACAGTCTCTTGCAGAACTCTGCTGGCCAAAAATGGACTACAGGAGGGCCTCCCATTTTGGCTGGTAGTTGCACCGCGGGCTGGTCCTTTGATATTTCCAGGCCGGTCCCAGAACTAAGCACCCCTTGGGGGCCTTGAGTTTGACACCCCTGCTCTAAAAAGCTACAAATGACCAGCTGTCTGCAAGGAATGTAAATCCTTCCATTCCCTATTGTTCCCAAGTGCTGGGAAATCATGAGCTTTGCATGAACTAATGGATACGAAATTATGTTTCCTACACAATGACAGGTTGTGCATAAACTGTAAAAACAAAAACGTTTTAATTAGTGTGCGACCTACCTTTTCTCTCTCTGCCTTGCTGTTTGAGGCAGGAGATTAAAGACGGCCAGTTTTTGCTTTTGATCAAAAAAATAAAGCTGAATTTCCGTTGCCTCGTGATCAGAGTCTCATTGGGATTTTGTTTAGATTCTGAGCTGTGTAACCTAACAAAATAAAGCTATTCTTCGAGGAATTCACCTGCCTCAGAGTTTTCCCTTGCAATGGATCTACTTCTTGGAACTCTGACATGATCACTAAGCTCTGTGATTCCCAATCATTTAGCCACTTGTTTGCTTACACAAAATGCAACTCCTTTTCATCTGATATTGTTTCCAGAAACCCCCCCATAAAATCTTCTTATTTGAATTAAGTACTGCCAGTCCAGTGTAACTCACTGATGCCAAGTATGTCTGCGTTAGCTCTAATATTTCTCTTTTTACAAGTTCGAGTTTCAAAGGGGATATGTCTCTAACGTTCCGTGTTCCAATTTGACATAACTTTGTAGATAACATATGTGATTTCTTTCGTTACAGGAATCATCAGTTGTTGGGCTTATGAAGGCTTTCCTCCAACAAAATCTTTGCCAGACCTATACTTGAATACACCTGCCTGGAACCCACACTGCATTTCGGACATTAAAACCTTAGAGAGGGTCCAGAAGTATTTTACAAGAAGAGTACTCCACTCTTCTGCTTGCAATAAAATTCCTTATACTACCAGGCTTGAAATTTTAGGCCTGGATAACCTTGAACTACACTGTCTACATTCTGCCAGCCTCTATACCTTTTGCTTGCTATTGGCTGCCATAGTAATGGGGAGGGAGGGGGTCCATGTTATTTGGGAGGGGAATTGTGCTGGTGGAGACATCTCGAAATAGGGAGTTTTGTTCTCACTATCTTCTGAGCATGGTGAAGGGTTGTGTTTGTGTTTGGTCAAGGCCAACCATCTCTGCATACCAGCTGGATGAGGCCACCTGAAGATGCACCCCACAGGACACCCTTGGGGGTTGGAGATTGGACATTGGGCCAGGGTAATTGGAGGGAGGGATTTGGGTAAATGTTTGATATGTACAAGTTCGTGCCTTTTTGCCTCAGATCTTCCTTCACTTTTGTTGTTTTCATTTCATATCCAGTAAAAGTACATTTTCTCTAAATCTATGAAATTGGGAGGTTTCTTTCTTGGATGTTGAAGGAGCCATGCTTGACAGCTGAGCTTAGTGCAAGAGATAATCTGCCATGACATCCTACCTGTTAATGACTACTTTTACTTCAACTGCAATAACACAAAGGCCATCAATAGATACAAACCAAATATAATCCGTTCTTTATTGCAGGAAAAATGATTTCAATAATAGAGTAATAAATGTGTGCAACACCCTACCTGATCCTGTTGTTAGTTCCTCTAGCCCCCATACCTTTTACCTTCAGCTGTCTACCGTAGACCTTACATGTTTCTTAAGAGGTCCCTAAGGGGGCCTGCATAAGTGCACCAGCGTGCCTACCATCCCTGTCCTACTGTCCCCACTTATATGTACTCTTTTTATGTGTTTATGGCTATGATTTGCTCATTTATATCCATGTATTTGTGCCATTTCTTCATGTGTTTTCATACTTGTTTCCTTGTACTTGTTGACAAATTAATTAATTAGTTGATTAATTAATTAATTAATTTCCTAAAAAAACCTGACTACTAAAAGCTTGTCTTTGCTCTTCCCCAGTAACTTTTTAAAGCAGGTTTTGTTTTATTGGACGTGTTTGAATTATGATCAGTGGTAACCTCTCTCTCCAAATTAACTGAATAAAAGTGGCTCCAAGTTTAGTATTTGCTCTGATGTTCTTGCTGCCGATATCCTCCAGGGCACAGGTAGCCCCTTTCATTCTTACAATAGCCATTCTTTTGGTCCTGAAAGTTGCCACCTTTGACCAGCCTTGCTTCTTGCCTCTCATTGTTTCCCACAAGACTTCCCAGCTTCTCAGCCAGCTGCAATGTCAGGTTTTGTTGGGTGGTGGTGGGCTCTGTTCAATGCATCACAACTGTCTGGGTTGGCTGATCTAAGGAGGCCATCAACTCTTCATTGATGATCATCTTGCTAATGATGCTGTGCACAGTGGGAAGGTCCAGCTCAAACATATCAGACAGGATCTTCATGCTGATGGAACTATAAACACTGCTGTAGGTAAAGAGAGAGGATTGGAGAGACTCCTCTTAGATCTTCTGGAGAAGCATGCTGCGCACTTTCTCAGCCTTGGGAAACAGATCCCAGACTTTTCCATTCATTTTCTCGTTGACAATGAAATGGTGACATGTCTTCCAGTCACCCTTCTTCATAGCCTTGGATGCTGCTGTAACATGTTCTCTCATCGATTCAGCCTCAAGAAGAGGCTGGCGCTCGCCCACAAGTGCTGTCCCTTTTAGGTTTCACTTTCGACGCTCCCTTTGTTATTCAACTGCCATCTTAAGTCCCTTTTGTTAGGGATGTAACCCTAGGCTTGGCTTGGCAATGTATATAAGCTATGACTACTTTACTGTTACTTTAAATGCTTAAAATATGTAATTGGCTTGTAAGCAGCTATAAGAGGGAGCCAGAATGGTTGTTAGATCTCTCTCTCTCTCTGTTTTGTTAGACGCTGATCGGATACTGTATCGTGAGTTACTGAGTCTTGCTACTGTTAGCTACTTTGTGGGTTAAACTGAGAATATTGATAACTGACTGACTGAACCGTGTATGACTTGGACTGTAAACTGAACTCTGAATACTTCTATATTTCTACATAGTAAACGACTATATTTTTATACTATTCAGTGTCTCTGTATGCTGGTTTGTGCGTGTTATTCCATATCACTCTCATTACGCTTCTCTGCATACTTGCTCTCCCAACGGGGAGCTTAATTATTTAACACTGGTTATGGGCCCAGTGTACCCTGTGTACCCAGAGTGTGCCAGACGTAGCTAAAAAGAGAGTTGGTGTTGATACGCAATACCGTATACAGATAGCTGTTTAGTTTATAAGTGTTTACTATTATGGAGAAGATGGCACACGCACCATCAGCAAATTTATCACTGATAACCCAATTGGATGGAACAAACTATGTTTTCTGGTCAATGAAGTGCAGCTTATTTCTGCATACTGAGGGATTGTGGGATGCTGTACAGAATCCACTGGGTGTGATTTATTGGGATCCAGATGACGAGGATGATGCCAAGAAGATAGCAGAGTTTCCAAGATGCAATGAACGAGCATTGTGTATAATTGATCTAACGCTGACTGACCAACAGTTAGTTCATATTCGTGGGGAGAATTCTGCATCAAGATGTTGGGAGAATTTGAAGAAGATATATATACGTGACACTGTAGGGGCACATATACATCTTACTTGAAAACTGTTTAGGGCACGACTTCTGAAGGGAGGAGATATGTTAGCTCATTTAAACTTTATGAAAGAAGTTTTCCAAGAGCTACATGAAAAGGAACTTATTTTCTCAGAGTTACATCAAGTTTACATCATTCTGTCATCACTGGATGAGAGTTATGATGATTTTGTATCATCCCTCGAGGTCCTAACCCAAAATGAACTAACATTGACTGATATAACTGCACGCCTGTTAGAAGAGTCCAGAAGAAGGTTGGAAAGAGAGCAACTGAGAGAGAAACCACCACAACATGAAGAGTCACCTTCAACTGCCTATACTGTTAGAAAATATTTTTCTTGTGGGGCTAAGGGGCATATAGCTAGATTCTGTAAACATGCAAAACAACAGAATACTAAAAAGGCTAAGAAACATGATAATGTCAATTTAGGCATGTCTACTTTAACT
Organism: Natrix helvetica; assembly: GCF_964273705.1. Classification (NCBI taxonomy): domain Eukaryota; kingdom Metazoa; phylum Chordata; class Lepidosauria; order Squamata; family Natricidae; genus Natrix; species Natrix helvetica. Next base: position 95,458,042 of record NC_138551.1, read on the forward strand.
ATCTCTAGAAATGCACCAATAAGCCATGATTCATGGGTTGTTGATAGTGGAGCATCACAGTGCATTACTAGAAATAAGAATTGTTTTATAAAAATATCTGCCAGCAAGCAACATGTATCTTTGGCAAATGGATGGAAGGTGAAAGCATCTGGTGAAGGTATGGCAAGGTGTTCATTTGTAAATGAGCATTTATCCATGTTGTATATACCTAAACTGAAATTTAATTTATTATCAGTAAGAGCTCTAGTTAAGATTGGCTATGTAGTAACCTTTAGGGGAGATAAATGTCTCATAAAGAAAGCAGGTAAAATGGTTACTGCTAATTTAAAGAATGGTTTGTATGTAATGTCTGATGAAAGTGTAGTTAATTCTGTGTATACAAATGCTAAACCACATGATGAATGCATTCATCTGTTACATAGGTGTATGGGGCACATTAATTTCAAAACACTGCAACAAACTGTAAAGTTGTCAGAGGGAGTGAAATTAAAACCTTGCTGTAAGTATTTGGATTGTAATGTAGGTAGTAAGGAAAAGAGCAGGGTTACACCAGCAAACAGATATAATGGGTTTAAAACAAAGGAACCTCTAGAAGTAGTATTTGCTGATCTGATTGGACCTATAAAACCCAGTTTGGGAGGTGCCTGTTATGTTTTGAGTATCATGGATCATTACTCAAGATATGGTTTCTGCTACTTAATGAGAGACAAGACGGAAACATTTCAACAATTTTTTAATTGGTTGAGATTTGCAGAAAGGAAGATAAAAGCCAAGGTTATTACTGTAGTTACTGATAATGGGACAGAGTTTACAAATTATAAGTTCCAAACTATGTTAAAAACAGCTGGTATTGAGCATAAACGTTCTGCTCCTTATAGACCTCAACACAATACATTTGTGGAAAGGAGAGGGCAAATGTTACAAGCTATGACTAGAACCATGTTATCCGATTCAGGATTACCTGAAACATTATGGGGTGAAGCCATGATGTGTGCTAATCATTTACTGAACAACGTTGTAAATGCTTCTACTGGAGATGTACCATTTACTCGTTGGCATGGTAGGAAACCTGATTTGAGCTACTTGCACACGTTTGGAGTTCCTGCATGGGTGCATATTCCTGCACAGATCAGATTAAAGGGATAAACTCGTGCAAGGCAGTTAATATTGTAGGTTATGACTCAAATCTAGATCCTATAGGTTCTGGGAACTAGGGACAATTAAGATCCATCACAGTGCAAATGCTAAGTTTTTAGAGCATGTTGGTTGGGATAAACTGGAATTAAATGATGAGGTAATAATTGAAACCTGAGTAGACCAAAATAAGGTATCAGGAATACCAGAAACGTGTGATGAAGAGAAGGAGTCTACTCAGGACGAGGAAGTGAAAAGTCAGGATGAAGTGATAAAGCAGGAGGACGTTCAGGATAGTCCACCTATAAGCCCTGTATTACCCAGAAGGTCAACCCGTGTAACACGGCCACCAGATAGATATCAGGCATCTGTTGCATGTAAGGTGGATAAAGTACCTGCTGCATACAATGAACTGACTACATATCCAACAGGATAAAAAAGTAGGGCAACCTGAAATGAACAGTGAGTTTAAGTCATTGCAGGATTTGGGAGTGCTTGACAAGACTGATTTATCTTCAAGTAAATATGCAAGGGGAAGCAAACAGAAATATAAGAGTAAAACTGGAGTGAATAGGAAGTATGTAGACCTTTATGAAATTTAAACCCTGATGAGTTAGATGATGTTGATATAATAGGTTCTATGTGTGATAAGAGATGCATTATGAATTGTGTCTTGAACCAACATTAAGTACTGTATTGTGTGTTAAAGAAAAAACATAAATCATTACTGTGATGTTTATGGATTGAGAATGTGAAGTTGTGTGTAAATACATTGACAACCCAAGAGGGGAGAATGTTAGGGATGTAACCCTAGGCTTTGCTTGGCAATGTATATAAGCTATGATTACTTTACTGTTACTTTAAATGCTTAAAATATGTAATTGGCTTGTTACCTCAAGCAGCTATAAGAGGGAGCCAGAATGGTTGTTAGATCTCTCTCTCTCTCTCTGTTTTGTTAGATGCTGATCGGATATTGTATTGTGAGTTACTAAGTCTTGCTACTGTTAGCTACTTTGTGGGTTAAACTGAGAATATTGATAACTGGCTGACTGAACAGTATATGACTTAGACTGTAAACTGAATTCTGAATACTTCTATATTTCTACATAGTAAACTACTATATTTTTATACTATTCGGTGTCTCTGTATGCTGGTTTGTGCGTGTTATTCCATATCACTCTCATTACGCTTCTCTGCATACTCGTTCTCCCAACGGGGAGCTTAATTACTTAACACCTTTGTCTTCACAGAAGGAAGTATATTACATCGGAATTAAGAGTTGTACTTACAATTATATTCCCTCCTGTTTTGCTCTGCCTGCGTATCAATCAAATATAGATTTAAACATTGACAGCAGGGGTGGTCGTGACGTTTCATTTCTGCAAAAGCAGAAGCGTCCCAGAAGAGGAGCTATGTCGGGCTTCTGGGGAGCTCTCACCTTTCACGCCCCAGGATTTCTCCTGGGGATCCTGGGGAGTTCTACCCAAACTGCCCGTGTGCTCACCTCCCCCTCTTTTCCCGAGGGGGGAGTTTTCAAGCCGCTAGACAGCTGATTTATGCTGTTCTAGCAGCTTTTACTCAGTCATGGGGCTGGCGTTCCCTAGGGAGCATCTTCCAACGCCGACGGTGCCACCGGAAGCCAAGATTTTTGAATCTTAACGAGGCAGTACAAAATAAAAAAACTCAAAAGTGATTAAAAAGATGAAGTTTTAAGCCATGAAAGGATCACAAGTGGGTTCAAAATCAATTGTTGAGAAGACATATGGACAATCTCCAGATCTGTCTTTGTTCCAGAGAGAATTTTGGCAGTCTGCACCTCACATCCAGCTGCTTTTTTTGCGCTGTAACGTGCCTGCAATCTGTGTGAAGAAAAATGCAAATGTTTGTTTCCCTTGCCTCGCCAAAAGTTTCCTTAAAGTTCAGGATTTTATTAGCACTTTGTTAGAAATTCTGTATATAGCCCCACAGAACAAAAAAGAACACACAGTCCACATGGGTCTTTTTGCTTAACTGCAACAGGAAACAGGAAACTACTCAAAACAAAAAGACATAGAGCATACCCACAGATGCAGTTATAAACACTGCCATCTAATGGTTGGCTGTAGTTGTTACACAAAAATACATGAAAACATGTGTTCCAACACCTCAGTTCAACTCAACAACTACTCCTTCTGTTAGTCCAGTTCGGGTCTTAGTTCTAGAAATCTGTTTCTTATGCTGCTTCTTGCTGTCCTGACTGTCCACAGTGACTGTCCGAGAGGCTGGCAGTGGGGCTGCGGCGGCTTGGGCTGGACTGGGCTGGAGGACCAGGGCAGCAGCTGCAGCCTCTTTTGGCTTCTCCTTCCTATCTCTAGGTTTCTTCCTTGGGTGCTGTCCTGTTTTAGCAGTTCACTGAAAGATGTCATCTATTCATCAGCAGCTCTGATTCACTTTTGTTTCTCATGGGTTGGAAGTCTTTGCATCTCATCCTATAAATCTGGCCCTGGTTTGATGATACACAAGCAACATTTGGCTAGGATGCCTTTGTTGCCTCTAGTGGAGCAAATTTCCCTCCATTTCAGAGGTGGGATTCACTTAGGTTTACCACCAATTCACAACTGTGTGTTTGTACATGTGCACACTCGCATCACATGCTCGCCTTCCACACATGTATGTGACCTTCCATGCATGCCCTTTGTTCATGCAGCGGCATGCATGCATGTGTATGGCATTGAAAATGAGATTACATAGGACATTTTGGAGCCAGGGAGGGTGGGCTGGCCCACCCACAGTTCAGTGCTTCTGGTTCAGATGAACCAGTCCGAACAGGCTGAATACCACCTCTACTCAGTTTGAAGTGTTTGTGTTAGTTCATAATTTTTGAAGTTTCATTGACAATTACATTTCTATTGAAGATTACCTTGCTTGCATCTTGGTGTAAAATTCTGTATCCCTTATGAAATTCACTGTACCCCACAAGTACACCTTCCTTTGCACAGGCATCCTATTTTTCTTTTGAGATATGCACATAGGCTTTGCTTGCAAAATTTTTAGATGGCTCAAATTCCGGGCTTTTTCATCCCACAGTTCACATGGAGTTTTCTCAGTTGATTTTCCTGGGAGTCAATTTTGGATAAAGGATGCTGTCATAATCCCCCCCCCCCCCCAAATATGTGGTTGGCATAACTGTATCCAACAGCATAGTTCTTCCTTTCTCACATAGAGTATGGTCCATTCTTTCTGCAACAGTGTTTTGTTCTGGGCTGTAAGGTACATAGTTTGAAATATGCCATGCCCTCTGAGAATCGACTGTGTGTTTTCACCTATATATTTAATTCCATTGTCTGTTTTCAGTGTCTTTTCCAAATTTGTTGCTTACTTGAGCCAAATACTGTTCAAGTTTCTCTGGTACTTCATTTTTGTTGTGTAACAGATATAGTGTAGTATACCTGGAATAATATCTCTATATAAAATGTGTGTGTGTGTGTGTGTGTGTGTGTGTGTGTGTGTGTGTGTGTGTTTGTATGTAGGTTCCAGCATAACTCTGGAACGCCTTGAGCAATTTCAACCAAACGTGGTACACAGATGACTTACGATCTGGAGAAAAATACTGTTGGGGTAAGACACCCCAAACACGCTTCAGGGTGTCAGTTCTGTTAAGATACAGCCTGTTGTGCCATACTGCCATACTGGCTTCTACTTTACAGTGCAGTGGAGTTGCCATGGTAATGGCTTCACAGTAGTCCACAAGGGGATCCCTTTGGTAAGGAGGAAAATCCATCATTAGAAATAACATTTGATCCGGATATTTTCCCCTTATAAATAAATACTCGGGCAACGCCAGTTATCAGCTAGTCATCTATAAAAGTGAGAAAATACCTCTTCTTTCCTGGAGTCAATGTTTTCATTGGACTGCAAAGATCAGAATGAATTAAGTCCAGATGGTTTTTTTAAACTCTGCTTTTACTCTGCTTTGGGAAGGCTTTTCTTGTCCCTTTTCCTTTTATGCAGCTGGTGCATTTTATTATTTGATCAGAAGGACTAATTTTTATTCCACTTGCATAGTCATTCTGAGTTAATTTCTTTATTATGTCAGGACTTCTGTGCCCAAGTCATCTGTGTGAATGCAATTTGAATGTTTTTTTTTCTCCTTGGCAGTATTAACCAGCTCATTGCAACTCAGCTGATCTAGTTCACCTGTGATTTTAACCTTTGCAAGTAAGACATAAGCCTAAGACTTGGAAATCAGGCTTGTCAGATGTTACATCTTTTGTACTCTGCTCTACAGAGTAAAGAGTTGGACTCTGACAGAAAACCACTTGAAGAAACTAGAAGAATTTGAAATGTGGATTTACAGACGGCTGTTATGTATAAGCTGGGTTGACAAAATCACAAATGAGGAGATGATAAGCCACCTGGGAAAGCAAAGGGAAATCATCAAAGCCATTAAAAAGCAAAAGTTGGAATATTTTGGACATGTGATGTGACACCCAGAAAAATATGGCATATTTCACTTACTGCATTTTTCAGAGTATAAGACGCACACTTTTCCCCCAAAAAAGAGGGTGAAAATCTGGGTGTACCTTATACACTGTATGCAGCATTTTTGCCCTCCCAAAACCCCACCCCCTTCACAAAAATGGACGTGCAAAGGGTTTGAGAGGCCTGCAAAGTGCTCCTGGGGGCTGGGAAGCACAAAAATGAGTAAAAAACAGGCTGTTTTAGCTTGTTTTTTCTCCCCAGCCCCCAGGAGCACTCTACAAGCCTCCCAAAGCCTATGCATGCCCTGGTTTTTGCAAAATAAATGGGCCCGTTCTCATGAAAAACAGGCCATTTTTTGCTTGTTTTTGCCCCCCCCCCCAGCCCCCAGGAGCACTTTGCAGGCCTCTCAACCTCTCTGCATGCTTTGTTTTCACAAAAACGAGGCGTGCAGAGGGTTTGGGAGGCCTGCAGAATACAAAAACCTTTTTATTTACCTCTTCAAAATCTTGGTGCATCTTATACTCCGGTGCATCTTATAGTCCAAAAAATACAGTAATCCTCCTAAAAATTGAAGGCAAACGAGGTCCAGGCAGAAGAACATCATGGCTTCAAAACCTAAGGGACTGGTTTGGACAAAATTCAGCAGCACCTTTTCATGCAGCTGTTGACAAAAATAGGATTGGCAACATGATCACCAACATCCAATGATGGATATGGCACAAGAAGTAAGATATTTTCTTTTGTGATGGCACAACTGTTCCCTTGGAAGGTCACTACATTGCATTGTTTTGTGAGCTTCTTCATTGGCAAAATATTAGTTTCAAGATCAGGGACATACAGGACATTTTTCACAATTATCTTTCCGCCGACATTGTGGGAAATGGGACAGTAAAGAAAACCATCTCCTATTCTTTCTGATTCCATTATTTGCTCATTAGCTGTCTGGTTTCTTCTGTTTTACTCTGGTCAAGGCAAATAAAGAAATTTCTGTCATTTGCCAAGTGACTCGTAGCTCCTGAGTCAACACCATATGTTTGCAAAAAATGAGGCTGCAATTTTTGGATTGAAAAACGTACGGTATTCATTTTCTGAAGCAAAACCAGTTTCTTCCTTCACACTTTTGGCCTTTTTGTAGATTAATTTGTTTTTGCATTCTAGCTTTTCAGATTCTGCAATCTGCTTTTAGACGGCCTTGTTTCTTGCTGCATGTTACTATTTTTCTTCCTATTTTTCATCTTTAAAGCAGACTCTGTTACAGAAGCACCATCCCAATTTGTGCTTTCTGTTTGATGCTTATATTCAACCATGAGTTTGCCCTTAACATATTCCAATGTCAGTTCATCAAGTATTTCATAACTTTTGGTAAATCACTACAAAATGGTGCTGCTTTGTAATCAAATACAATTTATTGCTGAGATTAGCTCTTTCAGGCACCTCTTATAATTCTTCCCACCAATGGTGAAATTCAATTTTTTTACTACCAGTTCTGTGGGCGTGGCTTGGTGGGTGTGGCAGGGGAAGGATACTGGAACTGCAAAATCTCCATTCCCACCCCACTCTGGGGCTAGCCAGAGGTGTATTTGCTGGTTCTCTGAACTACTCAAAATTTCTGCTACCGATTCTCCAGAACCTGTCAGAACCTGCTGAATTTCACCCCTGATTCCCACATTTCTTTAGCAGTTTCACATTTAAATCAGAGGTGGTATCCAGCCAGTTTGGACCGGTTCAGGTGAACTGGTAGCAGAAATTTTGAGCAGTTCAGAGAACCAGCAAATACCACCTCTGGCTGGCCCTGCCCTCCTGACCCCATCCTTCTCTGCCCTATATTTCCTTTCTTGTTTTAGCTCAGCTGATTTGCATGGCAGAGCGGATTGCCGCACCTCAGGTTGAGCTAAAAAACAGCTCAGCTCGCCAGTGCTGACACTGAGGGCGGTCTTTGAGTGTTGCACATGCACACGCACAAAGCACTCTCTTATAGAACTGGTCGGAAAAGATTTGGAGTCCCACCATTGATTTAAATATAGTATATATATGATTTGATCATCTTCTGTTCTAAGACAGATCGTGCTCAGAGCTTTCTGATCTTTCTCTATCCACTCATCGGAAGGGTGTTCTGGCCTAACTTCATTTATACATTTTCACATACCTTCTCCCATTAGCAGCATCTTCATCTTGAATTTCTAAAACTGGTTTGTCAGATTTGCAAATGAAAGCTTTGTTGCAGCTGTTTGACTGGCCATTTTCTTTCATTCTGTTGCAGTCTTCTTTCTGTTGCTGTATCTTGCACTTATGTACTGTAGCTGGCTATGACTCGGCCCATAACCTGTTAGAAATTCTGTATTAAGCCTTTCTGCTTAACTGTAACAGGAAACAGGAAACTTTATTCAGAATAAAAAGACATGGAGTATATACCCTAGATGCAAACTTACGAACACTGCCATCTACTGGCTGGCTGTAGTTGTTGCACAAAAGACATGAAAACATTGTAGAAAGTTAGCACCCATCCCTCTCCTAGAAGAATGAAATATTCTAGGAAATATTAAAAAGGTAGAATATTATATGAATGAAAAAAGGATGAAAAAAGGAGAAACATGTTTTTTAAAGACAAAGCAGCTCCCTGCCCCCAGAAGATATTTGGTTCACATTAAGACTGGGCCAGCCTATTTACAAGGTGTTAGATACTTGCTCTAACTACAGTGGTTTCCACCAAGGTCCTCTGTTCTAGCGGGAACAGAGGTTTAATCCTATTGGTCGAAGGATCTGACAGCTCCCTATAAAAGGGCTGCTGTCAGACTAAACCTTCGCTGGATTGTTCTCACTTGTTGTACTTAATAAAGAGCTGTTGTTACCATTAAGCCTGTGTGTGCCTATCCATTACCCAATCTAACAAATTCAAATTACCAGGACCAGAATTACAGAATTACAAAATACACCTCAGTGTTCTGAAGGATCTGGCAGACGAGATCTTGGAAGTACTGAACAGGCTCTTTCAGAACTCTTGGAGCACAGAGGAACCCAATCTAACACTGGCGATGAAGGTGGGATTGGAAGGCAACTAGGTGAACCAAAAAAGAGTGTAGCAATCCAGCAAGTACATCCAGCCCGGAGCACAGCACGGCTTCGAGCAGCCATTTTTGAGCGGCAGATTCCAAAACGCCCAGGGAAACCGGGTCCCCATCATTGGCCAAGGCACCTTCCAGGTGAAGTTCAAACAGTTTAGTGGGAAACTCCCAGTGACAGTGGTCAGCGGCAACCTGCAGATCCTCCTAGGGCTAGATTGGTTCCAAGCCCTGGGCCTAGAGGTGACTGGTATCAACACCTTGAAAGATGACGGCGCTGAAGCCATCTTTAAGGAGTTCAAGGACATCTTCGGCACCTGTCTGGGTAAGTATGTGGGGAATCCAATTTCCTATAGTTTGGACCCAACATAGCCCCAATAAGGCTAAAACCCAGGAGAGTACCCTTTGCTCTCCACCCCAAAATTGACAGGGAAATTGATAAGCTTGTAGGCTAGGGAATCCTAGAGCCAATCGATCACACACGCTGGGAGACCCCTATAGTGACACCTGTCAAATCTGATGGGTCTGTCCGCATCTGCGTGGACTACAAGTGCACAATAAATAAAGCATTACAACAAAGTGCCTACCCTGTACCCATTGTACAGCACCTACTTCATTCACTAGGCCCCGGAAAATTTTTCGCAAAATTGGACATGGCACAGGCATACCAACAGTTGCCTGTAGATGGTGATACGGCAGAGGCCCAAACTATTATGACACACAGGGTGCATTCAAATGTCACCACCTGCAATTTGGCGTTAGTATCGCCCCTGGACTGTTCCAAAGCGTCATGGAATGGCTTTTGCAGGGGATTCAAGGAGTCGTCCCCTATTTTGACAACATCTTGGTATCGGCTGCAAATGAGGCTTTTGAAATGTGCACAAACAGTTTTGGCTCGAATTAGAGACAAAAGCCTCCATCTCAGAAAAGAGAAATGCCAAATTAATGTGCCAAGGGTTGAATTCCTAGGGTACCTAATTGATGGTTCTGGGATTCACCCGACCACACAAAAAATTAAAGCTATTCAGGACACCCCCACACCTTGCAATCAAACCGAGCTGCAGGCCTTCCTCCGGCTCCTTAATTTCTACAGTGTCTTTCTCAAACAGAAAGCCACCATTGCTGAGCCCTTACACTGTCTCCTGGCTAAGAACACGAAGTGGTCCTGGGGCAGAGCCGAGGCTGCCGCATTTGCCGTGGTAAAATGATTCCTGTCGGCGAACTCCGTTCTAGTACAATAGAGCCAGACCCTGCCATTGGTGGTGACCTGCGATGCTTCCCCGTTCGACGTCGGCACCATCCTCAGCCACCGCATGCTCAACAGAACTGAAGCCCCTATTGCATTTTACTCCAGGACCTTGTCTGCTGCAGAGCAGAACTACAGCCAGCTGGACTGTGAGGCTTTGGCTGCAGTGGCTGCAGTGGCTGCAGTGGCTGCAGTGGCTGCAGTGGCTGCAGTGGCTGGAGTAAAGAGGTTCCATGAACCTATATCTATATGGCCGGGACTTCGAACTGGTTACGGACCACTGTTGTTGGGCTTACTGGCTGGGGACCGACCTACCCCAGTGTCATTATCACCTCGCATGACCAGGTGGACCATCTTCTTAGTTGCCTACTCCTACCGCCTCATCCACCAACCAGGTTCCACTTTGGGGCACGCTGACGCGTTAAGCCGCTCCCCACTGCCGGAACTTCTTGCTGACCCTACCCCCGAGACGCCAGTCCTCCGCATTGACTGCCTTGAGACTGGGCCTCTCTTGTCCACTCACGTTGCCCATCACTCTGCAAAGGACTCCACCATCAAGCAAATTATTAACTGGGTGTGGAGGGGGTGGCCCAAGGGGCCTGTTGGGGTTGATTTCAAAATGTATTTTACCAAACATGATGAGTTATCGGTTGTTAATGGCTGTTTACTGTGGGGGAACTGGGTCGTTGTTCCACCCAAACTGTGCACTGCAGTATTAGAGGCTTTACACCTAGGGCATCCTGGAATTGTCAGGATGAAGTCTTTGGCTAGGAGTTACATGTGGTGGCCTAACATGGACAGGGAGATCGAAGAATGGGTGGCTACCTGCACACTGCGCCTGCTAAGGAGTGGGAGCGACCTCAAACACCATGGTCTAAGGTGCACATTGACTTTGCTGGCCCAGTTCATGGCCAGACATTTCTCGTAGTTGTGGACGCCTACTCGAAATGGTTAGAGGTAGTCCTGATGACCTCCACTACAGCAGAAGTGGTCACCAAGGTGCTTCGGAGACTTTTCTCCACGCACGGCCTGCCCAAGATCTTGGTCTCTGACAACGGGCCCTAATTCATGGCCATGCAATTAGAGACCCTCCTAGCAGCTCAGGGAATCAGGCATGCCCTGGTTGCGCCATTTCATCTGGCCTCCAATGGTCAGGTGGAGAGAATGGTGAGATCTGCAAAAGAGGCCCACTTTAGGATGGGCCCGGGAGATTGGCAATCATGGGTTGACCACTATTTCCTAATGCAGCACATCACACCCAGTGCCACTACATGGAGAAGCCCCTCTGAGCTTCTCATGGGTCATCGGATAAAGTCCCACTTAGACCGGCTACACCCCAATTATTCTGCCACATCGCCCCCAGACTCCACAAGCAAGATTCAGACATTTAGCATAGGGGATTCGGTATACGCCCACAACTACGCCGGGGAAACTCTGTGGATTCCTGCCACAGTGATAGGCATCACCGGCAATGTTCCCTCTAATTTTTTTTCAATGTGAGCAGAAAAGTATAGTGTTTGAGCGGCACATTTTCATGCCTGAGCACCTGAATTTTTTTCACAGATGTCACCTAAAACAACAACGAAATCAGTATTATTTGAAACTCAAAGTTATGTTTCTTCAAGGTACCCGCTTAATTAAAAGTGTTATATAATATCAGTATCACTTAAGAACACTCCTGCTTAGCAACCAAAATGTTGGCTCAGAAACTCTGGCATTTGAAGCACGCAAGTCTTAAAGCTGTCAAGTTACAAGACCCTTGCACCCCTAACCCTTTAGAAAAAAAACCCAGGGGTCTTCAAACCTGACAGCTTTAAGACTAGTGGACTTCAACTCCCAGAATTCCTCCTCCAGTCATGTTGGCTCAGGAACTCTGGCATTGAAGCACGCAAGTCTTAAAGCTGTCAAGTTACAAGACCCTTGCACCCCTAACCCTTTAGAATTTAAATGCAGAGGTCTTCAAACCTGACAGCTTTAAGACTTGTGGACTTCAACTCCCAGAATTCCTCCTCCAGTCATGTTGCAGCGACGTCATCTGCGTGGATCTGCTCCATCTTTGGTTTCTTCATCGTGGGCAGGGCTGCTGCTGAAGATGCCAACAAGCTGCCACCAGAATAACTGCTGCTACCTCCTCCTCCTCCAATAGCACCACCACATTTGCACCTGAGCTCAGCGCCGCATTACCCCTGCCCCCTCCTCCACCATGCTTTTGAGGAGCCATGAGGCTTGTTTTTCCCCTGCTCCCACCCTCCTACCTTCCTACTGGCTCCCGCAGCCTCATGGCTCCTCATAAGCACGGAGGAGGAGGAGGGGGCAGGGGTAACGCAGCACTGAGCTCAGGTGCTCCGAGCGGAGGGGAGGCACCGCTGCCATGCGCAGGGATGATGGCTGGAGCTTTGCCGGCTTCACCTCAGCCGCAGCGCCAGGCAGCAAATCCGGCAGTGCTGTTAGAGGAGGAGGAGGTGGCAGCAGTTATTCCGGTGGCGGCGGGGGCTTTGGGGCTTTACAACTACCCTCAGTCGCCCCGTGCTCATCAAAGCAAGTACGGGGAAGTCCTTTGCGGGCGGCCCGTTATAGCTGCCTGCAAAGGACCTCCCCAGCTTCCGGAGCCTGTGGCAATAGAAATCACTGCGCGGCAGTTGAAAACTGCTGCGCGGTGTTTTCTTGCCACGTGCGCAGCCGCGCAGCCGTGCACCTTAGAGGGAACATTGATCACCGGCCCTCACTCTTACCTCCTAGAGCTCGAGGATGGTAGGAATTGGAGAAGGCATATTGACCAACTCCGGGGCCGCCTTTCCAACGCCAATCTTAGACAACCAGAGGTAACTCCTGCACGAGTTAGCCAAAGCCCTACCCAAATGGAGCAAACACTCACTCCTTCCACGGCCATCTCAAGCCCGAGGGTACCAGGGAACTTATCTGTTATGTTGCAGGCCCATAGCGAGATCCGAGCAAACCGGCTCTAGAAGCTCCAACCACGGCCTGTGAAAGGTTCTAGGAGCTTCCACCAAGCGGAGCTGTGGAGCAAACAAGTCCATCCGACCTGTCCAAGGAAACCCCTCCTACTGAACTGTGCAGGTCAGGCAGAGCTACCCAAAAGCCTGCCTACCTGAATGACTACGTAACAAGTAGGATTTTTCCAGCCAAGAGGGGAGGAGTGGTAGATACTTGTTCTAACTACAGTGGTTTCCACCAAGGTCCTCTGTTCCCGCAGGAACAGAGGTTTAATCCTATTGGTTGAAGGGTCTGACAGCTCCCTATAAAAGGGCTGCTGTCAGACTCAACCTTTGCTAGATTGTTCTCACTTGTTGTACTTAATAAAGAGCTGTTGTTACCGTTAAGCCTGTCTGTGCCGATCCGTTACCCACTCTAACACAAGATAAAAGACCTCCAACTCCAGCATGATGGGATTAAGACATGAGCCCTCAGGACATAATAGAATTAGCCCTCTATCCATCTAACAGGAAGGCTCACTGCATTGCAAAATCACCTGGGGACATTACATCAGCCTAAGGTTCCACCAAACATGATTCAGACAAACATGAATCCACATAGGAGTCTGACTACTGTCAATAGAATACATGCTGTTGCCACAGGAACAGGAAGCTCAAGGGCAAGGTGTCCGAAGGGATAATGAAACCAGCCAAACACAGAAACGGTTTGAAATGCAGTTTGTATCCTTCCTTCGGCACAAACTGACCGACAAAGCACTAAGCCAATGAATAAATTGTCAGAGCTGCCACCCTCTGCTTCCCATCACCTTTTATAGCTACATTGGTAATTAAGATAAACTACACCCCACGCATGCGCACATCCATCACCTTGTGACCCAGAGCAAAACCACCTGGCAATTAATCATGGATTGTTAGCATGAATTTCTTCAGTTTGTGTAGGTGGGACAGTGAGTCTTGGCAGCTGGCCCAGTCTTCTCCCCTGAATGGCAACTCTGCCCTGACACAAGGACTAAGAGAGGGTACAAACAACCCTCATTCTCCATTCCACATGTTTACCTGCACCAGGACTTCAAACTCATGTAGTCCTGTTCATCTGTAAACCATCTTTCCAATCAGCCTCCATGTTTTCAGTATCTTTCTCCCCACTTGGAACTGAACCCAGATGGATATTTCTTCCAACTACATGTATTCCAACATACTTTAATCCTTAATTCATTCGCTTGTAATTGTTTTTGCCATTAGGCTACAAAAACCTGAAAGGAAGTTTCCTTTTTGCTATTTCAATAAAATATTTTTTTTAAAGTACAGTACAGGTCATCTTTGACTTAGGATCACAATTGAGACCAGAACTTTCATCACTAAGTGAGGTGATTGTTAAGTGAGGCATACCCAAGTTTACAACCTTTGTTAAATGAATCACATGCTCATTAAGCAAATCCAGCTTCCCCATTGACATTTCTTGTCAGAAGCTGTTTGGGAAGTTTGCAAATGCTGATCACACAACTTCATGTCATTGCAACTGTTGTAAATACATACTGGTTGCCAAGCAGCTGAATTTTGATCATGTGACTTAGGGAGGGGTGGGATTCTACCAGATTGGACCGGTTCAGGCAAACCAGTAGCTCCAACGATCAGCTGGGAGCAAACCGGTTCGCCCTGACCATCAGCTGGGCCCATCCGCCCGCCCCTGCACTTCACTGATCTATATTCCCTTTTCTGAAGCCCAGCTGATAAGGTGTGGCAGAGAGGATTGCTGTGCCTGAGCTGTTTTGCACTGAGGCTACAATAGAAGGTAAGTTTTCAAACTCACTGTGTGCGCTCAGTGAACTGGTTGTTACACTAGTTGAATCCCACCCCTGGACTTAGGTGATGCTGCAACAGTTGTAAGTGCAAGGATCTAGTTGGACATCTTTTTTTCCCCCAGTACTGCTGTAACTTTGAACATTGCTAAAGGAGTGGTCATATGTATAATGTATACTTTCTTGTTTTATTTGCAATTCCTGAGGGGGGGAAAGGGAGGGAGTAAGTATTTTTCTCTGCCTGTAAATATGAAGCTACACAGAAGCACAGGCCAAGAAGTCATATTATACAGAGGCATCATCATCATCTACTACTGTAATTAATTTGATATCATCATTACTGATCTTACTTCACTAACTGTGAGCTGTTCCACATGCTGAGGTTCAGGGGAAGGAGCCAATCAGGGTGCCTCTCTCCAAAATTAGGGGGTGGTAGCAGTAAACTACCCAGAAACCACCCTGAGGCAAGGAGGTGAATGACAGAGAAGTGTAGCAAATTCCTTAACATCTTTCATGTTTCCCCAGCTACAATATGCATTATGTCAGCCTTCTTGGTAATGGATGAAGGGGTGGAAAGCTCAGAACCAAGGCATTTAACAATGCCACCTACTCGCCAAAGGGAGGGTGTTATGTTTTCCATACTCTATCTGGATGAAGAAAAATCATGGCATTTAAATCATGACTTTCGGAAATTGGATACAAGAGTATCTGTCCAGTACTTGAAGTTGGCCTGACTGGGGCCATTTTGGAAGGTTCAGTATTGCCACAATGGTGCTGAGAGATAGGGAGGGGAAAATAGAGATAGCTGGGGTCTTGTAGCCAAAACAAAATAGTTCCTCTGAGAACCAAGGACATTCCCACAGGTTGCTGAAGAGAGGAGAAGTGAAGCTTCCTAGCAACTGGACAGCACCTTGATTGGACCATGTGACTGATAGTTTGGGAAAGGGGGAAAACTTTTACTTTCAATTAGGTGAAAACCATCTAATTAATTCATTGGGGGGATGAATTGGTGGTAAAAGTTGGCAAAGCCCAAAAAGCTCTGCAGTTGGCTTTTAGTCTGGGGGGCTTCCCACTCTAGTATTGCTTTCAGGGTCCTTTCCAGGGTCCATCTCCACTCCCTCACTGGACATGCAGTACCCCAAGTAATCCAGAATGGTTTTGTGGAAGTTGCATTTGGATAGTTTGGCATAGAGCTTGGCTTCCAATAGCTTCCTTAGCACTTCCTGCACTAACTTTACATGAACTTCCATCATTTCAGAAGAAAATGAGGATGTCATCTAGGTACACCAATACCCCCTTATACTGGTGCTCATGCAGCATTTCATTTATCAGCTGCATGAACACTGAGGGTACTCTCTGCAGTCCAAAAGGCATCAGACAGAATTGGTAACAACGTAAGGGGCAATTGAAAACTGTTTTCCATTCATCCTCCTCCTTAACATTCACTCGGAGGTATGCTTCTCTCAAGTCCTGTTTGGTGAATACCCTCCCCTTGGCCAGGTATCCTGGCACGTCCTTCATAAGTGGGAAAGGTACATATTTTCCATGCAGACCTATTAATCCCTTGATAATCCATGCATAATCTCAAACAATTCTTTTCTTTGAAGAGTACCCAGGCTGCCATCCTGGATTTCGCCAATTGGAGGAAGCCCTAGCTAGATTTTTGTCCACGAAGTTCCTGAGCTCCTCCATTTAACTTGGGATCATTGAATACTTCATGTGATCTTGATTCTATCCCTCTGATAATGCAACCTAGGATTGTATAGGCATTTTTGACTGCTATTGTACACCATTGACTCATATTTAAATGATTGTCCACTGGGACTCCAAGATCACTCTCTGTTACTGGTACTGGTATTTCCAGGTTTCACCTAATCTGTAGGTATATATTTGGGTTTTGTTTTGTTTTTTTGCCTAAGTATAAAACCTTACCTTTCTCTACTTTGAATTTCACTTTGTTAGATAGGGCCCAGTGTTCATGTCTGTCAAGATCCATCTCGCTTGTCAGCCTATCTTCTTTGGTGTTGGCTATCCTTGCCAGTTTAGAGTTGTTGGCAAATTTGATGAGTTTCCCTTCTATTCCCTCATCTAAATCTTTTATGAAAATATTGAAGAGTACTGTGCCTAAATCAGAACCTTAGGGTACCCCATTGCATACTTCCTTGCATGTAGGTCAAGTTTCATTAAGGACTGCTCACTGAATGCAATTTGTTAGCCAGTTACAAATTCAACTGGTGGTGATGCTGCCTATCCCATTTTTTAAAAAAACTTACCAAGCAGTAGATTGTAGTCTATTTCATCAAATGTCTTACTGAAATCCAAGTATTCCCACTGCATTTCGCTGGTCCACTAATTTAGTTACTTTGTAAGGGAGTCTGACTATTTTAACTCAAGCGTTGTCCCATAGAAAACATAAAATGTCATGTTGTATTCTTCAGAAGGCAGGACCAAAGCCAATACGTTAAATTACCAAGAAGGAGATTCAGTTCAGATTTTAGGCAGAATTTTCCAATGGTATGACATGCACAGCAATGGAACATGCTGCCACATGTAATGGTGAGTTCTCTTTTGTTCTTTTGAAAAATAGAAGATAGATGGTCCTCTGTTAGATAGGGATTAGTGCATAATACTGTTACTACTAATTGCTTACATCTCAGAATACGTACTGATTTATATACGTATGTCCCTAGAGAGCAGAAAAGTTATAAACTTCTTTAAGTGGCAGCAATCATGGTTTGATGGCTCTTTTTGAATGAATATTTGAGTCTGCTTTAGTATATTACACTCAGAATGTTGTTTTTAATTCAAAAGCTACTGTTAAGCTTTTGAATGAAAGTCAGTATCCTGCTTGTTACCTTTAAGCCCTGAAGCATCACTGCCACATTCTTCTCTGCTAATCAGAACCATGTGCTGAAAAGTGCAAACTATATCTGAGCTGGCAGACAGTGGGATTATATTTTTTTATAATGCATTCCAAAGTTTGGATGCCTTCCTTATACCCACTGCAATATCCAGGCTTGAAAATGTTCTAACGTAACCAAGTTGTAAGGACTGAGTATATTTTAAAACAGATTTTAATAATGATGCATTCTGTTTTTAGAAAAAAATGTTGTTGTTAGTTGTGAAGTCATGTCCGAACCATCATGACCCCATGGACAACGTTCCTCCAAGCCTTTCTGCCCTTGCTGAAATGTTCTTCTACAATGCACACAAAGTGCATTCTTCAGACCATTAAAACATCTAATACATCACAGGTTGTGAGTTTGGGCATGAAGCCATATGGGTGACTTTGGATCAGTCTCCCCTGCTCAACCCCAAGAAGAAGAAGGCAAGGGCAACTGATTTCTGAAATTCTTGCTAAGGAGAGAAGTCAACACTGACTTGAAGAGATAAACAAACCTACCCATACCTTATTACGTATGCCTTTTGAATTATACTTACAATTTTTTGGCAAAGGTTTGATGGGCTAGTCAATAGGTAAAGGTTGCCCTTGCACATACAGTACGTGCTAGTCTTTCCCGACTCTAGGGGGTGGTGCTCATCTCCATTTCAAAGCTGAAAAGCCAGCACTGTCTGAAGACGTCTCCATGGTCATGTGGCTGGCATGACTAAATGCTGAAGGTTCACAGAACACTGTTACCTTCCCACCAAAGTGGTCCCTATTTTTCTACTTGCATCTTTTACATGCTTTCGAACTGCTAGGTTGACAGAAGCTGGGACAAGTTATGGGAGCTCACTCCGTTATGTGGTGCTAGGGATTCGAACCATCGAACGGCTGACCTTCCTGATTGACAAGTTCAGTGTCTTAGCCACTGAGCCACCGGGTCCCTTTGTTTGTAGTTTGTTTTATATACAATTGTACAGAGGGACAGAATTTTACATTTCATTGAATCCTTCATATTAATTGATTGATAATGACCAAGATTTGGAATATAATGGATTATAGGTGTCATTCTATCTAACAATTTCTTATCCCAAACATTTTTAGGTGAATGTGTTAAAAATCAAACAAAAGAAAAATAAAACATGAAACAAAAGGAAAAACGAGCTATATTTCTTTTTATGATAGAAGTGGACAAGATCAAGTATTTTCATAAGCTTCAGCATTGTCCTCTGAAGTTTATGGAAACTTTATGGAAATCTCAATGTAGGTTGCTTTTAATCTGTGATATAATTCACATTTGATTTTCCTCCTCCAGTTCTCAGAATATGGAGAAAGGGATGTTAGGGTGGTATTGCTATATTAGACTGTTCAACAGAGGGGAAAAATAAGGTTTTCAAAAGGAAGACTGCAGAAAAGATTTCTTCTCATTTTTTGGCTGTTTAATATCTTCATGTAAGTTTGTGATTAGTTCAGAATCTTTCCTAGCTGCATTTTGATTTTTACTACTGTGAGCATGGGTGAGAAAACACGAAACGATACTGCCTCAGCCTAAGGCTCAGGATTATTAAATATGTTACTTTGAAAGAATTTTACAGTTCACAATGGATCTTGTCATAAAAAATGTTTTTGCTATATGTTTTCTTTTCGTTACCAAGCCTTAAAGATATACCAGCTAAAAGAGACATGATTAAGGAAACAATTCCTGTTCTTTCTGAAACATACCATTGGTATGAATTTGTGGGGCTATAGTTACTTTTCCTGAAAAAGTAAATATAGCCTTTTGCTTGTTTAGATCAGGAGTGTCAAATTCGTGTCATCACGGCGGCAGCAGTGGTGGGATTCAAACATTTTTACTACCGGTCCCGTTGGCATGGCTTGGTGGGCGAGACATGGCTTGGTGGGCGTGGCAGGGGAAGGATACTGTAAAATCTCCATTCCCTCCCCACTCTAGGGGAAGGATACTGCAAAATTCCTATTTCCTCCTGATCAGCTGGGACTTGGGAGGCAGAGAATAGATGGACAGTCAGAGGTGGTATTTACCGGTTCTCTGAACTACTCAAAATTTCCGCTACCGGTTCTTCAAAACTTGTCAGAACCTGCTGAATACCACCTCTGGGCAGCATCATGTGACGTATCAGGACTTTCCCCCCCTTCGCTAAACTGGGTGGGGGCGGAGCCAGCACGTGACACATCTGGGCCATGGGCCGCGAGTTTGACACCCCTGGTTTTGATGAATTACAGAACTTTAGCAACAAATTATTTTTTAAGAAGGAAACATAACAGAAGCTGCTAGGAGAAGAATGGAACAAATAAAGTGACAAGTTATCAAGTGAAGGAAAACAGAGTATTTGTAGTATTAGTAATAGCAACAAAACTTTATCAGGATTTCTCAGGAAAGATATTGAAATAGGTAGCCAATATGAACAAGAAAGAATCAGGATATTCTGCAAGTTTCTGTGTATTTCTTGGATTTCTGTATGTTTTAATTCCCAGTCCTATTGTACAGCTGGAGGGGAAGGAAAAGGGTGTGTGTGTCCTACCTTGCCCAAAGAAAGTCAAAGCAAAAAAATCCATTCATGAACCACAACCTGCAGATTTGGAGAGCCAAAGCTTTAAAAAAAACAATGAACAAAGGAAGACAAAATTATAGCAGCAAAAGCAGAAGAATCAGCATGTATGGACAGAGGCAAAAGATACCCAAATCTTCATCTTTTCCTTTTGCATAGAATTGTTTTTTCTGTTCAATTTCCCCAGTTTTTCTATTCCCTGCATGATTCATATTAGTATTATATTAACAAGATGAAGTGGCAAACATCTTTTAGGAGATGTTGGATATTTTGGGGCAAAAGCAGTGGTGAAATTCATTTTTTTTACTACCAATTCTGTGGGCATGGCTTGGTGGGCGTGGAAGGGAAGGATATTGCAAAATCTCCATTCCCACCCCACTCCAGGGGGAAGGATACAGCAAAATCCCCATTCCCTCCCCATTCCTGGGGGAAGGATATTGCAAAATCTCCATTTCCACCCCACTCTGAGGCCAGTCAGAGGTGGCATTTGCCAGTTCTCTGAACTACTCAAAATTTCCACTACTGGTTCTCCAGAACATGTCAGAACCTGCTAAATTTCACCCCTAGGCAAAAGGCCTTAACAGGTTGGGTTGTCCCCACAGATTCTGAATTTCTGCTGTGCTTTATTGAACACTGGGTTTTTGTCGTCAGTGAGCACAATGAGATTCAAGCAGTACAGACAATGCATTCCTTATTTACACGATGAGAATGAGCCAGTTTCAATCACTAGCATGATAAAGATGTAGAATGGGCTTATATACAAGAGGAATTGCCTTCACATTACACACATCATCTTTCTACAAAGCAGTAATTCAGTTCCCCCCGACAAATAAAATATTAAATAATTGATAATTTTTTTTTCTGTGCTTCCTGAATAGTCCACTCCAATGGAATCTGTATGAATAATGAAGGGTTGTTTTTTTTTTTTTTTGTATAATATCATCACATAAATCCCCATTTCAGTTCCTAATTGTAACTGTAAGTCTGCTTTACAATGCAATCTTGAAATGGAATTCAAAACAATCCAGCATAGAAATTCTTTGGCAAATGTTATGCACACATTTGCAGGCAGCTCTTGAAAAGAGCTGGAAGATAGACGAAGGCACAGCCTGGGCTTTTGAATAGGATGTTCCAAATTCAACTTACACTTCTAGTGATCATGCCAGACCAAATCAATTTTTTTTTGTAATGTTATCTGTGTTAATGGCCTGAAGTTAAGCCAAAGGTTAGGAACAATGACACATTCACCTTTTTTCAACCAATGTTATTTTAAAAAAATATGAATATCAGATCAGATTATTCCCACTACTCTTTCCCTAATGATTTCCTGGGTCTGAGGTTTTTTAAAAGATGAGATTATTCTTCCATTTTGGCATAATCAAGTTGAGGGAATACATGAATGATCTTCAGGGATATGTTGGAACCTAATTAGTTTTCAGAATGGCCCAAATAGCTATTCCCAATTGTTTGGGGATCCATATTTAATGCTATTGCATGGGCAATTTTAAATATTACAATAACCAGATTATTAACTCTCTGTGTTAATGACAATTGGTTTTTGTTGCCCTTAATCTTAAAATTAATTTGGGATAAGATAGTTAAAGATGTCATTGAAATGATTTTGGATTGCAAATCTTTAGCAGGCTGTAGGAGGTATAAAAGAATAAGTGCATTTCCAGATCTTTTAATCTGGGGCTATTAATAAAAAAATCTTTTATTAATTAAAAAAACACAGCCTAAAATGTAGATGATTTTTTGTGATCCAATAATATCAACACATTTCAATGGTATTATGGACAATAACAGAAAGAGTTTTTGGCTCACGGCAATGGTCATGAGTAATAGTCTCATGGAAAGGCTCTATAAAGCAAAATACAACCATTTTTTTTATAACCCAATAGTGACAAATTAGTTGATTTGCAAAGCCCCCTGTTTACATTTGCCTGAAAGTTTATCAAGTGCCTCCTGGTGAAGTCAAGATGTACCAAATGGGAGGCAGCAAGTATATTTAGTTCTCTATGAACACTTTCTCCCCTCTCTTGCCTCAAAAGCTCCTCATGAGAAGTCCTTGCTTCCCTTCAGAGAGTTGAACATTAGATATACACAAGATACCATATTTTTCAGAGTGTAAGATGCTCCGGAGTATAAGACACACTTTAGTTTTTGGGGAGGAAAATAATAAGAAAAAAAATTCTGCCTCTGCCTACCAGCATCCATGGTATTCAGCTGACACATGGTAACAGGCTCAGCCAATGAATAGGCATAGCAACTAAGTCAGCCAATGAGCGCTCTGAAATTTGCTGTGTGAGCAACAAGGAGATGGGAAGGAGCCTGGCTTAGCCGAGAACTGAAAGTGAAACTGCTTGCTTGTGTTTTGCTTGTATTTACTGCTACCTTGGAAAACCTGCTTTTGGTAATGTATTGTATATTATTATTATTATTTTGAATCCTGCTGAATCAGTTACTGTGCTTTCTGAATGTGATTGCTGCTGAAAACTCTGACCAGCCACGTCAGCTTCAGCACTTATTGCAGCCTGATTCAGCACAACTGATTGGTGAGTGGATCAGACTGCTGGAATACCCCCAATCAGCTGTTCCAGGCTGCAGGGATTGCCACAGACCATCGCTACCTACATGACTCACATTTTTGGCCTCTGGTGGGTGGGTGGGGGGCTACATTTGGTGTGTAAGATGCATCCAAATTTTCACCCTCTTTTTTTGGGGAAAAAGGTGCATCTTATACTCTGAAAAATATGGTACACATGAACATCTTCTTCTCCCTACAATCATTTAGGTAAATTATATCTCCTTTCTTCTCCAGATCTGACAGAAAATCTCTACTTGCGGAAAAGGGAAGTAATAATTATTCTCTCTCTCTTGCTTAGGAGGGAAAAATATTTTTCAATGTTGTGGGAGATAATGCTCAAGAGTGCAGGGAAGAAGGACCTTGACAAAGATGTCCTCTTCTTCCCACTTCCCTGTATAGATTAGGACATCCTAGAGTGGATTATATTGAGAGACTTCACTAACTCGCTGAAGGAAATGCTAGATTTTAAAAAGTCCAAAATCCACCATGATCATGCATAATGTTCCACGTTTTTAAATGATTTACAGCATTCTTACATTATGACAGGAAATTTGCATGAAGGGTATTTTAATAATGGGATATTGTTCTGGCAAGAAGAGGTAAGATAGTTACGATGAAAAGGTCCACTTTGTTTGCATGCCATTCGCTTAAGCGAGAATTACATGGGAATTAGAACACATAAGAGCAGCTTTGGATAGGAAACCTTTTGCTAGAGGAGGCATCCTATGCTATCACTTTTGTGGATGGGAATGAATTTCTCCATGATTCTCACTCTGGTAAAAGGGGAGTAGGTTGTTCTTCTCCCTTCTCTGAGGACAAGACCCTACTCGACGTATTCAAGTTTTCACAAATCCAAGTTTTAAAATTTCTTTTATTATGTATCTTATAACTTTTTATTTCAATAAAAGGGAAGGAAGGCAAGAAAGCAGAGCTGAAGGAAAGGCCATGATATTAGCATTTGAGATGCAATGGGCCCAAGCGAAGCCCCCAACAGATTTGGGCAACCACAAGGAAACAGAAAACATATGGTCAATGTGGGGGGGGGGGAGGAATCTTCAAATTATTTCACACAGAATAGCTGGCTTGAGCAATTGGCGAGAGAGATAATTATGGCATAGCAAAAAAAAAAAAAAAAACCCAACCCAAAACAAGATAGGTAATAAGATTAATCAAGATAGGTCAGGGGTGTCAAACTCAAGGCCTGGGGGCTAGATCTGGCCCATGGGGTGCTTAGATCTGGCCCTTGGGGCTGCCATGGAAACAGCGAAGGACCGGCCCACGGTACCTCTGCCAGTGAAAATGGAGGTTGGGAGGGCTGCATGCGGCCCTCCCGAGCTCTGCTTTAGCTGGCAGAAGGTTGCAGGAGGCCGTCACAGCCAAAAACGGAGTTCGGGAGCCCATGGCAAAGTGCTTGGGCCACCACAAATGCCAAGGGCATGAATGACATCAAGCTGGCCATGCCCACCCTGGCCACGCCCACTCTGCCCCCCCCCCAAGTCAAACACAACCCTGATGTGGCCCTCAATGAAACTGAGTTTGACACCCCTGAGATGGGTGATAGGCTTTGTGTGTGATTTTTATATAACAATATATTGTCTGTGGCATTAGATGGCAATTTGAAAATGAGTTTGAAATTTTAGATTTAGCATGAATTGGCAATGGCACAATTGCTTATCTGCCCATTCTCCAATCAAGTGGTAACCAATTTGTCAACACGCTGCTGGTGTGTTGTCCTTTCTTTTGTTACTGTCGATAAGAAGAGAAGGCATAACATTTTAGAAGTGAAATCTAATTTTTTTTCTGTATTTAAATATTTCTTTTGCAATGTATCATTTCTCATCCTTTAAGTCCATCCTGATGTTTTCTCTAGGAATGGCAGAAACTGAAAGGTAGAGAATCAAAATAATCATCTCTGTTCTAAATGAAATTATTTGGATTCGTTGTCAGTTGCCCAAACTATTAAATTGCCCAGCAAAAAGCAATATATTTTGGCTGGCAACTAATCAAATGCACGTTACACATCAAGAATGGATTTTCATTTTTTTTTCTGAATTGTTGCCAAATTTGTATATTGTGCAGAATGGCTGCACACAAACTGCACTCGCTCGTCTCTCTGCCATACATGGATATTCCTACGTGCATAAAAGGAAAAGAATGAAACCCAGGAAAATGTGACTATCATTGGAATTGGGGTGGTATTTCAGCTTACTCTATCATGACTTTACTTTCTCAGAAAACTGGGGTATTATTTATTTTCCTCCTCCATTGAATAGACTTTTCAGGACAAAGCATTAAAAGCAGTTATAGTTATATATCCACTTGTATAGTTCTTCATTTCAATGGTTGGTTGACATCTCGCCATCCTTCTTTCGGACTTGACTCTACGTGATTTATGGGGGTGATTGCTTGTTCACCTTCCGCTTTGTAAAGGTTTTGACAAATAGGATGGAAATGGTCAATCTTCAAATGAGAAGAAAGCAAGTCCTAATTACTTCAACCAACCTAGATAGGAATGAGAGGGAAGGTACCACACAAGGAAATGTTTGTGAAATACAGCAGATGACGCACAGTCTATTCCCCCTTCGTTAGGCTGAGCCGCGTGTTTCCTCATGCTTCTGGAAATTTGACTGTTGATCATTCCGAGTTCTTTTTTCATAGACGATCATTTTTAAGGGGAGGGGGAGGGGACAATGAATTATAAGTAACTTCCTCCCCTATTACTGACTGCCCATAATCACTCTCCATTCTTCTTACAGTTAGAGAAGACTCATGTGGAAGAAATTGAAGAATTCACCAAGGTGGAGTCTGAAATATTGCAGTGGCATTAGCAACAGAAGACAGCAGACCCACTGGCCACAAACTTGGTTTTGCCATTACCCAGTGGAGTAGCTTGGCTAGTTTGCAAGGGATATATGACATTTTCTGTCTTGGGATGTCAGTAAATTCTGCCATCTGAAAAAATACCGAGGGATAGAAGGTGGAGGGGAGGGATGCCGTTTTCTTCCAGGTGGCGCAGAATGTCCATCAGACAGGGACGATATGGAGGCCTAGGCTGTCACCCTGCAGTTTCATGTGGTTTCCATGGTAGTTAGTGGCGGTCATAGGCAGCGGCAGCAGTGGGAGGTGCGGAGCCCCGGGATGTGGCACTATAATAATAAGGGGAACCTGAAAGTTAACACAGGAGAAGAATGGACTGATTGAAAGGACATACAGTAAAATAAAATAAGAAAAAAAAGAAAGGAAGAAAAGAAAGAAAGCATATTAAAAGGAACTGGAAATAGAAATCTGGAAATGAGGATTTCTTTATGGCCTAGATCCGTGATGGCGAAGCTATGGCACGCGTGCCATAGGTGGCACGCAGAGCCATTTCTGAGGGCATGTGAGGCGTTACCCTGTCAGCTAGCATGTATGTATGCACTGGCCAGCTGATTTTTGGGCTTGATTTTCGGCTGTTTTTCAGCCTCCGGAGGCTTCCCTAAAGTCTCCAGAGGGCAAAAAAACACCCAACATGTAAACTGGAAGTTCAGGAACAGACTTCCAGTTTGCATGATGGGCCATTTTTCGCAACAACTACCTGCAACAATTGAATACACCTAATTTATTCTTGCCCGCTTGCCTGGTTTTTTTTTTTAATACTGGAAATTTCTTTTTACTTTGTCAGCCCTCTGCAAAAGTCATTAATGTGGGTGGTCTTAAAAAGTGAGTAAATATAAAAAATAGAACATTTTTGTTGATTCTTCTCATTTCCATGGTAATCTCCAAAACCATTTTGGATGATACTCAGTCCTCATGGAGAAATGTTGAAGCTTGCAAAAGAAGGAGGAAATCTAACAATACTTTGTAATCTTTCTAATTCCAATAGCAGAAATGCCCACCTTAGCAAAACTATGTAAGAAATATAAGTATCTTCATTATTTGGAATATTTTCCATTCTGAGGAAGTACATGGAGAACTAAAGTACTTTTTTATATAAAACAAAACTACCAGATCTGTGCAGAACTGGCTCTCTGGGTGTATTAAATATTTAGCAAAATCAGGCTTAGAACAGATCTGAAAACCAAGTTTAAAAAGCGGCAATAAAATTGTTGATTGGGCTGAAGGTATCTATGAATAAAGTGTAAGATGTGTAAGAATAAATGTGTAAGAGTCAAAAATTATTCAAAGAACGTTGGTAGCTGATCCTAAGAACTGGATTTTATGAAGCTTTAAGTTTTTAAATAAACTAAAGCACACAATTCACAAGATTACAGATATGGAATAGCAAGATTATTACTAAATGCAATAGCAGACCATATGACACATATTTTATTAGTAGGTGTACACGTTCCCAATAATTTTCAAGAGATCTACTCTGTTTCCGTGAAAATAAGCCCTCCCTGGATAATAAGCCCAATCGGGCTTTTGAGTGCATGTGCTAAAATAAGCCCTCTCCTAAAATATTTAAATGCATGCACAGCTGGCACAGCTGGTACCCACAGCTGGCCCCTCCCTGGGGGGGAGAAGAAAAAATATCCCACGTGCCCCACACGCACTTGCCATCCATGAGGAATGGCCTTGTGGAGGCTGCTACCACAAACACTAGCTACTGCGCCCCTTCTCTTAGTGGCGGCCACAAAAAGAGCGGCAGCCCCAGCAACGCTAAGGCTGGCAAGAGGGTGCCAGAAACAGAGACAGAACTTCTGGCTCTCTCTGGATCAGCTGATCCATGGGATGCAGGTTGCGGTTAAAGGCCTTCCAGCAACTCAAAAATAATAAGACCTCCCTCCCCGAAAATAAGGCCAAGCACTTATCTCAAAAGAAAATAAGACCCTGTCTTATTTTTGGAGAAATACAGTATGCTTTGTGGTTTAAACTCTTGGGTGTGCACATAATGGTCCTACATTAGCAATTACTACAGAAATATGATTGATAAAAATTCCATATTATCAATTTTAAGAAATATTTATCTATTCAAAACATATACAACTGCCCAGCTTAAATCCGGGCAGCTCCCACTTAGAAAATATGTCATCCTTAATTCATTACGTTAATGCATTAAGTTGGAAGTGGTCATTTAAACTATCAAGCTCAACCTCCTCTTCACTGTGAAGGAGCTCATTAGCATTAATGTTTTAAAGATGGGCGAACTGGGAAATAAAGTATTTGCTAATATATCCCAGAAGAGTAGCTTTGTAGATTCTTGCAGCAAAAACAAGAATGGGTTTTGTGACATCTTTAAAAATGAAAGAAGGGTATGTGGTGGGGGTGGGGGTAAAAAAGTCGATGGGATGGTTAAGATGGACTATAAACAAAACAGTAGTTAGATGTGACATTTTTGCACCGATGAACTAGTTATTACATGCAGTGTCATTTGAGATATCCTGATCTCTGTTTAATCAGAGTCGAGGTGGTGCAGTGGTTAGAGTGCAGTACTGCAGGCTACTTCTGCTGACTGTCGGCTGCCTGCAATTTGGCAGTTCGAATCTCACTGTTGACTCAGCCTTCCATCCTTCCAAGGTGAGTAAAATGAGGACCCAGATTGTTGGGGGGGGGGGGGGGGGAATAGGCTGACTCTGTAAACCACTTAGAGAGGGCTGTAAAGCACTGTGAAGCCATATATAAGTCTAAGTGCTATTGCTATCCAGGAGAAATAAAGTTGAATCTCATTGCTTTGGGATGAAATATTTCTTTAGGATGGCCACTTTGAGGTTAGAAATAGTGAACTGTATCTATATAGTATGTATCTATAAAACTGTATGTTTTTTTTTGTTGTTGTTTTGATACGTATTTAAACAATTCGGCCAAATCTTGCCATTTTTCCATTTACAGGACACTATTGTTCTAGCTTCCTTGACATTTTATTTATGGTTTGCTCTACGTGGGTTCCCCCCCCCAACTTTTTAGTAATTTTTAGAAAGAAAAATATTGCAAATGCTCAATGGTTTTATATAAAGGTATTACAATGTTAGCAGTTTTATTTCACATCAGCTAAGATTTAATTAATGCATGTGAAAATAAGATTATTTTCCCTCTGTATCCATTACTTTATAGGGATATTATCCAACTTGGTGTGAAACTCAAATTCAGAAGAATTCAGAATAGACTCTTGTCTGAGGTAGAGAGGACAGCTCCAGCATGCCCTGTTCTAATTCAAAATTAGAGGGAACAGTGTTGTGGCCTGCCAGCGGCCAGTGGAGCTGGCAGCAGAAATGGACAGTGGGGAGGTTGGGGATGAACATGGGCCAGTCCTGGAGGCTAGGGAAGGCTTGGACAATGGCTCTGCACCAGAGCTAGAGGTGGGTCCAAGGCCATCTGGGAGTTCTCAGTTGCCTTCAGAGCTAGACAGCAGTCTTGCCAGAAGAAAAGAACAACTCAGAATTTAGGGTCGATTTGGGATTAAAGCCACAGGTGGACAGTGAATGGCCTCTCCCCTAGGAAATAAAAGAGGAGCGAAAGGGAGTGGGCTTTTGCAAGAAACAATTCATTTGTTTGTTTGTTACTTCATTTCAGGAGTGTGAAGATCTGTCCATGAATCTCAGAGACTCTGTGCCAAGTCTTTCCTTGCACGGCACTGTGTTTGGAAAATATTTACATGGCAGCTTTCCAAGCTAGATAAGGCCTGTGGTCATAACTTCACCTTTGAAAGACTGTTTACCAGGCTTTGCTGAACGTGAATGAGAGGAATTCACATTTGTTTAATAAAAGGGGTTTTGTTGGGACCAGGAATCTGCCTTGTGCTTTTTGGGGAAGCCTAGATCAGAACAAACAGCAACTACCCTCTCACCATCCCCCCCCCCAAATATGGGCAAAATTTAAATGTAAACACTTTGTTTAGATAAAACATCTTGATGAAAAGGGAAATACTGGATTCAGTGACAGGAGTAAGCCCAAAGTTAGTTCATTTTCAGTTTTTTGGGATGGTGGTAAAAGTTTTAGAATCCCCAGTAAGATGGAAATAAGTAGGAATAAGAAAGCAAAGAAACAAGGAGGTCAACAGAAAAGGATGGCAAAGGGTAAGAGCGAACCTTAGGGAATACTCACTTAATAATGCAGGATTGCTGAACCTCCAAGCCTCATTGTAGGTTGTGTACTGAGGGTGGCTGTAAGGATTGCCTGAGAATTCACTCCCTGGAAAAATAAAACACAGAAGGGTGTCATTCATACTATAATTCAGACAGAGAGGAAAGAGAACAAAATTGCATTAGCGCTTGACAAGAGTAGAAGAAAGTCATTTTACTGGCTACAATCTGCTGGGCATCTTGTAATGCAATTCTACAAGTCCCAAGAAAACATTGCAGCAAACAGGAAAGTCTTAAGAGTCGATTGGCAAAGAAGACAAAACAGGAAACTGGGGAAAATGAAGTTTAGTCTAATACATTGGTAGAAAGTTAGCACCCAGCCTTCTCCCAGAAGAATGACATATTCTAAGAAATATTTTTAAAAGGCAGAATATTACACCTCCCTGGATAAGAAAAAGAGAAACATGTCCTTGGAAAATAGCCCACATCTTTGTTAATAGCCCCAGAAAGGCTGGCCCAGCTTATCTACAACACAAAAGACCTTCACTCTCAGGATATAATAGGATTAGCCCTCTACCCATCTCACTACATGACACCTGAGATCATTACATCACCCAGCAAGTTTCAACCAAGCCTGGGACTCAAGACAACCTACAAAGTTACCCCTACATGGCCCCAGTGGTGGGATTCAGCCAGTTCGCACCTATTTGGGAGAACTATTGTTAACTTTCTAAGGAGTTCGAAGAACCAATTGTTGGAAGAAATCTCCTTTTGTTTTTTTCCACTTTACAGGACTAATCCTGTAAGGAATGCAGGAAGAAAACATCCTGGTGTTGTTTTTAGCCTAATCTTTATTGCCCTGCTTACAGAAACTGCCTCTCCCTTATTAACCCTTATTACATTGTAAGAGTTAAGGCGAAGCGCCCATTGACACGAGTGACATTAAGTTGGCTACACCCACCCAGTCACATGACTACCAAGCCCCGCCTACCCAGCTGGTCATTAGGGCAGAGAACCGGTTGTTAAATTATTTGAATCCCACCACTGCATGGCCCCATGTGAGTCTGACAACAAATCAGGATACATTTCTTGCCACAGGAACAGGAAGCAAGTTCAATGCCCAACAGAGTGTATAAATCTCTCTCCCTCTCTCACCCAGGTGCTCTTTTTTGCCCAGGATCTCAAACCATTGGTCCTGTCCCAGTGGTGTGTTCCTACTGGTTCAGAGTGGTTTGGCCGAACTGATACTGGTTTGGCGGCCTACAGCGATGCCCAGAGAACCTCCAAACCAGTTCTCCGGGCATCGCTGTAGGCACCATCTTGTTTTTTGCTTCTGCATATGCTCAGAACAATTTGTATTGTACTGCTCATGCGTGCATGGCACGCCCACGAGCGAACCAGCAGTAGTGACTGCCGGAACCCACCCCTGCCCTGTCCACCATTAAACCATCTTTCCAAGCAGTCTCTGTGTTTCCAATGTCTTTCTTACCACTTGGATCTGAACCTAGATGGACATTTCTTCCAACACATTAATATAATAAAGAGTTTTCAGGTGGACTTCCCTTTGGGATTTGTGTTAAGAATCCTCTAAGAAAGATTGCTAATAAAGACCACAGCACATCTAGGGACAAACTGCAGCCAGCAAAGTGGGCAGTTGCAAAAGCTTTCTCATTTCAAGGTGGTTGAATGTAAGTAGAACTTCCAATAAGAAAGCAACAGGCTTGTCCCCAATAAAAGTCAGGTGGAAGATTCTTTACAAGGCCGGTTTATGTAAAAGGGGGCTTAAATGTTTCCTTTATTTTTCTATATTGTCACTCAATTTGTTTCTACATTTATTCTGAAGTGCAGGTTAAGTAAAGAACTTCTCACTCACTCTTCCTCTCTCTCTCTCTCTCTCTCAGGCCAGTCAAGGGAAGGCAGAAGCACCATATGTGCACAATGTTTATTGACAAGGAGTTAAAGGAAACGAGCTGCAGGATAATGAGCTTTTGAGCTCAATTGCGGACCGAGAGGAACCAGTTATCTCCTTTTGTGATCACTAATGAAACATGTAATTTTCTCATCAATGCTAGATTCTGTTTAACTGCTCTCTTTGGAGAAGGCGAGAGCTGTGACCTGTTCACAGCAGTCCTAAGAGCTTTTCAGTTGAAGCTCAAAATGCTCCAGAAAAAAAAAATGCCCTAGGGGAAGAAATGAGGAAAGGCCAGTTTCCCTAGGATAACTGAACAGTGCAGGCCTGCTCACTGAGTCACTAATCTCATCAGCAATAATGCAAAAACAGGTTTTATACAA
This sequence comes from Natrix helvetica, assembly GCF_964273705.1. Taxonomy (NCBI): domain Eukaryota; kingdom Metazoa; phylum Chordata; class Lepidosauria; order Squamata; family Natricidae; genus Natrix; species Natrix helvetica. The sequence continues at coordinate 95,490,023 of NC_138551.1, forward strand.
GAATTCCAGTACCGTACTTTTCAGAGTATAAGACGTATCTCCCCCCAAAAAAGAGGGTGGAAATCTGGGTGCATCTTATACACTGAATACAGCATTTTTGGCCTCCCAAAACCCCGTCGCCTTCACAAAAATGGACTGCAGAGTGTTTGGGAGGCCTGCAAAATGCTCCTGGGGGTGGGGAAGGGCAAAAATGAGCAAAAAACTGGCAGTTTCTCGCTTGTTTTTGCCCCTCCAGCCCTCAGGAGCACTCTACAAACCTTCTAAAGGCTATGCATGCCCTTTTGGGGGGGAAAATGACCCAATTTGTGTGAAAAATGGGACATTTTTTGCTTGTTTTTGCCCCCCCCCCGAGCACTTTGCAGGCCTCTCAAACTCTCTGCATGCCCTGTTTTTCACAAAAAAATTAGGCATTCAGAGGGTTTGAGAGGCCTGCAGAATGCAAAAACTTTTTTTTATTTATCTCTTCAAAATCTTGTTGCGTTTTATACTCCAGTGCATCTTATACTCTGAAAAATATGGTATCTATAAGCCAAGAGACTTAGAATCAGAATAGAGGTGGTATTCAGCCAGTCTTCACAGATTCTGGAGATTAGGATCCAAAATTTTGAGTAGTTTGGTGAACTGGCAAATAGTCTGGCCCTGCCCCTGCTGCCTCCCAGCTGATCTACTTTTTTTGAATTTTTCAAATTTATTTTAATTTTGTGTGTGATCTATTTCAAGCTATTTAGCTCTCATCAGCTAACCATATCCTTACTAGGAATCAATCCTGATGAGAGATAAATAGCTTGAAATAGATGTTTACTAGTCTTCCTTTAGTTATTTATCAGCACAAATGCAACACAAATGTAACAAAGGCAACATAAAAATGGCTTTCTGTCTGGATGGCTTCTAGGGTGAGCCAAAAGACAGAAAAGGGAAGCAGTATGCTCCCTCCCATATTTGTGACACAATACATACATACATACATACATACATACATACATACATACATACATACGTGTGTGTGTGTGTTTGTATGTATGTATGCATGTATGTATTGTGTCACAACCCCTGGTATGCCCAAATATGGGAGGGAGCATACTGCTTCCCTTTTCTGTCTTTCGGCTCACCCTAGGAGCCATCCAGGCAGAAAGCCATTTTTATGTTGCTTTTGTTACATTTGTGTTGCATTTGTGTTGCATATGGCTAGCTGATGAGAGCTAAATAGCTTGAAATAGATCTATGCTAGTCTCCCTTTATTTATTTATCAGCACAAATGCAACACAAATGTAACAAAGGCAACATTAAAAAAATGGCTTTCTGCCTGGATGGCTCCTAGGGTGAGCTGAAAGACAGAAAAGGGAAGCAGTATGCTCCCTCCCATATTTGGGCATACCAGGGGTTGTGACACAATACATACATATTTCCCTGGCTTAGCTAATAAAGGAGGAGAGCCTGTGGCTTAGTGGCTAATACAACTGCCTGATATGTAACACAGCCCAGATTCGATTCCCAGTAAGGGTATGGCTAGCTGATGAGAACTAAATAGATCTATACTAGTCTCCCTTTATTTATTTATCAGCACAAATGCAATATATGTATGTATGTATGTGTGTGTGTGTGTGTGTGTGTTACAACCCCTGGTATGCCCAAATACATACCTATTTCCTATGGCTAGCTGATGAGAGCTAAATAGCTTGAAATAGATCTATACTAGTCTCCCTTTATTTATTTATCAGCACAAATACAACACACACACACACACACATATGTTGTATTTGTGCTGATAAATAAATAAAGGGAGACTAGTATGGATCCATTTCAAGCTATTTAGCTCTCATCAGCTAGCCTTACCCTTACTGGGATTCGAACCAGGACTGTATTGCATAAAAATTTTGTATGTATGTGTGTGTGTGTGTGTGTGTGTGTATACACATACATACATACATACATACATACATACATACATACAAATTTTTTTTGGTATTGTCCATTATGATATCATTCCCTCAATCCAGAACCGCTGTCATTTGCTCTTCTGTTTTGCAGTATCCTTCCCCTGCCATGCCTACCAAGACATGCCCACAGAACCGGTGGTAAAAAAATTTGAATCCCACCACTGAATCATAGATCTGGAAGGAATTTTGGAAGCCTTCTAATTTAACCATCCTGCTCAAGGAGATCTTATATCTGTGCCCCCACTTTTGGGGTACCAGGGACTGGTTCTGTGTAGTGCACTTTTTCTCCAGACTGGGGGGAGGGGGCTGGTTCCACACACTTTCTGAATCCTGTATGTGTGTTGATGGGGTTTTGTTTGCTTGCTGACACAGTTCCTGATGGGTCATGGACTGGGGCTGGTCTGTGGCCCAAGGGTCCAGGACTCCTTTCTTATACCAACCCAATAAAATGTCTGTCAAGTCTGTTTTAAAAACCTCCAACAATGGAGCACCCTGTTGTGACTTGCAGAGCTGGCAGCAGAGTCGGACAGTGAGGAGGTTGGGGAGGAACATTGGCCAGTCCTGAGGGCTGAGGAAAGCTCAGAAAAGGGCTCTGTGTCAGAGGCAGAGAAGGAGCTAGGCAGCAGTGAAGCAGAGGAACAGCCAGAGCCTGTTCCCAGTGTGTGCATGCACAGAGCTGCCAGAAGACAAGAACAATTAAAAAAGCAGGGTCGACTCAAGAGTAAAGCCAGACCTTGGAGTTGATCGGCCCCTCCCTTAGGAAACAAAAGAGGAGTGAATTGGGATTGGGCTTTTGCAGGAAACAATATATTCATTCTGTCGTGTCAAGAGGGGAAAATTCTGTTTGTAACTATAAGAGACTCTGTGCCAAGTTTTGCTTTGCCCTGCATTTGGAAACTAGTTATTTGGCAGCTCGCCAAACAAGATAAGGTTCGCATTTGATAAACAGCCCTCTGAAAGGCTGTTTGCTAAGCCTTGCGGACTATGAATGGAAGGCATTCACAGTCGTGTAAATAAAAGGGGTTTTGCTGGGACCAAGACTTTGCTTCTTGTGGAGCTATCAAGCAGTCATTACTCCACAAACCTTTGGTGACCCCTAAGTTATTCAACTATAGTTGTGCTGCAATGGCCTCCATGATATCTGGGTGATGCCAGAAGTTAGTAGTGTCCATGTAATGAACTGAACTGAAATGGGATGCAAGGAACCTTACCAGGCACCATTCCTGCAAGAGTTGAGGTTGGGTAACTGCCTTGTCCGGTTGGTGGAACATGTGGTGGGTAGCCAGGCAAGGTTGTGCTCGCCATGTCACGACCTAGGAAGAAAAAAGGAGGGAGAACTGATTTCAATGTGGTTGCTCGAGATGATGAGTCTGAAGCAGGGAAATCCTACTGTCAGGTTTCCAAGTGATGACGCCCATTCAAGAAAGAAACATGCAAAGTCCATTGTCCAAAACAAATTTCACTTTATTTAGCACTCTGTCATATTCCATTATTCCTTTTCTTTCTCTTTACTATGTAAGGGGTTTTTTGGGGGGGGGTTGCCACATTCTTAACTTTTCATGTTTCTTTTTTGAATGTCCGGTTTCCAAGTGATGAAACCCATTCAAAAAAGAAACATGCATTGGGCTAAAAAATTTGGCCATAATATTCAGCTGGAAGATTGGGAAAGAATTTGGAATAAAAATTACACAATAATAAAATCTGTCACGTACGAAGAAAACCAATACAAAATGTTTTCTCGGTGGCATTTAGCCCCCGCGAGATTGGCAAAAATGTATCCGAACTTAAATCCAAACTGTTGGAAGTGTAAACAGGCGGAGGGGACCTTCCTTCATGCATGGTGGTTATGCCCGAAAGCTAAAAAATATTGGACTAAAATACAAAAATGGTTACAGGAAATTACAAACACCCAAATAGAGCTCAAAGCAGAATTGTTCCTTCTGGGGATTATTAAGGGAAAGTATATGAAAGAGATAAAATATTTTAATTTTGCACATAATTACAGGATCTGGAATAGTGCTTGCACAATGTTGGAAAAGTGATACCATGCCGACAGACTGTTTGATAATCCAAAAGATTCTTGATTGCACAGAGATGGATAAACTCACATTGGAGTTAAGGGACAAGGAAGACTCAGAATATTATACATTTTGGGAAAACTGGTATCAATGGATAAATAAGAGGAATATGAAATGTACAGCTTAGAAACATGTATGTATAGATACAGGAATAATTAGGAATGTATAAAAATGTATTTGAATAACAAATGGTTATGTTAGTACTGTCAAAAAAGACTGTAATTTATATAAAATTATTTTTAAAGGTATTTGCATCTTAATGTTTTAAATTTTCAGGAAAGGTTTACAATGAAAGAAAAAAGAAACATGCAAAGTCCATCTTCCAAAACAAATTTCTTTTTATCTAGGTAGACATCAAACTGGCAAAGTCTGTTGTAATTCCGGATCTGACACAAATCGGAATTACACCACGTAATATTGTAAGTTAGAAACATCCTCAAAAGTCACATTCTCCAATAAACACTCAATACATATTGCCCGGTGTCTTCAAACTCCACCTTCCGTTCTCAGCAGGAGCAGCCTCTACATGGAGGGAAGTATGCTGTGGAGTACCCCAAGGCTCTGTTTTAGGCCCAGTACTCTTCAACATCTTCATCAATGATTTGGATGAGGGAATAAATGGGGAACTCATCAAATTTGCAGATGACACCAAGCTGGCAGGAATAGCCAATACTCCAGAAGATAGGCTTAAGATACAGAAGGATCTTGACAAACTTGAACATTGGGCACTATCTAATAAAATGAAATTCAATGGTGAAAAGAGTAAGGTTCTACATTTAGGCAACAAAAACAGAATGCACAGGTACAGTATAGATGATACCTTGCTCAGTAGTAGTAACTGTGAAAGGGATCTTGGAGTCCTAGTGGACAACCATTTAAATATGAGCCAGCAGTGTGCAGCAGCTGCCCAAAAAGCCAACACAGTTCTAGGCTGCATCAACAGAGGGATAGAATCAAGATCACGTGAAGGGTTAATACCACTTTATAAAGCCTTGGTAAGGCCACACTTGGAATACTGCATTCAGTTCTGGTCACCACGATGTAAAAAAGATGTGGAGACTCTAAAAAGAGTGCAGAGAAGAACAACAAAGATGATTAGGGGACTGGAGACTAAAACATATGAAGAACGGTTGCAGGAACTGGGTATGTTTAGCTTAAGAGAAAGAAGGACTAGAGGAGACATAATAGCATTGTTCCAATATCTCAGGGGTTGCCACAAAGAAGAGGGAGTAAAACTATTCTCCAAGGCACCTGAGGGTAGAACAAGAAGCAATGGGTGAAAACTAATAAAGGAGAGAAGCAACTTAGAACTGAGGAGAAACTTCCTGACAGTTAGAACAATTAATCAGTGGAACAGCTGGCCTCCAGAAGTTTGAATGCCCCAACACTGGAAGTCTTTAAGAAGATGTTGGATAGCCATCTGTCTGAAACGGTATAGGGTTTCCTTCTTAGGCAGGGGGTTGGACTAGAAGATCTCCAAGGTCCCTTCCAACTCTACTATTGTATTGTATTGTATGATAAGAGAGCTGACTAAAAGGGCTACACATATGTCAATTCCAGGTTCGAAACCTACTTAGTTACCTCTACCCTAAAACTACTCATTCTCATCCTTAGTTCTCAATCGATGACGTATTTTAGTTCCTTCAGATACTAAAAGAATTGTCTGTTTTTGCAAATTTAATAAAAGGTGATAAATTTAAAAATATTTGGAGCAATCAAAAGTTTAACAGACTACAAATGCTATATGGAAATATAATTTGGTACATAATATCTTATTTGGTGACAGTTTCCAATTATTCAGTGTTTTGGTCAAAGCTTCTTTTTTTTTAAAGTTGAAATAAAGTCTTGACACCCTTTTGTAATGAATGGTGAACTTTGTTTACTATCTACTTTTCTCTGATACCACCTTATTCAGCATAAGAAATTGTTCCTGTTTTATTGATAATGTATACAATACTCCAAAGCATTTGAAACAAAAGATACCTTTTATTCGTTCTTAAAGAGACATATTTTATTTGCCTTTAATTGCCTTTAGTCAATTATCTGACTAAAAAAGGAGACTGTGAGCTCATCTCAAAAGAATACAGGGCTGGACAGGCACCAGTGATGGGTTTCAAAATTTTTTAGAACCTCTTCTGTAGGAGTGGCCTGCTTTGTGGGAGTGGCTTGCCGGCCATGTGACCAGGTGGCAGTAGCCAACTTGTAAAATGTGGTGAAACTCACTTAACAACGCTCTTGCTTAGCAACCAAAATGTTGGCTCAGAAACTCTGGCATTTGAAGCACGCAAGTCTTAAAGCTGTCATGTTGCAAGACCCTTGCATCCCTATCCCTTTAGAAAAAAACCCAAGGGTGTTCAAACTTGACAGCTTTAAGACTTGTGGACTTCAACTCCCAGAATTCCTCCTCCAGTCATGTTGGCTCAGGAACTCTGGCATTTGAAGCATGCAAATCTTAAAGGTGTCAAGTTACAAGACCCTTGCACCCCTAACCCTTGAGAAAAAAAAAACCAGGGCTATTCAAACTTGACAGCTTTAAGACTTGTGGACTTCAACTCCCAGAATTCCTCCTCTCGCTCTTCATCTTGATGATGTGCAGATAGGCAGGGGGAGGGAGCTGGAACTGGTTCTAAACGGCACTGTAGATTTGTGGAACCTCTTCTATAGAAGAGGTTAGAACTGGCAGGAACCCTCCTAATTCAGTGAAACCCATTGAAGCAGGGATGGTATTCACTTACTTCCTCTACCGGTTTGCAAATGTGAGTATGCATACATCCACACATACACTCAGCCTTCTGTGCTTTGATCACATGCACAGCTTGCACACATGCGTACAGCTTGAAAACGTGCCTAAAGAGGACAACATAGAGCTGGGGCGGACGAGTGAATGGGTGGGCCCACTTGTGATTTCCACTACCAGTTCTAGTGAACCGATCCAAACCGACTGAATACCACCTCTGTGTGGAAGGCTCCCCTGTTCCCGCTGCAGGCCGCAGTGTCCTCAGCCCTCGGGTTTGGGTGTTTTCCACGCAAACTGCTTCTGTGACAGATCCACTCCCTCTTAGAAGACTATTGTTTATGCACAACCATCAGTAACCAGAGGTTTCAGTTGGCAGGATAAACTTTATTCAACCGACCTTGGCCAATTTCAGAAGTTCATAGCTGGAGCTTCAAGAAATGGCAACATCCCTGAAGATTCTGTCTAAGTTAGTTATTTTGTTTGCTTGTTTATTTCTTTGTTTGTTTGTCAACAAGTGCAAGGAAACAAGTATGAAAAGACATAAAAATGGCACAAATAAATGGATAGAAATAAGCAAAACATAACCATAAACACATAAAAAGAGTACATGTAAAAGGGACAGTAGGACAGGGACAGTAGTCGCGCCGGTGCACTTATGCACATCCCCTTATGGCCTCTTAAGAAACCCGTAAGGTCCACGGTAGACAGTTTAAGGTAAAAGGAATGGGGGTTGGAGGAACTAACAACAGGATCAGGTAGGGTGTTCTACACATTTACTACTCTATGGCTGAAATCGTTTTTCCTGCAATCAAGATTAGAACGGATTACATTTAGTTTGTATCTATTGATAGCCCTTGTGTTATTGCAGTTGAAGTAAAAGTAGTCATTAACAGGTAGGATGTTATGGCAGGTTACCTTGTGCACTAAGCTCAGGTTGGAATGTAGCCGGCGTAGTTCAAGGTTATCCAAGCCTAAAATTTGAAGCCTGGTGATGTAAGGAATTTTATTGCGAGCAGAGGAGTTGAGTACTTTTCTTGTAAAATACCTCTGGACCCTCTCTAAGGTTTTAATGTCCGAAACGCAGTATGGGTTCCAGCCAGGTGTGCAGCATTCAACTATAGCTCTGACAAAGGTTTTGTATGCCCTAGTTAGCAGCATAGGGTCACCAGAGAGAAAACTACGTAAAATAAGGTTGACAACTCTGTTATTCAATAGGCTGAATTATCTAAATCTTTGTCTTCAACGCAATAAATTATTTTAGTCTAATGTGGAGCAAAGGCCTTCTGAAGATGAGAGGCTTTCCCATGCCTGCTTTGTGCTTTTTCATGTGCCAACCATTGAAAAAAAAGGGAAATGGTAAGTTCTCCACAGTAGAACTTGTAGGAAGTTCTATCAAGTAGGAAGCTTGGTCACAATGCTTCTTGCAGGTTCAAAAAACCCCCGGTCCAGAGGTGGTCTTCAGCCAGTTCTAACAGGTTCTGGAGAACTGGTAGCAGAACCTTTGAGTAGTTTGGCAGCAAATAGGCTGGCCTCACCCCCACTGCCTCCTGGCTGATCTTCTTTTGTTGCCCTGAACCGCAGAACAGAGCTGGAAAGCAGATTAGTGGCGGGGGAGAGAATGGGGATTTTGCAGCATCCTTCCCCTGGAGTGGGGAGGGAGTAGGGATTTTGCAGTAACCTTCCCATGGGAGTGGGGTGGGAATGTAGATTTTGCAGTATCCTTCCCCTGGAGTGGGGAGGGAATGAAGATTTTGCAGTATCCTTCCCCTGGAGTGCAGAGGGAATGAAGATTTTACAGTATCCTTCCCCTGGAGGGTGAGGGAATGGATATTTTACAGTATCCTTCCCCTGGAGTGGGGAGGGAATGAAGATTTTACAGTATCCTTCCCCTGGAGGGGGAGGGAATGGAGATTTTACAGTATTCTTCTCCCAGAAGTGGGGTGGAAATGGAGATTTTTCAGTATCCTTCCCCTGCTGTGGGAAGGGAATGGGGATTTTGCAGTAATCTCCTCCCAGGAGTGGGGATTTTACAGTATCCTTCCCCTGCCACGCCCACAAAGCTACACCCTCAAAGCCAAGCCACACCCACAAAACCAGTAGTAATTTTTTTTTTAATCCCACCACTGCTCCATACCTTTTGGGAGCCAAATGATGGGCCAAATTCTGTATATGACGGGGATTAAATAATATTCAGGTATAACTAATCATATTTAGAGCATCCTATAATACTCTTGCTTTTAGTACAGGTAACATAATTTTCACTATGTCTCCCAACCTCAGCCAAGAAAAATGACTTTGGCGATATTCCCACTTGGTAGATTAAGCTGAAGGAATAAATCATTTAAAATCCATAGAAACCCTACCGCTAGAATCCTACGGGAGTTACAAAGGGTAACTGGGGCCATGAAGCTCAACTTCCTGCTCAATGCAGAAATCCAGATTAGAGCTTCCCCATTTGGCCTCTGCTTTAATCTATCCAACACAGAGGTAGTTGGCTCAATTGTCAAATTACCCAATTTTTCTGGAAAAAAAAGTTTTTTTTAACAAACATTTCATTGTGCAAACAGTGTGGCATTTGGGTGTCATACATTCTAATACAAATAAAACTAATAGCATTAGTAATAGTTATTGCTTTCAACCAACTTATATAAGTAATATAATACTATTACTTATAAGAGTAATACTATAGTTTATATAACTATGCAATATGTCACTATTGGATTATTCCATATTTTCTTTTATTATTGCTCTTATTTTATTATTTAGAAGTGTATAAAGTAATACTCCCCTTTTCTCTTATTTCTATCTTTGATTCTATCTTTTAATCATATCATCCTTTGTTAAAAAAAATCTTTCTATCCTACCTAACTTCTAATCATGCCACCTACCTACAAAAAAAGAAAAAAGAAAAAAAGAAAGGAGAGAGAGAGAGAGAGGAAAAGAGAAGCAAATCAAGTCAAAACAACACCAAAAACGAAAAATCATCTATCCATCATCAAATTGCCCAACTTTTAAGTTAGCTACATTTTAAGTGGTTGGCACCAAGTTTTCGATATCTCTTTGGTTATTTCTTGTAACATGTAAACTGTGATCATAAGATTACAATCAGACAAACCGCATCATGTTACACGAATGAGGCCACCAAGTTAAACTGTACACAGAAAGTCGTTGACATACGACCACAATTTAGCCCAATATTTATGTTGCTAAGTGAAACATTTGTTAAGTGAATTTTGCCCCATTTGTGACCTTCCTTGCCACAGTTGTTAAGTGAATCACTGCAGTTGTTAAGTTAGTAACATGGTTGTTATGTGAATCTGCTTTCAGAAGCTCATACATAATCCCAAGTCACTGCAAATATGATAATTATGAGTTAGTTGCCAAGCATCTGAATTTTTCTCACATGTCCACGGGGATGCTGCAATGGTTGTAAGTATGAAAAAGTCACAAGTCACTTTTTTCTAAGCTGTCATAACTTCAGTCACTAAACAAATTGTTATAAGTTGGAGACTACCTGTATATGTTACATGACGTACATACATAACCTAAACATTATGATTTGTTAACCATGCTTTATAGATTTACTAGCTGATAACCCGGTGTTGCTGGGGTATTTATAGATATCGAAACATTTGTCTGATAGGGAGCCATTGAGAGGGGCCTTTCTTCCCCTTACTCCCATGCCCGTCATCCCTGCTCTCTCCCTTCCCCCTCCCATGCGCTCCTCTTTCCTGCCCTGTCTACAATCCTGGCACTTTGCCCCAAATCCATCAGGCACTTCCCCATTGGTCCACTGGAGGGCGAACCTCATGGCTGGCTTTCCAGAGGAAGCTGTGAAGGAACTGACATCACAAACAATTGCCGCTCTAGGATGCCGCACTCGATCTCCTTAATGGCCCAGGCTCTCCCTTCCCTCTCCCATGACATCACAAACAATTGCTGCTCTAGGACGCAGCACTCGCTCTCCTTAACGGCCCAGGCATTCCAGAGTTATGCTGGAAGACACACAGACACACCCACACACAGACACACATCCACACCCACATCCAGTATTCTCCCTCCCCAGTATTTGTTTCTAGAGGGTAAGTCATCTGTGTACCAAGTTTGGTTGAAATTGCTCAAGGCCACCCACTTTTTCAGGAAGCGGGATAGGAAGTATGTCTTATAGTCCGAAAAATACAGAAGTCCTTTTTCTCCTCTATTGCATTTTTGCAGTAATGGGACTTTTAAATTAGGTCTGGATTTTGAAAGATATCAGATTATACCCTCAACAGCTTATCGTGATAAATTTGCATGATACTTTGAAGACAATACCATGTCCTGGCTTTGATCACATAATTATCACAGTTACATCCAGATCATTGTTTCATCCAATTGTTTTGGGGAGTTCCAGTTGATGAGACAGTGGATACAAAGAAGGTCCTTAAATAAGACTGACAAACGTATGGAGTTCCATCCTATCTAGTAGGGAGAAGATGACTAATTGGGTTCAGGAGATTATTAATTCTTCCTTAATTAGAAAGTTGCTGGCCAGAAATATCAACCTCTTTGAAAGTCTGTCATCAAGATTTCTCTTAACAAAGACTTCCTTGGCCCTAAAAGTAGTGAATAATTATGGGCCTGTTGCAAATGTTCTATTCCTCAACAGGGTATGAAGCAAATGGTTGCTGTCAAAATTCAGACAGCTTCAGTAAAGGTAAAGCTTCTCCTCGTACATACATGCTAGTCGTTCCTGATTCTAGGGGGCAGTGCTCATCTCCATTTCAAAGCTGAAGAGCCAGCACTCTCCGAAGACGTCTTCGTGGTCATGTGGCCGGCATGACTTAATGCCGAAGGCGCTCGGAACACTGTTACCTTTGCACCAACAGTGGTTACACTCTGCTTAAAATTCTTCTTTGCTCCCTCTTTAAAATGCTTTGACTAAGTAGTCCAGAGCTGGGTTGCTGCCGGTTCGGCCCGGATCAGGCGAAGCAGTAGTAGTGGTGGTGGTACGCTCCGCCCACCCACCCGGACTCTTCTGTGCATGCGCAGAAGTCTTGCTCACGAGAGCAGCGTGCCCAAACCGGTACTAAAAAAATTGGCAACCCACCACTGATGTAGTCGCATCAGCAATCGTTTCCTGCGAATAAACTGTAGGCATCTCCTTCATTAATCCCGTACTATCTTCAATAAATTATGCAAATTGGAAGTTCATAAAATCAATAGTGGCCTGATAACAAATATGTTTTTTTTAAAAAAATATAAACAACAAATTTGGTTTTTTTTTTTTTTTAATGAACATTACCTGCCACTTTGTTTTGAGCCATAGTGTGGAATATTTGTATTTGTAGTATTTCTCAAATACCAATATTGGATTCCCATTGAAATCCAGCAATTATCCTCTTATCTTTTCCCTTCCCACTTCTTCTCACACCTCTCTGTAAGCATTCTTGACATCACTCTGCCTGCATTTCCTTTCTTTCCTGCTGGCATGCAACTTTGAATCTTAATGATTGCTTTTTTCGTTGCTGCTGTTGTTGTTGTTCTGTGCCTGATTGAATGAGTCACACTCTGATTGAGATGTTAGCGTTAAACTGCCACTTGGGACCCTCAAACTGAGCCTGAAATGAACTTAAAGGGAGGGGGAACCTTATGAGAGCAAAGGGATCAGCCAGGGCAGTGAAGTGGGATGTATAAGAGAAGAATTTCAATGTCAGTTTTCCAGGGGAAACCAGTACTCATTCACATGAAGTTTTGACCTGTATTTCAACCGCTGCTATTCATCGTTCCGCAGCTTTTCCACGATAGGCATGGCCCTATCACTCCTGAGACTAACAGGAAGTTAGGACATTGGTGGGATCTTGCCAGTTTAACAACCAGTTCAATGATTGTGTGCTCTGCATGCGCCATGTGCATTCCATGCGCACCCACATGTATCAGCAGTTTTAACAAAATGTACCTTCCACGTTACTTCTGGGAAGTAACAAGCTGAGGCACAGCAATCTGCTTTGCCATGCGAATCGACTGAGAGGATATAAGTAAGTGAAGCACAGGGATGGGAGGCTGGGCCAATTTGATCATCGGAACGAACCGGTTTGCTCCCCAGCTGATCGTTGGAGCTACCGGTTCGCCTGAACCAGTCTGAACCGGCTGAATCCCACCCCTGAGTTAGGAGAATTAGAACGTGTAACTGCATGTATGCATCATGCCTACATAGTATTCAAGCATAGGTCTGTGGTGGCTCATGAGGGAAGGACGCTGGGTGCTGACTGGGGCACTCGCTTTTGAGATCAATTGCCACAGGGTGAGGTGAGTTCCCATCACATGCTCCCGCTCCTTTCAACCCAGCCAGTTTGAAAGCGAGCAACTGCAAGTAGAACAATGGATACCATTTTAGTGGGCAACTTCACGGGGACAGGAAAGGAGCCTCCAAGTGGGCATTATCCAGGCAATAATAAAATATCACCAGTAAATCCTTTCACATTGCATGCATCAAACCATTCAGACATTAATCTGATTTCCAAAAACATTTTCTTATTGATAATCCAAAGCAGGGGTCTCCAACCTTGGCAATTTGTGGACTTCAATTCCCAGAATTCCTCACCCAGAAGTCCACAAGTCTTAAAGTTGCCAAGGTTGGAGACCCCAGATCAGTGGTGAAATTCAATTTTTTTTTCTACCGGTTCTGTGTGCATGGCTTGGTGGGCATGGCAGGGAAAGGATACTGCAAAATCCCCATTTCCTCCCCACTCCTGGGGGAAGGATATTGTAAAATCTCCATTCCCTCCCCAGTCCAGGGGAAGGATACTGCAAAATCTCCATTCCCACCCCACTCTGGGGCCAGCCAGAGGTGGTATTTGCTGGTTCTCCAAACTACTCAAATTTTCTGATACTGGTTCTCCAGAACCTGTCAGAACCTGCTGAATTTCACCCCTGCCCCAATCCAAAGCATGTGAAGATAAATGTAAATCTTGGCTAGGTAAGAAAGAAGGGGATACATTTTATGTGATGCTCTGCTACTCTCTGCTGCCTTGTGAAGCTTTTCCTGAAAGATAAGCCAGTGAGATGACTCTTTTTTTTTTTTTGAGCCCAGAGGCAAAATCAATTTTGGCAAGACCTAATGTATCTTAGTGCTGCTCCACAAAAATATGTTGTAGCACTTTGAACTGGCCCTGGAAATGTATGGGTAACTAGTGCCATTAGAAATCTCAGTGTTGCTGTTATCTTGCAATGGTAAGGATTCCCCTGATAGCAGTTATTGCATTCCGAAGCAATTGCAGCTTCTGGATCATCTTGCAAGATTGTGTTGCAATAACTCAGCCATATGGTGACCAAGACATTATAAAAAAAAACAGAATAACAGAGTTGGAAGGGACTTTGGAGGCCTTCCAGTCCAACCCCCGCCAAAGCAGGAAACCCTACACTACCCCAGACAAATGGCCATTCATTATTTTCTTAAAAACTTCCAGTGTTGCAGCATTCACAACCTCTGGAGGCAAATTGTTCCACTGATTAATTGTTCCAACTGTCAGGAAATTTCTCCTTAGTTCTAAGTTGCTTCTCTCCTTGATCCTTTGCTTCTTGTCCTGCCCTCAGGTGCTTTGGAGAATAGTTTGTCTCCCTCTTCTTTGTGGCAACCCCTGAGATATTGGAACACTGCTATCATGTCTCCCCTAGTCCTTTTCATTAAATTAGACATACCCAGTTCCTGCAACCGTTCTTCATATGCTTTAGCCTCCAGTCCCCAAATCATCTTTGTTGCTCTTCTCTGCACTCTTTCTAGAGTCTCCACATCTTTTTTACATCATGGCGACCAGAACTGAATGCAGTATTCCAAGTGTGGCCTTACCAAGGCATTATAAAGTGGTATTAACACTTCATGTGATCTTGATTCTGTCCCTCTGTTGATGCAGCCTAGAACTGTGTTGGCTTTTTTGGCAGCTGCTGCACACTGCTGGTTACCTTTGCCATGGCATCTGCTCCAGGTAAAGTCACAACTGGCTTACTTTCTCACTTTCTAAGACCTTCTAAGAATCTGCCACCTGATTTTTAAGCAGGAACTGTGAAGTCTAGAACATTGCCAAGTCTTGAGCCAATTCATTTGTCTGTAGAACAACTCTGTTTTGAGTAACTACCACAATCAACATTGATCTTGGTAGATTTTGTTTTGCCCCTAGAATAAGGGTGAAACATTCTGAAGTCTGCTAACAGTTCGCTTCAGTATCCATTCACTTTGCAACTGGTTCGCTTTGCTACCGGTTCACTTTGCTAGTGTGCAGTGCTGATAAAGGAGGATTAAGAAGCCTTTTCTGAGTCTGCAAAGGTAAGTAGAAACAGCTATGGCGCACGATTTAGATTCACTAGGAAGCAGCTTTCTAGCAAATATAAATCACATGGCACATCTGATTGTCACATAGCTGATGGTTGGAGCTACTGGTTCACCTGAACTGGTAGCATGTTTTTTTACTACCGGTTCGGGAGAACCAGTCCGAACCAGTAGCATTTCACCCCTGCCCAAGAGTCTCTTTCCACAGCATTTGCAGTTTTGCCTGAGAAAGTGATGAAAGTGGATGTTGTCAGCAGAGTTCAATGCAAATAATGTTTGACCTCCATCAAGTGGCTTCTTATGGATGTTAAATAACATAGGGGAAAGCACTGGATCAATTATGGAGCCAAGCACTGGAACAAGTCCAACAGAACTCATATAAAGTGACCCTGACTTCCAATTCCTACAGATGGTCCAGCAATATACCATACTAACAAAGACAATACTAGCAAGAGAGGTACATTGAGTCCTGGGCAAAGCTAATCCACCAATTATCTAATTAATGCTGCTTCTGTCCCATGACCTTAACTAAATTCTGACTGGAAGGTATCCAGATAATCTGTTTCACCTTGGATGACCTGTAGCTGAATTACCAAGAAAGAGAGATTGGAGATGGGTGCAAGTTGTAGAAAAATTGGCTGTACCAAGGGAGGGTTTCTTTTTAGGAGATGTTACACTACTGTCCAGGGGTGGGTTCTGGATGCCGCTACTTCCGGTTCACTCAGGGACATGCTGCGTGCACACGTGCTTGGTGTGTGATTTGTGTGTATGCGCAGTGCAACAAAAATTGCTCTGTGCATGCGCAGAAGGCAAAACCAAGATGGCGCCACCTATGGCACCACCGAGAGAACCGGTTCCAAGGTGTGGCAGGCCTGGGTCGCTGCTGGTTCCAGCAACCCAGGCCACCAAGTTATTACCAGTTCAGCCGAACCAGTCTGAACTGGTATAAACCCACTTCTGCTACTGTCTCCTCAAGACAAGCAACCCTTATCTCAACTCTCAGGGGTTAGTTGTTCAACACCCTCCCTATCTGGCTGCCCAAGAGGGATATGAATCCAGCCCCACTGGTGGCTGGATTCCTATGATACAGCATCCTATCCACTTCCTTGGGCTCTATAAGATCAAATGAATCCCAGGTAAAAGCACATGACTTTGTCTTGCTCATTACTACAGACTCTGCCCAACTGATGTGGACATAAGAATGCTTGCATGCTTGCAGACACTTTGCCACACACATTTTTTTCTGAATGGGTGTGACTTCTACTTTCTGAGGCTTACAGCTGGATATAATATTCTCTATGTATAAAAGCCAAATGCCACTCACTTATCACGAAATCTCCAGAATCGTAAAGCCTACAAACTTGAAATTTGGCACATATGTTCCTCTTGGCTTCTAGATGCCTGGCTAAGAAAGGATTTTTTGAAATGACCAACAGATTATTAGTATTTCTTATACAGTAATTAACACGCTCTGATGGTAAAAAGTTCTACTCCCCCTCCCCACCTGAAAAGAACTCTGTTCCAACTGCCAGTTGCCTTATATTAACATGCTCTGATGCTAAGGAGTTAGACATTCTACTCCCCCTCCCCACCTGAAAAGAACTCTGTTCCAACTGCCAGTTGCCTCACATTCTGTGCCTGAAAGCCACAGCTGCACTCATGACAAATAATGAAAAAGAATACATGTACTAGATTAAATAAAGAATTCAAAAATTCAGAATGCATCACTATCAGTATGCTGATGATAAGAGGTTTTATACTGATACTCTATGATATCGGTCCCCAACCTTTGCAGGTTTGTGGCCCCAGTTGGGGGTGGGGAAAGAAGAATTGGGCCATGTAAGTGGTGGCTCAGCGTGCATGCGCATGTGTGCAGCTTGACACAAAAGAGTTGCGGGCCAGTGTGCACACACAGCTCGACTGCAAGTGTGACAGTCCACCACCTGAAGAAGTTGAGCTGCGCACTTGCAAGTGATGGCCTGTGGCCCTGTCTTTATTCATTGTGGGTGACTATATGAGTGCTTCCTGCAGCTTAAGCAGACTGCCAGAAAAAAATAAGGCAGCCAGATTCTAGGGAACAAGCTTACGGTTGTTGTGGCCCACCAGCAGCCAGCAGAGTTGGCAGAAGAGTTGGACAGAGGAAGTTGGGGAGGAACATGGGCCAGTCCTAAAGGCTGGGGAAGACGAGAGCTCTGCATCAGAGGCAGAGAGGGAGCTGAGGCCATCTGACAAAGATCAGGTGCCTATGGAGCTAGACAGCAGTGAGGCAGAGGAACAGCTAGAGCCTGTTCCCAAAGTGCACATGCACAGAGCTGCCAGAAGAAAAGAGAAACTCAGAAATCAGGGTAGACTTGGGAGTAAAGTCACAGATGGGCAGTGAGTGGCCCCTTCCATAGGGAAGAAAAGAGGAGCGAAATGGGAGTGGGCTTTTGCAGGAAACAATTCGTTCGGTCGGTCGTTAGATTCATTTCAGGAATGTGAAGATCTGTCTGTGAATCTCAGAGACTCTATGCCAGTCTTTCCTTGCACAGCACCTCATTTGGAAAATATTAACACGGCAGCTTTTCAAGATAGATAAGGTCCGTAGTCATAAATATTCCTTTGAAAGACTGTTTGCCAGGCCTTTGCTGAACGTGAATGAGAGGAATTCACATTCGTTTAATAAAAGGGGTTTTGTCGGGACCAGGACCTCGTGCTTTTTGGGGAAGCCTAGGTCAGAACAATGGTATTGAAAAAGTGATCCAAGAGTATTGGCTGGAATTTGCTAGGATAGTTTGGTGCGATAATACCTAACAAATGTTCACTATAAATTAAGAATTTGTTCTTAGCTAGCCTGTGAGCCCGAGAAGGGAAAATGGTGAAATATACACCATTTTGCAACTAGTGCCTTAAGAAACAAAAGTGAAAATAATGGAGAAGAGTTTGCAACTGTGGCCTGAATTATCATGTCTATATCTATGTTCTTGGCTGAAATATACATAGCATATATTTACAAGCTATGTTACAGGGAGTGCAATTAAAATTGTTCTGCACATGCGCAGAAGCAAAAAACATGATGGGAGTGCCTACGGCGCCACCTATGGCACCACCCAGAAAACCGGTTTGGGGACGTGGCAGGCCTGGGTCGTTGCCGATTCCAGCCAAAGTGGTCCAAAGTGGTAGGAACCCACCACCGGAATGGTTGTTAAGTCAGGGATTCCCATTACTTTGAAGTTGTAGCACACACTCATTTCCCTTTGACTCACAGAGCTGTTTGGACATATTTTTAGGTGAAGGTGAAGGGAAGGCTTACCTGGATTTTCTATCTACCGTATTTTTCTGACTATAAGATGCACCTGACTGTAAGACGCACCTAAGTTTAGAAGTGGAAAACAACAAAATGCCTCCATGTGCCCCATTTTTTGACCTCTTGGGGGGTCTTTTTCTGCCATTTTCCAGCTTTTTTTCTGCCTATTTTTGAGGCTTTTTTGGCCCATTTTTGAGACTTTTTCAGTCCAATTTTTTTTTCCAGAAAAAAATCAGGCTGAGAAAAGCCTCAAAAATGGGCCACAAAAGCCTCAAAATCAGGCTGAAAAAAGCCACAAAAACGGGCTGAAAAAAGACCTGAAAAAGCCCAAAAAACAGCCAGTGGGTGGGTGGGGCTTCAGCAATATTCGGTCTATAAAATGCACAGATATTTTCATCCCCTTTTGGTAGACAAAAAAAGTGCATCTTATAGTCCAAAAAATACGATAATCTTAAAAACATTCCAAAGAGGAATGTTTGGGATAGTTAACTGCTACATTTCACTCTCAAATATTGTTCAACTCTAAAACACTCTAAAACACTCTCAGATTCCTTTCCTTAAGAGAAGTAATAAAACATCATGGGGGCAGAGTGGTAAGGCCTTACTGTAGTAAATCAATTTTTACTTTATTTAAAAAACCTCCTTATGGCACCAGTTAGTCCTTCTAACTCAGCCTTTCTTGACGGTTTTGAGTGCATGGGCTGCCTTCTCACAACTCACTGGAGCAATGAAGAATAATGAATTTCTTTAGGGAATGCAGTAAAGGGTTGGTGATACCATTCAAAAGGTAGATCATACATCTTACCATATAACCACTCATTACATTGTGTGAGCCACAAACACACCCCCGGCGGCCTACTCTTGGCTGGCAGAGTGCTGCAGGAGGTTGTGCAAGCTGAAAACGGGCCACGCACAGTCGCCCCCCCCCCCCCGGCAGCACATTTTAGCTTGCAGAGGCACCACGGACTGGTCCTTTGATATTTCCATGCCAGCCCAGCGGGCCAGATCTAAGCAGCCCTCGGGCCACATCCGGCCCTCGGGCCTTGAGTTTGACACCCTTGATCTAGGATATTTGTCAATGAGGTGGATGATGATGTAGTCAAGAGCTGGGATTACACAATGAATACATTAATATCTTCAGAGATAACATAATGCAGAATAATTTCCCAATGGAAAACCCCACGCATAAGTGGTTTAAAAACAGCAAAAATCAGCAAGAAGCAGTTTATATCTTTTAAGTATCTTAATAAAGGTCATTTAACCTGAGAATTATGATAAAGCACAGTATTTCTTTAAACAAGCACTCTCTAGCTACACCTCACAGATGTTTGAGAAGATCCTGCACTTACCAATACAGATGACCATGCATTCGTTTAGAAACTATGAGAATATGTTACTCCTAGCTAAAATCCAATACTTTTTCTATCTACTTGAATGCATGGTAGAAAAAAAAAGAGGGGGGGGGAATCATACTATGTTTGCATAAATATTGTTCCCTACATACCTTTTAGTGCAGTTTAATGGTTGACAGAAAAAAATTATTTGCATTATTTATGTTGCACTAAATACTATTTATCTTTACAAAAAATTTCATATTAGTGGTCTGTGGGATTTAAAATTATGAATTTAGTGGTCCCTGAGGTCTGAAATGTTGGTGACCCTATTTTAATGCATTCTCTCTCCCTCCCTCCCTCTCCCTCCATCCACAGTGTGTGTGTGTGTGTGTGTGTGTGTGTGTGTTATTCCAACATATGAAAATCTCTATTCCCGTTCATATCTGATTGTCCTTAGTCAACATAAAACCATCTGGAGATACAGTCAGTGGATTTATGATCGTGTGCTCTAGTTATGCTGCTAGTTAGCAGCATAGCATGCTAGATAGTTAGGCATAAACCAAGTATGTTGCTTCTAGCTCACAGAACCAAAAACTGGAGCTGTCATTCTATTCTCTAGCTAAATTGAGAGGCTATTTTGAGAATATATATAAGTTTAAGATACGTTACTTAAATCCTAAATTATTAGCAGCCATTAAATAATACATCATAGTTGTAATAAAATAATGCACAGTACTAGCACATGCTCTGTCCAGAACTTATGTAAAGTCATGTAAATTCCATTGAAAACCTAGATGAATACCTTTGGGAGCATATAACCAAGCAAAGCCCTTTCCACTACTGTGTTTCCCTGAAAATAAGACAGGGTCTTATTTTCTTCTGACCACCAAGGTAAGTGCTTGGCCTCTTTTTGGGGGAGGTCTTATTATTTTTAAGGTGCAGGAGGCCCCTTAACCGCAACTCGCAGCCCATGGATCAGCTGATCCAGAAGGGCCGGAAGTTCTGTCTCTGTTTCTGGCACACTCTTGCCAGCCTTAGCGTTGCTGGGGCTGCTGCTCTTTTTGCGGCTGCCACTAAGAGAAGGGGCGCGTATTAGCTAGGGTTTGCCGGACTGGCCTCCAAGAGAACCATTCCGTATGGATGGCTAGTGCCTGTGGGGCACCAGGGACATGTTCCCCCTTTCTCACCAAGGAAATGGCAGGGACCAGGTACGCATGCGTTTAAATATTTTAGGGAAGGGCTTATTTTCAGGGGAGGGCTTATTTTAGAGCACACACTCAAAAGTCCGATTGGGCTTATTATCCAGGGGAGATCTTCTTTTTGGGGAAATGGGATAATTTTATACATATCAAATTAGGTAGGGATCCAAGTACTCTACCATATGAAACAAAACTAGTCACTCTGCAGAGTGTCACTTTTTCAGTTATATTTCCTGGCTCTTTTTCCCACGGAGGTGGTTTTGGGGTTGTTTTTTTTTAGCTCCATGGATTATCATATTTTGATGCTTATTAAGACTTTGCTTGGAATAAATTATGACTTGAATAAGTTTCTGTGCTGACATCTGATTTAAGGTTGGTTTCATTTAGGGTTCATTATGGCGTCAACAATATTTAAAATATTCAAGTACTTTAAAACAACATTTCTTAGGGGGTTCTTTCTATGGGTTCAGAACAAACCAAGGGCTATGCTGCCAGTTTAAAAAAAGGAAAGTATTGATTCCAATCTTGCCTACTCATTCCCTACCCTTACTTCCTTCCTTCCTTCCTTCCTTCCTTCGTTCCTCCTTCCTTTTCTCCCCATCCTCCCCTTTCTTCCTTTACTTTTCTTTTATCCTCCCTCCTTCCCTCTCTTTCTTTCCTTCTCCTTCCTTCATTCTTCTCTCCCTCCCTCCTTTCCTCCCCACCCTCCCCTTTCTTCCTTTTCTTTTCTTTTATCCTCCCTCCCTTTCCTTTCTTCTCCTTCCTTCCTCCCTTCCTCCTTTCCTCCCCTCCCTACCTTTTCTTTTCTTTTATCCTCCCTCCCTCCCTTTGTGTTTGGGTAACACGCCTATCAAGCAACTGGGAATAATGACAAAGCAAAAGTATAGTCTCTCATCAGTGGGCCCATCACTTACCAGTCACTACAGGGTATGTCTGGGGTCCTGACACGTTGTTCCCCAGGTCTGGGTTAGCAGAGGTGGATAGACTTGACTTGACTTCATCAAGACCAGGGGTCAGAGCTGGGAGGGAATACTCATTACCCTAGGGAGAAACGAAAAGAAAGCTCTCTAACTGATGGATTAGAAGAAAGGGAAGAGCAGGCAGATGGAGGGGAGTAAAGGTTGGGAAGAGGCACAATTGCAGTCCCCTGCACAGATGGAAGCAAAGAAGAGATAAATAAAAGGGAACGAAGAGCAAGGTTTGGCCAGAGCTGCCAACTTCCTGATGAATACAAGTTCTCTCAACAGATTCATCCCCGTTTATCTAGGGTGACTGCCTTTATTCCCAGCAGGCAGCCACCTTAGATAAAACATGGGAGATCGGATTCGAAGACTGGCTTATAAGTTGAAGAAAAAGTGAAAATCATAATCGTTCTCTCCACAGAAGGAAAGGCGACATCCTATGGTGGGTTTAAGTTCTTGCCGGAACAGGAAAGATTGTCTGTGATGTTTGCATTGTGGAAAGCATTTTCCAATCCACTCTTGGGATCCTTTTAAAAAAAAACCACCCCTCTCTTCTTTTCTCCCCAACCCTTGTGCATTGGGGTATGAAATTGGGGTGGGGGCAGGCCACATGGCTAACAGAAGGATGGGAGGGGAAAAATTCATTGCATCTGAAAGGATCCCCCTCTCCAAGAGGCATTTGGTAATTGCCTTTTTATTGTGGTCGCCTCCAAACCAGACGCAGGGACCAGAGAGACATTTTTTTAAAAAAAAAGCAGGAAAAGTTCTTCTGATTAATATTACCTTAAATTAAAACTGATTTTCTTCTCTCTCTCTCTTTGCTTTGTGGTGGGTTCCCCACCCCCCTGTCCCTATTTCTCATGCTAGTTCCTTACGAGCTACTTTTCTTCTGCTTCCTCCCCCCCCCTCCCTGGCCGGTCACGATTGCCCAGTCGTTTCCAATTCCTTCTTGTATTGATTTTTCTGTAGAAATCAGTTTTGTAATTAGCTGCAAATTAGGCTTTCTGTTGGGGGTGAGGCTAGCCCTGATTTATCACTGGAGTAATTCGCTGTGATTGGAGAGAAATTAAAATGAACTCAATTAGGCTTTGGTTTTGTTTTATGGGCCCCATTCAGAGTTTCTGGAGGAAGAATGACTGGGCTGGTATTTAATAGTCTAATGAAAGTAAATAAAGGTTATTCATCGTAATAAACACAGAGATGCCGGATAGCAGAAACCCAAAGCTGGCTCCAACTTTTAGTAGTTTGGTTTTACTGCTTGAGGTGGGATTTAAAGCCTTTGATTTTTGTGTGAAGACAAATCACTTTGGAGATAAATTGCAAACCCAGGAGACAGGAAATGCAGGAGGCCTTTCCAGAGCTTGGGTTTTAATTTCAAGCAACGGGAAAAGACCTGCTTCCTTCTGAATGAGGCTTCCATGGCTTGGGCTGACCAGAAGAAGAAAAAAAAAGAAAGGGTAAAATGTATAATCAGTGATGGGATTCAAATAATTTTAACAACCAGTTCTCTGCCCTAATGACCAGCTAGGTAGGCGGGGCTTGGTGATCATGTGACTGGGTGAGCGTGACCAACTCAGTGTCACTCAGGTCGATGGGCGCTTCAACTTAGCTGTTACAATATAATAAGGGTTAACCGGAGAGGCAGTTTCTGTAAGCAGGGCAATAAAGATTAGGCTAGAAACAACACCAGAATGTTTCCTTCCTGCCTTCCTTACAGGGTTAGCCCTGTGAAGTGAGAAAAAACAAAATGAGATTTCTTCCAACAGCCAGTTCTCTGAACTGCTTAGAAAGTTAACAATTGGTTCTCCCGAACAGGTGTGAACTGGCTGAATCCTACCAGTGTGTATAATGCATAATAGTGTATTATGACTAGTTTCTCCCTGGATTCCTTTCTGTTATAAGGAAGGGTACATCATGCAACCACTTGGGACAGCACGAAATACACTTCAGTAGAAAAATCATAAGATTTTTTTTTTTTTTGTAAACTGCAGGGTTTGTTAAACTAATATACATGCAGTTCAGCTTCAGCATCCTTCCTGTTCAAAGTTTAAACTTCGTTTCTTCTTTTATGGTAAGTTTTAATTCAAATGAATTAGACATATTGTTTACTCTTCTATACTGGAACAATAGTAGTAGTAAAACTCATAGTAACTGTATGTTATGCAGTTCTAAAGTAATTTTTAAATTTTAAAAAAGGATAAATTATAGACTAAAGGAAGTATTAAATATTAATGTATTAAATATTCCTTTACTATCACATTTTATATGAACACTCTTGGAATAGCACTGGAAAATGTATGAAGTTTTTTTTCAAGGACCAATTTTCAAACTTTTCCTTCCCTTCCATATGTACACTGCCTGGTCTCATGATTTTAGAAGGCTTACAATATGTAAAGCTAACACTAACCATAAAATAATGAATCTTACAAGAAGGCACTTTTGACTTTGGGGCAAGTTGGTCCAGAGAGAGAAGACTATCACTGAGAAAGTTCTTGTTTTTTTAAGTTCTATGCAACTGTGGAATTTACTGCCTCTATTGTGCAATCTATATGGGGAAATCATATAATAACAAGTACATTGTCTTGTAGGTAAAATGTAAAGATTTCCCTCGCACATATGTGCTAGTCATTTCCAACTCTAGGGGGTGGTACTCATCTCCGTTTCAAAGCTGAAGAGCTGTCGCCATCCGAAGACATCTCCATGGTCATGTGGCCGGCATGACCAAACACCAAAGGCGCACAGAATGCCTATTTTTCTACTTGCATTTTTACATGCTTACAAACTGCTAGGTTGGCAGAAGCAGGGACAAGTAATGGGAGCTCACTCCATTACACGGCGCTAGGGATTTGAACTGCCAAACTGCTGACCTTTCTGATCAACAAGCTCAGTGTCTTAGCCACTGAGCCACTGCGTCCTCTCGTAGGTGTAGCAATGTAATTTAATCCACTTAATCAGATACCTATGGAAGTGTCTCTTGTAAATAATTATTTACAGTAAAATAAAGAATTTACATGGGCATATTTCCATGGATATATATCAGGTATATTTTTAAATTCTTAAATAGTGACATGGATGCTATGTCAATGTTAGTAGCATATGAGAGTTGGTGTATTTGCCTACAATGGTTTAAATCTGGACATGTGTATCTGTATCTATATATACTGTTATTTGTGTAGATGTGGATTGTAGTCAACTGTTTGTCAGGCCTGTAGTTATGTTCCTTTTAGGATCTTTGGCCTGCCACACTTTCTATTATTTCACTGTGCTGTTTCATTAGTGTAGTAGTTGGGAGGGGGGAATAGAAAGGAGTAGAATTGTGGAATGTGTTGTTGTCATTCTTTTCTAGAAGCCCAAGGTCATCTTTTGTCTCCGCACCTCTGCACCTGACCGGAACCAGCTGGGTGGAGATGCCAGGGTGGCCAAAGAAGATTGGACCATGTAATGGATTTATGGGTGTGGGGATAAGATCATGAACTTTCAACTGGGTGGAATCCCAGGAAGTTTTCAGATTTGGGATTCCACAGTTCGTTGTCAACATGTCTGACTTATTAAATTGGAACTTTAAGGATAGTTTTGCCTTGGACTCTGATTTAATTCTGCATGATATTTGGAACGGTGACACTGTTAATGTATTCTGCAAAAGTTTGTAAAGTTTAAAACTGGGCTGAGCCAAACATTTCCTCCATCTTTTATCAAGGATTTTTATTTAACTGGACAGAAAACAGGCTCCATTCAAAAGGATTTTGGTTGGACACTACTAGTACTTATGTAGGTGATAGTGCTAAGGAGCTTTGGGATTGTCCTGCCTTTCATTGTGTGATACTCCCTCCAAGGAGCTGCAGCCTCCCTGCCAAAATGAAGATACTGTGAAAGCCAGCCAGGAAGACTACAGAACGATGAGAAACTGACAAAAAAAAAATCCTTATAGCAGCACCAGCCATAATTGCAAATAAAAATATGCTGTATGCCAGAGAAAAGTGGACAACCTTTTGCACAAGACTTGTACAACAGACAGCGTATTTTATATTACAAATTGGCTCTATGGGAATTTAATCACCATAGCTACCACCCCAGTTCTTGGAATGGTAACTCGTTTTAAGATTTATTTTAAAAATTTGCCCCCTTCAACTGCTATTTCCCTGAAAGACATGATTATGAAAATTTGTAAGAGAAGGGAATCAACAGTGACCCGTTGCAGTTGTAGGGTTCCCATCAAGTTTGTGTCTCCAAATGGGTCCCACCTGCTCAGATTTGATGTGCTCAGATGCCTGAAAGACATCGGGGTAAGAAGGCCGCTCAAAGACGCGATCTAATGCTTCCAGTTGTTGTTGTGTGAAAGTGTCGGCACGAAGATGCTTCCGCAAACTATCCACACTGCTCTGGGAATCGCCATTGGGGACCGAGCTTTCTGTTACTTCTGTGAGACAGAGGAAGAGATAAGGTGTGGCATTAGTGTGGCTTTTATTTGCTCAAAACATCATAAAATCTTAGGGCTGGAAGAGACCTTGGACATCTTCTAGTCAGTGGTGACATTCAAATTTTTTTACTACTGGTTCTGTGGGCGTGGCTTGGTGGATGTGGCAGGGGAAGGATACTGCAAAATCCCCATATTCTCTCCACTCCTGGGGGAAGAATACTGCATAATATATATTCCCTCCTCACTCCAGGGGAAGGATATTGAAAAATCTCCATTCCTTCTTCACTCCTGGGGGAAGGATACTGCAAAATCCCCATTCCCTCCTCACTCTGGGGCCAGCCAGGGGTGGTATTTGCCGGTTCTCCGAACTATTGCAAATTTCCACTAGCAGTTCTCCAGAACGTGTCAGAACCTGCTGAATTTCACCCCTGCTTCTAGTCCAACACCCTGTCCATAACAGGACACTCATTCCATCATGGGCAAATGGTAGTCCAATCTTTACTTGAAAACCTCCAGCGATAGAGCACTCACAATTCCTGGAGGCAAACTGTTCTATTGGTTAATCGTTCTCACTGTCAGGAAATGTCTCCTTAGTTTCAAGTCAGATCTCTCTTTCACGATCTTCCACCCATTGCTCCTTGTCCTGCCCTCAGGTGATTTGGAGAATAGACTTGTGCCCTCATCCCTATGACTGCTGCTCAAGAACTGTTCAGCCAGGTACCACTTATTTTACAGCTACGTATTTGGTTTTTCTTTTTGAAAAAAGTATTTTATTTTTTATTTCTCATACATACATTCACAAATGTACAATTCCATAGTATGTGTTATCTTGTAACATTTATAGCAATTTTTGCCTCCCCCTAAAGTTAAAAATATAATCGAGATTGCTTTTCTACTATCCCATACACCCATTTTATTTTACAACAACCCTACTTCTTCTTCCTCCCTTCCCTCCCTTCATCTCTCCTTCTCTCCTTTCTTCTTTCCTCCTCTCCTTTCCCTTCTCTACTTCCCCTTCCTCTCCCCCACTCCTCCCCTCTTCTTCCCCTTCCTACCCTTTCTTCTACTCTTACTTCCCCTCCCTTTCTTCCTCTCATTTTCCCTTTCTTCTTTCCCTCTCCTTTCTCCTCTCCTCTTCCTTCCTTTCCCTCTACTCCTCTATCCATTCCCTCTTTACGTTGTTGTATTTACATATTTTCCTCTTCAATCTGGTGTATTTTCGGGATGGTGTTCCAGCAAACTCAGTTCTGTATTTACATAACAATCTTAAATTCCTTCTTCCACAATTTATTTTCCATTTTCATAGTTACGCATGCATCATTCTTTAAACATATATTTGTATATTAGTACCTTTCTATTTCGCCCCTCCTTCATCTGGTAGTGTGTTGTCTAGGTTTCTATTTCCCTTTTTCTTTTGCATTTGGTTTTTCCTGCCTAAGTGCAGTACCTTACTTTTCTCACCACTGAACTACATAGGGCTCAATGTTCAAGTCTGTCAAGATCCTTCTGAATGCTGATTTTATTTTCCAAAGCATTGGCAATTCCCACCAGCTTGGTGTCATTTGCAAATTTGATGGGTACCCCTTCAATCTCCTCATCTAGGTTATTTATAAAGATGTTGAAGAGCACTGGCCCCAAGACAAAATCTTCAGGTATCCCACTGCATGCTTTGCTCCATGTAGATGTACTATGTTTCCCCAAAAATAAGACAGGGTCTTATTTTATTTTGACCTCTGACCTATTTTGGCCTATTTTGGTCTTATTTTCAGGACATGTCGTATTTTGGGGAAAACACTGTAATTCCATTGAGAATCACACGCCGAATGCAGTTGGTTAGTCAAGTGCAAATCATCTTGTGGTGCAGATGAAATTCAATTTTTTTACTACATTTATAACAATTTTTGCCTCCCCCTAAAGTTAAATATATAATCAAGATTGTTTTTCTACCATCCCATACACCCATTTTATTTTACAACAACCCTACTTCTTCTTCCTCCCTTCCCTCCCTCATCTCTCCTTTCTTCTTTCCTCCTCTCCTTTCTGTGGGCATGGTTTGTTGGGTGTGACTTGTTGGGCATGGCTTGTTGGGCGTGGAAGGGGAAGGATATTGCAAAATCTCCATTTCCACCCCACTCCAGGGGAAGGATACTGCAAAATCTCCATTCTCACCCCACTCTGGGGCCAGCTAGAAGTGGCAATTGCCAGTTCTCCGAACTACTCAAAATTTCCACTACTGGTTCTTCAGAACCTGTCAGAACCTGCTGGATTTCAGCACTGTTGTAGTGATATTTACTGTCCCACATTGTTCTATCTTACCACATCCCATTGCCTCCTTCAATCCCTGTAAATCTAGAAATTAGTCCACCCTTTCTGCCATCTCAATCATTTATTTATTTATTTAAAGATTGTATCCTTTTCTTTCTTAGAGAAAATATGCTAGCTTCAAAACCACCTTTAATCCTCGGCTGAAATATTTAACTTAGAGTTTGTCCTCTACATCGATTGGTATACTTTGGCTGCAAGGAATTATAACCTAGTGGTGAATGTTTGACAAGTTGCCATGGTTAAAAATAAATCTACTATAGGCAGCACAAGCAAGTAAATAAATAAAACTGGGGTGTAAAGAAACTTTTATGTGAATTGCAAACAATTTGTACATTTGAAAAGAAAGCATTTTGACATTTCTCAAACCATTCCCATGCCATTGCTTTCATTGCTCTTTGAAAGAAAAATGTCTCCATTTTTCAACAGGAGCAGCTCTTATGCAACAGCTGAAAAACCATATCACCTAAGATAAGACATATTCAAAGTGATTCAGAAAAAAATATTTGAGTTAACTCAAGATGCGATCCTTCTTATATGCCCGTGATGGCGAACCTATGGCATGTGTGCCAGAAGTGGCACATTGAGCCATCTTTCCAGGCATACCAGCCATCACCTGTTGCTCTTCCAGGTTCCAAAAACCACATGTGTGCTAGCCAGCTGGTCTTTGCACATGCAGGAGTGCTGGAAACCGGATGAGCAGCTCCCTGGTGTGCATGTGCATGCCAGCCAGTGGTCTTTGTGCACGCATGTGTTCCAGAAACCAAACAATCAGGTGACCGGTGTGCATGTGCATGCTGGAAACTGGAAGCTCAGCTTCCCGGTGCACGGATGCATGCCAGGGAACTGCTCTTCCAATTTCTGGCGCTCTCCCATGTGCGCGCTGGAGAGCTGCTCTTCTGGTTTTCGGTGTTCTCTCTTGTGTGTATGCTCCCATTTCGGCACTCAGTGCCGAAAAGGTTCACCAACACTGTTATATGCCATACGAGTACATGTGCAACCTCACTAGCTAGACTGATCTGTGTATGTAACACCATAGTACCTTTTGTTATAGATTCCAAGCGTAAGACCTCTTGATAATATTTTAGCTACACAAAGCAAAACCTTTTGAGGGAGAAATTATTTAGCATACATCCTACCTAATTTGCACTATTCTTGGCTTGAACTAAAAGTGTTGCAGTTTCTCACTTTGACCAGAAAAATATGGAACATCTGTAAAAGAGAAGAGTCTTCCATATTCTCTTAATAGTGAATATAAAAATTAATTTAAAATGTTAAGTGTCTACAGCAGGGGTGTCAAACTCAAGGCCGGGGGTACTTAGATCTGGTGCGCGGGGCTGCCCTGGAAACAGAGAAGGACTGGACTGTGGTGCTTCTGCCAGTGAAAACAGGCTACCAAGCTCTGTTTTCAGCTGCCGTGGCCTCCTGCAATACTCTGCCAGTGCAGAGGGTTGCAGGAGGCCGCAGCAGCCGAAAACGAAGCCCAGGAGCCCATTTTCACTGGTAGAGTGCTCAGGCCACCACAGGTGCCCCCGACAGGAGTGATGTTGAACTGGCCACACCCCCTGACCACGCCCCCATGAGGTCAAACACAAACCTCATGCGGCCCTCAATGAAATCGAGTTTTGACACCTCTGGTCTACAGCATCTTCTTGCTACACCCATTATGTAGCTGTAATCCAGAGAGTTAAAAATAAGTCTGGACTTCAACCTGAAACATAGAAGAAGCTAATTGCATTATGAAGGCAATATCCATCTTCTCCTATAAGCAGCAGATTGTTTTCTTCTATTGCAACCAAAGGAAATTCTTGGGATGCAGATCGTATATCCCTCAACTTTACTACTCTGTTTTGATCTTCCTGGCTATATGTGGTTTTGCAATATGAGATAATCAATACTACATTATATACTGTAAACTAATACAATAAGACCATGGACAATGTTATATATTGATTAGTACAAGCTGACAACAAGCCTGCAGCCTCCTCTTCTTTTTCCTTCTCCAACACTTGCATGGAAGGGGAAAGAGGGAGGGGAGGAAGCTGTTTGCTGTGATCACTGATTCAAGATGTTCAAAATCCAAGAGTTCTACTAAATCTAAATCTCAAGGATACAAATTTTAGTTCACTGGATGAATGAAAACCACTTGAAGAAACTAGAAGCATTTGAAATGTGGATTTATAGATGGCTGTTATGTATAAACTGGGTTGAAAAAATCAAAAATGAGGAGATGATAAGCTGCCTGGGAAAGCCAAGGGAAATCATCGAAGCCATTAAAAAGCAAAAGTTAGAAAGCCTCCTAAAGGCTATGCATGCCCTTTTTTGGCAAAAAATGAGGCCATTTTCATGAAAAATGGGCTGTTTTTTTTGCTTGTTTTTGCCACCCCCAGCCCCCAGGAGCACTTTGCAAGCTTCTCAAACTCTCTGCATGCACTGTGTTTCACAAAAACGAGCATGCAGAGGGTTTGGGAGCTCTGCAGAGTGCACAAATGTTTTTTTTTTAATTTACCTCTTCAAAATCTTGGTGCATTTTATAGTCTGGTGCATCTTATACTCTGAAAAATACAGTAAAAGTACTCCAGGGGATGGTAGAGGACAGGAAGACCTGGAGGAACATTGTCCATGGAGTCGGGATGGGTCAGACACGACTTTGCAACTAACAATAACTACAACAGTATATATAATATGCCCCATAATCTATTTTTCTGCTTTTCTTCCATACAATTGCCTTCATCTACTCTTCAGCCCATCGTTGGAACAACCATAAATTGTGCTTAACTATTTAAAGTTGCATTTCTCCCTTAGTACTCTGTTTCCCTGAAAATAAGACCGCCCTGGATAATAAGCCCAAACGGGCTTTTGAGTGCATGCGCTAAAATAAGCCTTCCCCGAAAATATTGCAACACAACAGCAGCCATGAGTTGACCATGCTCACCACCTCCTGCATCTCAAAAATAATAAGACCTCCCCAAAAATAAGGCCAAGTGCTTATTTTGGGGGGCAAAAGAATATAAGACTCTGTCTTAGTTTTGGGGAAACATGGTACATAGTAGTTTTAGGATGTGGAGTGGTTTGACTGATATTCTACTGGGAGCCTAATCAGGTGTCCCTTAACTGATGGAAATTAGGCACCATTAGGCACCTCATCCAATTTACCTTGGTCCGATTATTGTCTCAATCTTTTGGATAATGGATGAACTTCCTTCCTTGCAATTTTAACTCCTGTTTTCTAGGACAATCAAGAATGAGTCCACTCTGTTTTCCATGTAGCAACCCTTCAGATGTTTAAAAAACTTCTGTAATATCTCAGTTGCCTTTTTGTTAGGCTAAATATACCCAAATAATTTACTTATCCTTTATAAAGATAGGTTTCCAGATCCCTCATCATCCTGCCGTTGTTCTTTAAACTTGCACAAATTTGTCACGGTCCTTTTCGAAGTGTGGTGCAAGAATATGCAGGGGTGGGATCCTACTGGTTTAACAACCGGTTCGCTGAGGGCGCACTTTGCGCATGTGCAGAGTTTACTGAAAACTGACCTTCAGCATTACTGCTGGCAAGGAAAACAGCTGAGGTACGGCAATCCACTCTGCCACGCCAATCAGCTGGGCTTCAGAAAAGGAATTATAAGTGAGTATAGCGCAGGAGCACGTGGCACCATTTCAAAGTCAGAGCGAACCAGTTCGCTCCCAGCTGATAGTCAGAGCTACCAGTTTGCCTGAACTGGTCCGAATTGGTAGAATCCCACCCCTGAGAATATGGTATTTAAAGTAGAACTAGTATGTCTGGAGAGGAGTGGTATTTATTTCTGTCACCTGGCTGTTATGTACTTGTTAATGCACCCTAGAATATAATTTGCCTTTTTTTTTTTTTGCACTTCACACTCCTGGTTTATCCAGTATTTAACTTGTTTTTTCCAAGACAATTGGCTCCTTTATACATACATTTCAGCCAAATCATGGCCAGCCTATACTTGTGTTTTCCATTTTTCCTACCCAGGTATTCTCTAGAACTCTAGAATTCTTCTGGTTAATTTCCATCGTATTAATTTCAAGCCTGCTTAGGTCTTGTTGAATCTTTCCTCTGTCCTCTGAAATTAGTAACCACTGCCCCCAGCTGTGTCACTTGCTGACCTGGGAGTCATTCTTTAATTTCCTCATTTAAGTCAGACAAGGGATTATATTATAATTAGTAGTATTTATGGTACTGTAACTATTATTGCAAATATTATTTTCTTTAATTTAACCATAATTCATCTTTCTTTAGACTGAAATGGCTTGTAGCTTTGGATGGCAAAATGTCAGAAGAAAAATGAAAATTATTACACTCAGGAGTGAAAATTAAGAGGTTTTGGAGCCAGTCAGCTTTCTGTCCAGGATAATTCCTGTCCAATCCATTCCTAAACTAAAGTAAAACAATAGTCATTCCCGACTCTAGGGGGCAGTGCTCATCTCAGTTTAAAAGCCGAAGAGCCAGCGCTGTCCAAAGATGTCTCTGTGGTCATGTGGCTGGCACGACTCAATGCCGAAGGCACATGGAACCCTGTTACCTTCCCACCAAAGGTGGTCCCTATTTTTCTACTTGAATTTTTACATGCTTTCGAACTACTAGATTAGCAGAAGCTGGGACAAGTAACGGGAGCTCACTCGGTGACAAGGGATTTGAACTGCTGAACTGCCAACCTTTCTGACAATAGAAAGATGCTAAAGATACCTATTGGACAAACTAAACATTTACATCTTTGCAGCAAGAACAAAACAGTTAGATCTATTGTTTTCTTCATCTTATCTCATGCTATTGGTACAGTTGAAAAATATATTTTCCAAAATAGAAATGCTGCTTTTGGGAAATTGCGATTTTCCACAGTTTCTCCTACAACTGTCTTTCTTTTCCCTTGTGAAGGCCTAAAGGGGAAAAAAAAGATTACCCTGGAACCTTCCCCAGCCCATCAAAATTCCATCTATTTCCCAAGGCTTTCTCTATTTTTGTTCAGAGGACAATGCATGTGGGCAAGACAAAATGAGTCAAGTTCAAATAAAAGAAATAGTCAAATGCATTTATTGCTTTGCCTGCATAGATATGGAGAGAGAAAAACATGCAGTCAAAGGAATGTAAGGACCAGAGGTAAGTTCCTACCAGTTCGGACAGGTTCAGCCAAATAAGTAGTAACTTAGCCGGACACGTAACCATACCAGTTCTATCCTGGGCACCGCCATCTTTATTTTCTGTTCTGCACATGCACAGAACAATCTTCATTGAAAAAAATGTATTTTTCCCTTTTTTAATGGTGTGCGCATGCTAGTCCCAGAGTGGTCCCAGAGATGGGTTGTTTTTTGCAAAACCAAAGCTGTTTTTGTCTTCCCACAGCCTCTAGAAGCAGTCTGCAGGCTTTAGCAGGGCTGGGGAAAGAGAAAAATGCCCCTGTTTTTGTGAAAAATGGGCCATTTTCCGCCCATTTTTCACAAAATGGGAGTGTTTTTGCCCTCCCCCAATCCTGCTGAAGCCTGCAGAGTGTTCCTGGGGGCTAGGGAGGACAAAAAGCTTTTCTCTTACTGGGTATAGTTTGCAGGCGCTCCTTTAGCTCTGGCGAGGCTGGAGGGCACACACCCCCAGTCAAACCTTTTCGCCACCATTTCGGTGGGCATGGCTTGGTGAGGGGGTCATGTGACTGAGTGTGCATGAGTGACATCAAGTTGGCCATGCCCCCCCATCTAGCCACGCCCACCAAACCGGTAGTAAAAAAAAATTGAAACCCACCCCTGGTATGGACTGACTGAAACCATTTCAGTGTCTATTCAGAAATTAACAGCATTGGAGTTAAGAGGAATAATTGCAAAACCACTGAAATGTACGTTAAAAACTTTGTCGCAGAATATATCTGTCCTGATTCTCTTTCCTTATTTTATTTCTTCTTGATCCTGTTGCCACTTTCATGCTCACCCAGTCCCTTTTTCTCAGTAGCATTCATCTTTCTCTGTGCAATCTTGCTTTTTGATTAACTTTTTTAAGGTCAGATAATGTTCTACCTGTGGTGGGATCAGTGGTGAAATTTCATTTTTTTTACTACTGGTTCTGTAGGCAAGGCTTGGTGGGCTTGGCAGGGGAAGGATACTGCAAAATCCCCATTTCCTCCCCATTCCTGGGGCCAGCCAGAGGTGATATTTGCTGGTTCTCCGAACTATTCAAAATTTTCGCTTCCGGTTCTCCAGAACCTGTCAGAACCTGCTGAATTTCACCCCTGCATGGGATTCAATTTTTTTTTTTACTACTGGTATGGATTTTGAGTTGGCTGACCAACTGCACTCAACCTGTAATCTTCAAATAAACCTCAAAGTTCTGACTTGGGACCCAGTGCTCTTCAATAGCTTCCTATATTTTCTAGATGATGGGATAGAAGGAAAGCTCATCAGATTTGCAGATGACATCACCTTGGGGGAAATGGCCAACACTTTGGAGGATAGACTCAAGGTTCAGAAGGATCTTGACAAATCTGAGCATCGGGCCCTATCCAATAAGATGCCATAAGGGAAAAGTAAGGTCCTGCAACCTAAGCAAGAAAAATCAAATGCACAAGTATAGAATAAATTATACCAGGATCAACTGTGAGAGGAATCTAGGTATCCTAGTGGACTGCCACTTAAATATGAGCCAGCAGTGTGCTGTAGCAGCCAAAAAAGTTGATACAGACCTAAGCTATATCAACAGAGGGATAGCATCAAAATCCCAACAATGATAGTACTGTTTTATACTACACTAGTGCGGCCACACTTGGAATACTGCATCTGTGGCATGAAAATACATACTTGGTTGGAAAAAATGATAAAGCAACACATAGACTTAAAATCAGAGACATTTTTGTTGGGCCTAATACTGGAAAAAATTGATAAAAGGACTACATATCTAGTTTTACATATACTAACTTCAATCAGAACTGTATTTGCACAGCAGTGGAAAAACGATGAGATTCAGTCAGATGAGAATGTACTAAAGAAAATATTAGAATGTGCAGAAATGGATAGATTAACATTCACTATTAAGGATAAGAAGAAAGTGAATACTTTTTGATATGGGATGTATTTTATCAATGGCTAGACAACAGAAACAGAAGTTAGAAAGGAGGAGACATAGAAAGAGGAAATATTAATGTGAAGAGTTGTTAAAGAAGATGTTAAGTATTATTGTTATTATATTATTAGACTATCAATATTATTGTGATGAATACTACAGCAAATATGTGGATTATGACTGTTTAAAAATAACTGTACCCAGATCACACACTGTTTGATGGAAATTGAATGTTATATAAATAAAATAAATAAAACATGGGGGGCAGGGGTGAGTTCCAGCAAGCACTACTGCTGGTTCACTTGTGTGTGCTTCATGCATGCATGCGCAGTGCATGCATGCACAGTGCAATAAAATTGTTCTCTGCATGCGCAGAAGCAAAAACCAAGATGGCGGCACCTATGAAATAATGACCATTTAGCTTCTAACTTTTTTTCTACTAAAACAGGGGTCAGCAACCTTAAAAACTCAAAGAGCCATTTGAACCCGTTTCCCACAAAAAAGAAAACCCCGGGAGCCACAAAACTCTTTTGACATCTAAAATGAAGATAACACTGCATATATTGGGTTTTTTTTAACCTTTATGCTATGTATTAAAAACCGATAGTGTGTTGCATTTATGAAATCAATGATCTGCTACAGAGAAAACACATTTTTATTTCTGCTTGCAACAAAAAGATTTTGAACTTGGGGAAAAAAACCAATGGGTTAAAAAAACTCAATAAATCACATGCTGATGGGTATTGCACATTGCCGGTTGTGATGCATATTTTGAGCGACAAGGAGCTGCAGCAGAAAGAACCACATGTGGCTCCAGAGCCGAGGGTTGCCAACCCCTGTACTAAAACCTAGATTTTCATTTTACGTACTGCAAACTGAACTATGAATTAATTAACACACTCTGCCCAGTAGCTATCTTAGTATTTGTAACAATGGTACCAGTGCATAAATATCCATGTATACACAGATATTCAATCTGAATATCTGCTGATTGATTCAATCTGCAAAAGAAACCTGAGCTTTCTGCAAGCTCCCTTTTCCTTCATTTATTCAGGTCCCTTAAGATCTTGACAAGACTGTCACTCTAAATTTGCAAGAGATTATGGTGCTCTCCCTAGGATGGAGAGAAGTGATATATGATATCTGCTCCCCTATTGATTGCTTGATCTTGTGGCAGAAGACGTGCAGGATGAACTTGAAATGAACATCCAGTCTCAACACTGTGTGTGTGTATAATGCCCTACTTAATCCCACATTTTTCAGCTGCTAGGGAATTCAATTGATCAATCATATCCCACTGATAGTTCTGCTCAAGGATTATGGGGGCTATCTACACGAACTCAGGATCTCACAGATGACAGGCCCTGCACAGAGAAAGATGGCAAAACAATGAAAGAAGCAGCAGAAAAGGGTAAGTCTGCATTCGGACGTACTTGCTCAGATTTACCTCTATAATATAGGAGTGCAGTATAAATAAATCAAAAGAAGGGTCAAACATGAGACCAGGAGACTAAGGTTTAAGTAGCAAATGTAATCAGATTCTGCATCAAGTAACTTTCTGTGTTCAGATGCTACTGTTTTAATTCGGCAATAAAATCAATGGCAATGACTAGTCCATGGATTTTCTGCTTAGCAACTGATGCACCACTTCCCATTTCAAGGCTAGAGACACCATTCAGAAAGTGGCTTGAGTGTCAGGTCCCTTAGATCCCTATCGGGATGCTGCCATTATGATTGGGGGGTGGAGAGTGGATGTGCCTTTACAACCTCTTTCCTGTTTCTGGCCTTCTTGTCACTTTGATGTACCTGTTTGTAAATGGACGGGGAGGCTAAGCCGAGGCAACCTTTAAAGTGGACTATGGAATGCCAGGTGAAACCAAAGAAATTCTTTTTCACCAAACCGGTGTGCAAACATCCGGACCCGGAAAAGCCCTTCGTAATCTAAGCAGACACTAGTGATGTGGCAGTCGGGGCTGTCCTGCTCCAGGAAAATGAGCAGGGGCAATTGCAGCTCTGTGCATATATCTCAAAGAAGTGAACAGACCCAGAGCAATGGTGGGCGGACTGGGAGAAAGAGGCTTATGCTGTCCATTGGGCCCTCCTTACTTGGGGCCATTTCCTGGAAGGGGAAAAATCACAAGAATCTGGAAGCCCTTAAAATCCCACATTATTATCCCCCAAACAAGTATATTGGGCCTAATACTTCCAGCGCTTCAACCTCACCCTTCGATACGAAGGGGAGTTCTGACTGATGCTCTGTCCAGATTGCCACATTACAATAGCAATAAGCCAGTCAAACTGTTCACCCCTTTTAGAGTAGCCACTGGCCAAAAGTTTAACTCCATTCTAGAACTATCCACTTCCCTTAAGTAATGGATACAAAAATTGCAAAACTCATGGCCAGTTGTGAGAAAGGTCTTAGAAAAGGCACATTTGGTTTACAAAGCGCAAGCAGATAAAAATGCAGGTACCATCCACACAAGTGACATAGAGTTGGCCACATCCAGTCAGTCACATGACCCCACACAGCCACGCCCACCCAACCAGTCATTAGGGCAGAGAACCGGTTGTTAAAAAATTTGGAGCCCACCACTGGTTCGGTTATTTAATAAAGCTCATGCAAGAAGTTTTGAACAATAGGGGTTTGATTTGCAGATCTGTCTGTCTGCCCATGTTGCTGGTATTCAAATAGAAAGCAAGCAAATTCTATGACTCAGTGGAAAGAGCAAAGATTTGTTCATGCAAACCTGACTACTAAATTACCTCATTTTCTAATTCATGAAACCAATCTACGAAATAATCATGCTAGTTTGGAAAGCATGTTGAACCATAAAGTAGTTGACTCTATCTTTGCCTAGCATGTTACTAGAGCCAGCTAAAGCCTTCACTAAGGAAATCTACCTACAATGAATCTAAGTTGGCACTTTTTTGGGGGAATATAATATATAAGGGTGCCCTTTATTTCAGTGAGCGGGATGCGGTGGCTCAGTGGCTAAGAGGCTGAGCTTGTCGTTCAGAAGGTCGGCAGTTCAACGGTATGAATCCCTAGCGCCGTGTAATGGAGTGAGCTCCTGTTACTTGTCCCAGCTCCTGCCAATTTAGCAGTTCGAAAGCATGGAAAAATGCAAGTAGAAAAATAGGGACCACTTTGGCGGGAAAGTAACAGTATTCCGTGTGCCTTCAGCATTTAGTCATGCCAGCCACATGACCACAGAGATGTCTTCGGACAGCGCTGGCTCTTCGGCTTTGAAACAGAGATGAGCACCGCCCCCTAGAGTTGGGAATGACTAGCACATATGTGCGAGGGGAACCTTTACCTTTTTTATTTCAGTGATGACATTTTCAAAGCATCTTCTATTTTTGAAATTGCCTCACTTATACTTTTTATCCTGGTCTTCCAATCTGCCTCAGCTCCTGCCTTCTTCCTTTCGCCCTCCCCTCCTTGGATACGTTCCTGCCTGTGTCCCCAAGCAACGGGAGCCAGTCACCTTCTTTTCACAATATCTCCCTCAGGGAGCTTTCACATCACTGTCAGTTGTTGCTGTTTCAAACTCAATTGTTCTTGTTGGTACAGAGGCAAATGGAGTCATTAATTACCTTCTATCGGCTGGGCTGAGTTTAGAAAACAATCAATACATTGTGCTTGTCATTCACAGTAGCTCCTCCAGCTTGCCTTGATACTCTAGGCTATTGTACCCCCTGCAGACTAAGCATACCTTAGGCCAAGCAAGAGGCTAAACAATTCTAGCCATGCAAACTCCAGGCTGCTTGCAAATTGACCTCAGGAAAAAGAGATATTTGTCCCCAATATCTCAGAAGCTTTCCCAAAAAGAATCTGTAAGAAGCACCAAAGCTGTTCCTTCTAGGAATAATAAAAGGAAAGACAAGCAAAGAAATTCAATATTTTATGCTTCATATTATAATTCATATTGCAGCCAGCATTACATTCGCCCAAAATTGGAAACAAAAAAAAATGTCCCCTCAAACAAAGAAATTATAAAAAAGGTGCTAGAATGCCGGGAAATGGATAAATTAATGGTGGAACTAGAGGATAGAGAGGAAACAGAATACTACAAGACATGGAATAGGTGGTATAAATGGCTTGAAAAGAGATGTAAAATTAATGTATAATGAATACATAGAAAATACAATAAAAGGAAATGGTATATATTTATAGAGTAACAGAGATGTAAATGTTTTATATATTATATGAATGAGTAACTATGAAATAAGGAGGTATATGTATAAAACAATAGGCCTTAGAATGGAAAATTCGAAATCAGGAAAAGAGAATACCAATAATGGAAAGCTGTAAAAGTGTAATTGTGATTTTAAGGTTTAAAAAATGTTGAATAAAAATTATTTTTTTAAAAAAAGAAACACCAAAGCATTACACTTGCTTTTCTGAACAAAACACCCCTCAGACTACGCAAGTCAAATGGCAGATAAGTGTCTTATCTTGGGCTATAAAAATGAACGTCATCGTTTTGGGGTCAGGCCAGACAGAGGTGGGATTAACTTCCCTTCCCTACCGGTTTGCAAGTGTGAGCGCGCTCTGTGCATGTACACCACCTTCTGTACATGAGCAGTGCTCGTACATTACGTTAGGGTGGGTGGGCAAAGCCTCCTGCAGCCGCCACTACCGGTTTGCCCAAACTGGAGAGAACCGTCAGAATACCACCTCTGGCTCAAACAAGATTCTACCTAAAATATATTTGGCTCAGTACACAGTCCAAACTCAGCTTGACGGTGGTATGTTACTTGAAGCCAGGGAGACTATATAAAAATTAATACAGACTCAAGATGGAAAAGAAAAATGGATATGCTAAGTTAAATTAAACTACGGAAAGTGCTGCTGAATATTGTGTGAGTTTGCTCAGATGTTCTCAGTATATTTTAACCAACTCCCCACCCCAAAAACCCCTACCATGTAAAATTAAGGTCTGATATTAATCAAAAATAGCAGACTGGTGATCTTTGCACTAGAAAAGGTGCAAAAGTTACAATTATCAAAGAAGATGAGCTAATTCAATGCAATCCTGATCCTATTTTCCTCACTTTTAAGGGGGAAAACATAAAGTGTGAAAAGATGATCTCTATTATTCTTTTAAATTGACCTTATTTATCATTTGCTGTTTGGATTACTCCTAGGCAAGGGCATATTGTTAGTAATTTTTAATTGGAAAAAAATATGTCCCGTGATGAATTTATAACAATCCAGTCACAGTGAAGGTTAGTCCAGAAGGACTAATGTGAGATATAAGGGTTTATGACTAAAGTCACTGTGTCAATCAGCCAATAGGGATGATAGAATTCCTATTCATTTTGAGGTACCCTCCCATGTTTGTTTTTGAAATGCATTCTTTGCAATTACAAGAATAAATATTACAGTGAGAAAAAATAAGTAAATATGTAACAAATATGTCAGTAAGCGCATTAGCATCTAGGTATCAGATAATGGATTGATCAGGCAGACCACAAAGTAATGTAAAGATTAGTGAGCAAATGTCTATAATTAGGCTGATATTAATGATAAGGTTACTTACATAAATTTAGTGTCACTTAGTCATGATAGCCTCTGACCCATAATTGATAAATATTATTAATAGGATTAGGCTAATTATGGAGGGTTTTTGTATGGCTCCTTTTATGCTTCTTAGGTTTTATTTGGTATTATGTTACCTTGAAATCAGGATAGTTATATTGGAGAATAAAAATGCAATTATTATTATACATTTATGTTTGCATCGAAACTGATACATATTTTGAAAACTGTTGTTTTCATAGAAATTTTACCTAAACTGATCATCTAATCCACGGGTGTCAAACTCAAGGCCCGCGGGCCGCATCCAGCCAGCGGGATGCTTAGATCTGGCCCACAGGACTGACCTGGAAACAGCAAAGGACTGGTCGATGGTGCCTCAGCCAATGAAAATAGAGCTTGGGAGGGTGCCCCTCCCGAGCTCTGTTTTCACTGGCAGAGTGTTGCAGGAGGCCGCTGCAGCAAAAAACGGAGCTCGGAAGCCCATTTTCACTGGCAGAGTGCTCAGGCCACCACAGGCACCCCGACACGAGTAACATTGAGGTGGCCACGCCCACTGGCCATGCCTAACCTGGGCCCCTGAGGTGAAACACAACCCTGAATGAAATCAAGTTTGACACCCCTGATCTAATCTAATGGTTGCTCTCCAGAATCTCATGTTATGATTGTAGTGGTTTTATTTTTTCCAATTTCCACCAATGACATTAAGCTTACAAGTATATGTTTCCATGTGTCAGAATGAACTACTTCTATGTAATCATTGTGAGTCCAACTTAAAATATTGTTTGCTATGCTTAAACTCTTAGCAAGTTCTTTGTTTCATTACAGTAAAAATGGTTGCTTTTCTAGCATTGAAGACAGTTACCATATTTTTTTGGACTATAAGGTGCACCTTTTTGTCTCCCAAAAGGCATTGAAAATGTCTGTGTGTCTTATAGACCGAATATTGCTGAAGCCCCGTCCAACCACCAGCCATTTTTCGGCTCTGCATGCCCCGTTTTCAGGCCTTTTTCATTTGGAATACTGTATCCTGTTGTGGTCACTGTCATGCCCGCAGCATATAATTTGTGTATATACTGATGTTGTTCTCTGGCTCCATCTAGTGGCCAGAGCCAAATACCAAACTGTATTGTTTGGAACGCGGGACGCGGGATACTAAGGGACGCTTAGTGGCTTAGTGGCTAAGACGCCGAGCTTGTCAATCAGAAAGGTTGGCAGTTTGGCAGTTTGAATCCCTAGCACTGTGTAACAGAGTGTGTTCCCATTACTTGTCCCAGCTCCTGGCAACCTAGCAGTTCAAAAACATGTAAAAATGCAAGTAGAAAAATAGGGACCACCTTTGGTGGAAAGGTAACAGCGTTCCGTGCTCCTTCGGCATTTAGTCATGCCGGCCACATGACTATAGAGTCTTTGGACAGCACTGGCTCTTCAGCTTTAAAACAGATGAGCACCGCCCCCTAGAGTTGATAACGACTAGCACATTTTTGCGAGGGGAACATTCTTTACCCATCAACCTTCATTCCAAAAATAAGTGAATCCTGTGGGAAGCCAGACTCCATTTCCTTTAGCATTCAGAGGAAACACCAGGAAGAATCTAGTTGATGGAGCATCCACAACTTCTGAAGGCAAGTTTTGAGAAGAGACTGGGCAACCACTTGTCTGAGATAGTATATGACCTCCTGCTTGAGCAGGGTGTTGGACTAGAAGACCTCCAGTTCCCTTCCAACTCTGTTATTCTGTTAATCAGTTACTGACAGGAAATGATGTGAAATGATGCCCCTTGAATTCCACAGAGTCAGGAGTGACTAAACAAAGGAATAGGAGCAGCCATAGCAGGCACCAAAAGGATTATAAATGAAATTGCTATTTTTTTTTCACTATAGAAGATATCAGCTTTCAAACTGTCATCTTCCTCTTGTTATCTGAAGTGGTCCGATTCATGTTACTCAACAACTCAGATTGACAATTTGTAGGGTATTGCAATCTTCCTTGCCCGATCTGAGGAAAATAACTCTCTTTTTAATCCCCCAATGACAAGACTTGCCTAAGAAAATAGCTGGAGTGTCAATGACGGTATGTATATAACTGATTTTGACAAATCCAGAATCTATAGCTAAAAGTAAACAATCCTACGCTGACTCTGGGGGGAGGAAGAAATAGCACACTGAAGACAAATCTGCTAAAAGTGCAGCCAATGACTGGTGGAATGAACAGCTGAGGAGTCGATTCTCTCTTTCCTTTTGAGATCACTTGAGATCACTCACATATGCTCTATACAGTTACCTCACTCAAGGAGAACACCATGGGAAATTATTTCCATTTTGAATTTTTTTTAATGATATGATGGAACTTTGAAGAAGACACTGGAGGAATTAGTAGGAACTAAATATTAGAATTAAAGGAATTTAGTTAAATTTAACTTACTAATACCCTGTTTCCCTGAAAATAAGACCTCCCCGGATAATAAGCACATACGCTAAAATAAGCCCTCCCCAAAAATATTGCAACACAGCAACAGCCTTCAGGTGACCATACTCACCACCTCCTCAAAAATAATAAGACCCTCCCCAAAAATAAGGCCAAGAGCTTATTTCGGGGGTCAAAAGAAAATAAGACCCTGTCCTATTTTTGGGAAACATGAGTAGGGAATGAACCAAAATATTTTAACATTGGATATACTGAAGGATAGTTTTGAATAATAACCCTAGAAATTATTTTAAGTATATCTGCCTCTATAAATAGACCACATTTAAAAGATGTTATGGAATAGAAATCAGTTTTACAGATAAGACTGAGAATTATGTAAAAGTGAAACTAAAAGTGACAAATTGCAAGAATGATAAGGGAAAAGATGCTATACTAGACAAACAAAAAAAACAATGTCTTAATAATTAAAAGAGATTTAGAAGTAACAAACCAAAACAGTGACCTAGATAATTGTCCTATACTGGATTTACAAAAGGCTTATTAAAGTTTAGAAGAATTTTGTGCAAAGGGACCAAGAAATGAAAAGAAATAAAGTTTTAAGACATTATTTGGCAGAACAAATGATCAAAATTGCTAAAAGGAAGGAAGCTGTTTTTATTTAATTCAAGTTAAAATAGATATATTGTTATATCTGACACAACAGACACAAGGGACACGATGGCTCAGTGACTAAAACACTCAGCTTGTCAATCAGAAAGGTCGGCAGTTCGGCGGTTCGAATCCCTAGCACCACGTAATGGAGTGAGGTCCCATTACTTGTCCCAGCTTCTGCCGACCTAGCAGTTCGAAAGCATGTAAAAATGCAAGTAGAAAAATAGTGACCACCTTAGTGGGAAGGTAGCAGCATTCTGTGCACCTTTGGCATTTAGTCATGCCAGCCACATGACCACTGAGACATCTTCGGACAGTGCTAGCTCTTCGGCTTTGAAACAGAGATGAGCATTGCCCCCTAGAATCAGCAACGGCTAGCATATATGTGTGAGGGGAACTTTTACCTTTACTTTTTATATCTGATAATCTTTGGTAGACTTAGCCAGT
Source organism: Natrix helvetica (assembly GCF_964273705.1). Classification (NCBI taxonomy): domain Eukaryota; kingdom Metazoa; phylum Chordata; class Lepidosauria; order Squamata; family Natricidae; genus Natrix; species Natrix helvetica. The sequence continues at coordinate 95,534,730 of NC_138551.1, forward strand.
GGTGCAATCCTACCGGTTTGACAACCGGTTTGCTCCGCGCATGCTTTGCAATACCCCTCTGCTTCTACATTTCTTCCATCTTCTTCAAATCAAATTAAATGAGTTTAGCTATCAGAAAAAAATAAAGCAATTTTTTTTAAAAAAAGAATAGATTTCCATAGTTAAGAAAATGCAGATTTTCCCCCCTGAGGTATACAACTGCAGAATTGGTCAACCTGGAAGGATACAGCTGAACAATTACAAAACAGGAGAAGGAGCAAACAAGTGTAATGCTCTCAGCCAGAACATTTCTGCAAACTATGACAAATTTCTCTGTAGAGAGAACAAATATGTGGCTCAAGGAGTCCATCAGGCCACCCCCACAAGGATAGACATGATAAGGAAAGGGAATCTTTTTGTAGCACCCCAAAAGTGAAGCTAACAGAATAACTGATTAAAAAACAGTCCCTTCAATCAAATAGTGCCACCTATTGGAGCCCAGGAAGCATGCTTGATCTTTGAATGCTATCCAGATATTCTTTGCGAGCCTACAATTTGACTTGATCTCCCAGGCCTTGCAGTACCATACCTGTGGAGCCCTGTTGGTGACATGTGGATATTTGGATGCAACAGCTTTTTTTTTCTTTCTCTATTTTAAACCATAAGCCAGAGCCATTTTGGAGTTGGAGGCTACAAAATTTAAATAATAATAGGAATGATCTGTGATGTCACAAAACTTTGTACAAAACCCCTGTCTGATGCAGCCCCACTGGTGCTAAGCAATCTATTTCATGGACTCTTCCTGGAAGAAAACATGTAGACACTTAGAAAAGAAGTGCCATCAAATGTCCCTAAAAATGTAGCCCTGTCAAATGCTTCTGTGAGAGGTAGAAAAATACCCCAAACCTCCCTAGGAAAAAAAAGTGAGCGTTGGTGATAGGAGGTTCAATTCTCAAGGGAATAGAATTAGCTATCTGTAGACCAGACAGTCAATCTAGAGCAGTGAGTCTCAACCTTCCTAATGCTGCGACCCTTTAATACAGTTCCTCATGTTGTGGTGACCCCCAACCATAAAATTATTTTTTGTTTTCCGTATTTTTTCAAAAATATGTGTTTTCCAATGGTCTTAGGCGACCCCTGTGAAAGGGTCGTTCGACCCCCAAAGGGGTCCCGACCCACAGGTTGAGAACCACTGATCTAGAGAGATATGTTGTCTCCCTGGAGCAAAAATCAAAGATGTGTCTGAGAACCTAACCAAAATAATAAAACACATAGATTACTACCCATTTCTACTACTACATGTAGGGATGGATGAATGACACAAAAAAGTAATTGAAAACAATATCGAATGATTACGAGCTGCTAGACAAGAAATCAAGGAGTTAGGTGCACAAGTAATTTTTTCATGTGTACTGCCAACAAAAGGATTCTAGAAGTGAACCACTGGCTAAAGGGTTGGGGTCACCCAAAAAACTTTGGATTCATGGACCATGGTCTGCACTACCTCCATGATGGGCTTTTGGCAAGGGATGGGCTTGCACCTCACAAAGACGGGGAAGAATGTTTTTGGAAAATGACTGGCTCAACTTATCAGGAGGGCTTTAAACTAAAATTGAGGTGGGGGAGGGTGCCCATTCTTTATGCTCTCCAGGACCTGATTCCAAGCAAAGAACCCAAGAAAGCAAGTCAAATAATGAGGTAAAGAGGGATGGGATGGAAGATAAACTCAAACACCAAATAGGAGACATAGGAAGCATATCCAGAGTCAGACATACAGATCTCAAGTGCCTATATACAAATGCACAAAGTGTGGGGAACAAACAGGGTGAACATGAACTATTAATACATGAAGGTACATATGATATAGTTGGAATTACAGAAACTTGGTGGGATGAAATCCATGACTTGAACATACTGATAGAAGGATATAAACTGTTAAAAAAAAACCAGATCCTGTAAAAGAGGAGGTGGAGTTGCACTATATGTAAAAAGACCACTATGTTGCTACAGAAATACAGGAAACCAAAGACAAAAACCTCCTAGAAGGCATATGGGTCAATACAAAAGGGGGGAAAAGAATGACATTGCCATAAGTATATACTACAGGCCACCCAAACAAGCAGAAAAAAATAGATGTCCTTTTTGCTAACCAACTAACAAACATATGTAGGAAATACACTACAAAAGTTATGAGGGACTTCAATTACCCTGACATCAATTGGAGGACTAATTCCGCACCAAAGGAGAAATCAAATAGGTTCCTGGGCCACAACAGGTTCCTAACCAACCAACTGACAACTTTGTTGCCCAAAAGATAGAGGAGGGCACTAGAGGGACAGCCATACTGGATTTAGTTCTTACAAACAGAGAAGAATTAATAGAGGGAGTTGAAACCGCAGGAACCTTGGGTGAGAGTGACCATGTCATACTAGAATTCAACATAATGCAAACACAAGCAACATAACATAATGATATCAGAGTCTTAGATTTTATAAGAGCTGATTTTAACAAACTCAGAAAGAACTTGGGAAAGATTCCTTGTATGAAAATCCTAAAGGGGAAAACAACTCAAGAAGCTTGGGAAACTCTGAAAAAATATTATCATAAAAGCCCAGTCCAACACAATACCACTGAAAAAGAAAAACAAGAAATCCAAAAAGAAATGAACATGGTTGCATAAAGATCTCTCTGACAAACTGAAAGACAAAAAGGACAAGTAGAAAAAATGGAAAGAGGGACACATAACTAAGGCAAAATATCAGCAGATAGCTTCAATCTGCAAACATGAAGTAATAATATTTAAATATAATAATAATATTTATTTCTTAGCCGCACCCTCTCCCGAAGGACTGAATGAAAGCAAAGGGCTCAGTATGAACAAGGACTTGCAACAAAAGTCAAAGATAATAAAAAAAGTTTCTTTCAACATATAAATAACATGAAAAAAATCAAGGAAACAGTCGGTCGACTAAAGAGAGAAGACAGCAAGGAAGTAACAGGCAGCAGAGAGAAAGCAGAGCTGTTTAACTCATTCTTTGCACTGATGTTCCCACAAAAAGAAACTATAGCCCAACCTATCAAAAACATAACTGTAAAAAACAGACTAGAAATAAAAGTTAAAATAAGCAAAAAAAAAAAAATGGTAAGAGAACACCTGTCTGATCTTGATGAATACAAATCCCCAGGACATGAGTACCACTTGAACACCATTAGCATTGACAAATTCACCATCAGTCAATTGCAAAATGCAGGTCTCCATGGATGAATATATCCAAGAGTTTTGAAGGCATTTACAGATGTCAACATAAGAGTCTTTTTTGTGTGTGTGATGTTTGAGCAATCATGGAAGATCAGCATAGTGCTAGGGGACTGAAGAAGAGCAAATATTAATCCTATATCTAACTGTTCCCCTGTAAGGAAAAGAAGATGGCATAGGTTGGTGAAGCTTGAGGTTATTAGCAGGCCAAACTCTGTAATAGATTATTACAAAATTTATGAACATTCAGTAAAGAGTGCATTATTTTCTTTAGTAATATCAATAAAAAGTCCTGAAAAACAAAATTGTTCTTTTCTTTTTTTAAATAAGTGACCATACAAATGTGGTACCATAATGTAGTCCTAACTATCCATTGAAGTCTGTATCTGTCCTGCCTGGTGCTGTGAGGTTCAAATGACAGACTCAATCATTCCTCTGTAGAATTGGATCAGCAGATTCTTGGGTAACCTAAGCTTTCTGTTGATGCAGGAAACACATTCTTTGTTGTGCCTTTTAAATGATGGTTCTAATGTTAGGTGTCCATTTCAAGTCTTTGGAGATAATAGAGCCTAGAAACGGTAGAATAGGAGAGCTTCTTCTGAAATCTATTATCACCTCTCCAGTTTTAAGAGTGTTCAGCTCCTGTTTGTTCCAGTTGCACCACAGGGCCAGTTGATCTACCTCTTGTCTATAGGCAGACTCATCATCCTCTCAAATGAGACCAATAATTGTTGTATCACCTGCAAACTTCAGTACTTTATTTATTTAGAAATTTACATTGGTCCTATTCAGACATGAATGGAGACTAGTATAGACCTATTTCAAGCTATTTAGCTCTCATCAGCTAGCCATATTCTTGCTGGGATTTGAACTTAGGTTGCTTACATATTAGGCAGTTGTATTAACCTCTAAGCCACAAGTTCTCCTCCCTTTATCAGCTGATCCAGGGGAGAGATTAAGTGTTTTTTTCTTCTGTCAAAGCACCTGGTCTGCCCAAATATGGGAGGGAGCATACTGCTTCCCTTTTGCCTTTCAGCCCCACTCCAGGAGCCTTCCAGGCAATTGCTTACACAACAAACCATTTTGTGTTAAATTTTTGCTGATAAAGAAATGAAAGGAGACTAGTATAGATCTATTTCAAGTTATCACTAGCTGATGAGAGCTAAATAGCTTGAAATAGATGTATGCTAATCTCCCTTCATTTCTTTATCAGCAAAAATGTGATAGATAGATAGATAGATAGATAGATAGATAGATAGATAGATAGATAGATAGATGATAGATAGATAGATAGAATCAATAATAAATTAATAAAATGACTTTTATTTAATGAAATAACCCCCCTTCCCCCTTCCCTGGCAACAATATATCACATGAACCATTTAATGGGCTCTGGGTTCCCCAGGCCCGCTGGCAGAACCAGGTCTTCAGCACCTTCCGGAAGAGTATTAGAGTGGGGGCCAATCTAATCTCTGGGGGAATGATGTTCCAGAGGTAGGGAGCCACCATGGAGAAGGCGCTTCTTCTGGGTCCCAACAGTGTATCTCCCTTGGGGATGGGACCTGCAACATTCCTTGCCTCCCTGCTCTGATGGGTTGGATAGATGTGACTGGCAAAAGACTGTCCTTCAGATAACCTGATCCCAAGCCATGAAGGGCTTTAAAGGTGATAACCAGCATCTTGAATTGCACTCAGTAGCAAATTGGCAATCAAGCAAGGATGGATGCACTACCCCCATCCTGCTCCTTTCAGAGATCATCCAAAAGTGTGACCAATGATGTTTCTGTCCTATATCCAGGCCTGGATCCTGACTGGTAGGAGTCTAGATAATCCATTTCATCCAGAAACCTCTGGAGCTGCTACGCAACCACCTTCTCAACTACCTTCCCCAAAAAGGGAAGATTGGACACAGATCAGAAATTATCCAACAGGGTGGAATCCAGCGATGGCTTATTAAGAAGAGGGCAGACCACTGCCTCCTTAAAGTGCTGGGGCACTAACTCCTTGAAGGACTTTTGCCTGGATTTTTTGGTGGGTGAATGCAATTGATTGACAAGAGGTAAATAAAGAGGGTTTTTTTGTGATAAGAAGTCTGTTTCTTGCTTCTACTAAGGCTGGATCAGAACAGAATAGTGAGATAGTAGTAGGGCATGAGATTAGTTGATCCCAAAGAACTCTCCCAATCCTTGCTTTCTATAATTTTATAACTCATACAACACCCTAGTATACTCTGGGCCATGAATAAGGTTAGATCACGGCTCCTTTCTTGCTCTTCAGAGACTTCCCCCCTCTTTTTAAAGCATTTTTTCCTGCCAGTTTGGGTGAATAGGCAGGGAAAAATGCTTTTAAAAATGGGGGGGAAGCTTCCTATGAACATGCAGATCAGCTGTGAGACACGCGATCGTCAGAAGCTTCCCACCACCACCACTTTTTAAAGCATTTTTTCCTGCCTATTCAGCCAAACCGGCCGGGAAAAAATGCTTTAAAAAGTGAAAAAAAGTTGGGCATGCCCACCCAGTCACATGACACCCCCCCCCCCAACAAGCCATTCCCACAGAACTAGTGGGCAAAAAAATTAGATTTCACCACTGGATTCAATATAAAACTGACACAAACAATAGAACCTAATCAAACCAGAGCTGATTTTAACAAACTCAGAGAAAGCTTGGGAAGGATCCCATGGATGAAAAACTTAAAAGGCAAATCAAAAAGTATGGGAAACTCTGAAATATATTATTACAAAAACCCAGTCCAGCTCATTACCACTAAAAAAGAAAACCAAGAAAAACCAAGAAAAAAACAGCATGGTTGCACAAAGAACTCTAAGAGCACATGAGAGAGAAAAAACAGGACAAGTATAAAAAATGGAAAGAGGGACACATAACTAAGGCAGAATAGCAACAGATAGCTTGAACATGCAGAGATGAAGTTAGGAAAGCTAAGCCTTTGAAAGAATTAAGACTTGCAACAAATGTGAAAAACAAAAAAAGTTTTTTCCAACACATAAAAAACAAGTAGATGACAAAGCAGTAATGGATAATAGAGAGAAAGCAGAACAGCTTAATTCATTTGTTGCATCTATCTTCACACAAAAACAAAACACTACTCAATTTACCAAAAACAAAACCATAAATTACGGGTTAGGAATGCAAATTAAAATATGCAAAAATAATGTAAGAAACACCTGTCAGCTCTACACAAATTCAAATCACCAGGTCCTGATGGACTACAACCCTGAGTTCTGACGGAACTGGCAGATGTGATTTCAGAACCATTGAAACATATCTTTCAAAGTTCTTGGATCACCGGGGAAGTACTTGAGGATTAGAAAAGAGCTGATGTGATCCCCATCCTCAAAAAAGGGGGGAAATCAGACCCAGGAAACTACAGACCAATCAACCTGACATTAATACAATTATTTCAATTCCAATTAATTATCTTGGAAAACATAATCAAGCAACAAATATGTGAACACCTAGAAGCAAACAAGGTTATAACCAGTAGCCATCATGGGTTCATCAAAAACAGATCTTATTTCATTGTTTGACAAAGTGACCAAATTAGTGGATCAGCAAAGATTTCAGTAAAACATTAGAGTACAATCTACTTCTTGGCAGCTAGTAAAATGTGGAATAGATAGCACCACCATGTGGGTTTGCAACTGGCTGAAAAATTGTACTCAACATGTAGCCCTCAATAGTAATACATCCACAAGGAGGGAAGTAAGCAATGGGGTACCCAAAGGTTCCAGTTTAGGCCCAGTACTCTTCAATATCTTCATAAATGATCTAGATAAGGGAAGTGAAGGGAAACTCATCAAATTTGTGGATGACACTAAGCTGGCACAAATAGCTAACTCCCCAGAAGACAAACTCAATATCCAAAATGATCTTGACAGACTTGAACACTGGGCCCTATCTAACAAAATGAAATTCAATGGTAAAAAACGTAAGGTTCTACATTTAGGCAACAAAAACATTGCTACCCAAAGAGGAGGCAGACCATACGCAAATTAAGAACTATAGACCTATTTCCTTGTTGAACTCAGATTATAAGCTATTTGCTTCCATATTGGCGGAGAGACTGAAAAAATACTTAAATGGGTTTATCCATCCGGACCAAAATGGTTTCTTACCAAAGAGGCAAATTAGAGACAATATAAGGACAATTCTGGACACCTTGGAATATTATCAGGTCCATCCTGGAAAGCAAGTGGCCTTGATGTTTCTGGATGCGCAGAAAGCCTTCGATAATGTGAACTGGATGTTTATGATACAACAAATGGAACAGATGAACTTTGGTAAGAACTTTATTCAAGCTATACAAACGATTTACCACAAGTAAACAGCCAAGATAATGATAAATGGAGAACTGACGGATCCAATCGAAATTAAAAAAGGTACGAGACAAGGCTGTCCACTATCACCATTGCTTTTTGTTTTAACATTAGAGGTACTAAATAGAAAGATAAGAGAAGAGGAAGAAATAAAGGGAATGACCATTAAAAAGGAAGAATACAAGTTGCAAGCATTTGCTGACGATCTAGTCTTCATTCTTGAGGAGCCATTTCAATCTGCACCTAAATTGATAGGAGAAATTGAGGCGTATGGAGAAGTTGCAGGTTTAAAAATAAACAAAGATAAAACAAAGATTTTGACCAAAAATATACCCCGAAAACAAAAAGAAGAATTGGCGGAAAATTTGGAAATGCAAATCACAAATAAAGTTAAATATTGGGGATTCACCTAACAGCCAAATGCAGCACCCTTAAAGAAGATAATTATCTTAAATTGAAGCAACAAATTGCAACAGACTTGGCGAGATGGGAGAACCTTCAATTATCAATGATTGGTAGAATCGCAACAATTAAAATGAATATCTTACCTAGACTGTTATATTTGTTCCAGACTATTCCAATTAAGTTGGGGAAAGGCTATTTTGAAGAATTAAATAAAATGGTGTTGAAATTCATATGGCAAGGGAAAAAAGCAAGAATAAAATGTAAATTGTTACAAGATGCCAAATCAAGGGGAGGGTGGGGCCTACCCGATTGGGAGTTATACTACCAGGCAGCTAGTTTGATGTGGATTAAGGAATGGATAATGCTAAGAAATGGTAGGCTTTTGAATTTAGAAGGTCATGACCTGCTGTTGGGGTGGCATGCATACTTATGGTATAAAGGAGCTAAAGAGCATGGTTATTTTAGAGATCATTTTATAAGAGAGGCTCTGTTATCAAATTGGGAGAAGGTTAAGAGGTTGCACTACTTGAAAATTCCAGTCTGGATCTCAACTATTGAAGCTTTTTCATATCCAATAGTATATAAAAGGGAAGAAACAGTTAGATATGCTGAATTATTGAATACTGAGGGTGAACTTAAATCTATACAAGAATTGAAATAAGAAGGTATTGAACTCAATTGGTATTCATATGTGCAAATACATTCTAGATACAATGAAGATAGAAAAAATGAGGGCTTTTATAATAAACCGACCGAATTAGATAAAATTTTAACAGGCAATGATGAAAAAGTAATTAAAAAATTTTATGATTATCTATTAGAGGTGAAACTATATGAAGAACAAGTGAAAGGATCTATGCTAGCTTGGGGAAAAAACTTTGGACATGGGATTGACTTAGAAAAATGGCAAAAATTGTGGACTCAAAATTACAAAATGACAATGTCAGTTGCATATAAAGAAAACTTGTATAAGATGTTTTATAGGTGGCACTTATCCCCATCGAGAACAGCAAGAATGTCGAAGAATAAGTCTGAAAAATGCTGGAAAAGTCAACATAAGCCGGGCACATTCTACCATATGGTGGACCTGTCCTGAAGCTAAAAGATACTGGACTAAAATACACATGTGGTTGGAGAAAATGATACATAAACATATAGACTTGAAACCAGAACTTTTTCTATTGGGAATAGTACCAGAAATATACAATAAAGACTTGAAATATTTGATTATAAATGTCTTAACAGCTGCTAGAATTGTATTTGCTAAACATTGGAAAAATGAGAAAGTACCAACAGAGGAAGAAATTGTTCAGAAGATAATGGATTGTGCTGAAATGAGTAAACTTACATTTGAAATTAGAGAACTAGAGGATGAGCAATTCTATAAAGTATGGGAGTTGTCTTATCAATGGTTGGATAAAAAAACCTGGAAATGAACTTTTTACCCCTTTATTCTATCTTATATGTAATAATAATAGAAAGCTATACTTAATGTTGGGAAAAAAATCATTTTTTTCTTTTTTCTCTTTTTATATGTGTTAAGCTTTATCTATGAAATAGACTACCTACTTATACGATATAAGAACAATAAGGTATTCATTATATAAGATTTAAATTTAAATTGATTTAAATTGTTAGGTATGATTGTAGTTGGTAACTATCTTATAATATAAAATGGAATAATGACGATGTAATGAATAATGGATATAAATATAGACTGAAATACTTAATGACTACATGGATTGACAAATAACAATGGAGAATTATATTTGGAATTGTGGATGATTGGAAATTCTATGGCTAATGGAAAGTAGAAATGTCTTATATGAAGTAATGAGGTTTTTTTTCTTTTTCTTTGATTTAATGCTTATTCTTATTTTTTTAGAGAATGGTGATACAATTTTATAAAGACTTATTGTTACCTAGTAGATAATTATGGATGTAAAGAAACAAGGGTTGTCATAAAAGAAAGAATACTAATGGTAATTTGAACACACAATGCTCAATGAAATACTTAACTATGTTTAATGGATAATCAGTGACTTTATTCTTAATTGTAAAAACCACTGCACAAAAACTTGTAACCAAACGACATGTTTGATGAAATTGGGTTTTTTTTTCTTTTCTCCTCCCTGCTCTTGTTCTGTATGTGTTGTCTTGTCTTCTTTAAAGAAAAATTATATATATATATATATATATATATATATATATATATATATATATATATATATATATATATATATATATATATATATATATATATATATATATATATATATATATATATATATATATATATATATATATATATATATATATATATATATATATATATATATATATATATATATATATATATATATATATATAAAAACAAAACAAAATGCACAGGTACAGTATATGTGGTAGCTTGCTCAATAATAGTAACTGTGAGAGGGATTTTGGAGTCCTGGTGGACAACCATTTAAATATGAGCCAGCAGTGCACAGCAGCTGCCAAAAAAAGCCAACACAATTCTAGGCTGCATAAAGAGAGAGATAAAATCAAGATCACGTGAAGTGTTAATACCACTTTATAATGGTAAGGCCACACTTGGAATACTGCATCCAGATCTAGTCACCACAATACATGTACTCTGTACTCTTTCCAGATGTTGAGAGTCTGGAAAGAGTACAGAGAAGAGCAACAAAAATGAGCAGGGGGCTGAAGAACGGTTACAGGAATTGGGTATGAAAAGAAGGACTGGGGTGGCATGAGAGCAATGTTCCAATATTTGAGGTGCTTCTACAAAGACGAGGGGGATCAAACTGTTTTCCAAAGCACCAAAAGGCAGGACAAGAAGCAACAGATGGAAACTCATCAAGGAGAGAAGCAACCTAGAAGTAAGGAGAAATTTCCTAATGGTGAGAGCAATCAACCAATGGAATAGATGGACTTCAGAAGTTGTGGGTGCACCATCACTGGAGGCTTTCAAAGAGAGTGAACAACCATTTGTCTGAAATGGTATAGGGTCTCCTGCTCGAGCAGACAATTGGACTAGAACACTTCTGAGATCCCTTCCAACTCTATTATTCTATGTTCTAAGACTCTAGTTCAGTGATGGCTAACCTTTTTGTTGTTGGGTGCCAAAAATGTGAGGGTGCGCACACATGCACAACCCCTCCCCACGCGTCTTCAAGCTGAGCTTGATATTTCCTCCGGGGGGTGAGGGAGGCTGTTTTCACCCTCCTCAAGCTCTGGGGGCTTTCCTGAAGCCTGGGGAGGGCAAAAACAGCCTCCCCCGCCCCCCAGAAGTCAGAAACTGATCATTTCCGAACTTCTGGTTGGCCTGTTGAGCCTGTTTTTTGGCCTCCCCAGGCTTCGGAGGCTTTCCTGAAGCCTGAGGAGGGTGAAAATGGCCTCCTCCAGCACTCTGGAAGGTCAAAAATCAGCTGGCTGGCATGTGCATGCACACTGGAGCTCCTGCCATCCTAGCAGTTTGAAATCATGCAAATGCAAATAGATGAATAGGTACCACAGATAAACAGAGAAGAAGGGTCACAGTGATCCATGTTTCGTCATATACTCTGTGCTGCGGCGTGATATCATGCCAACCACATGACTGTGGAAACTACTACGGAAAATGTTGGCTCTTTGGCTTAAGAAATGGAGATGACCCCAGCCCCTTAAATTTGGTCACAATAAACCTAGGTTTATTGTTTAATTTAGATTAAATACAATGGAAGCTTACTTAAGATGAAAAAAGTTTATGTATTGAAAATAGAAAACATGAATAGCTACTGAAAAAACAATAATTTTATAGTTCTCTGCAGATCTTTGAAAGGAGCTGTGAGTGAAGCACCTCTTCAAAACACCTTTTTAAAGCTTCTACTGGGAGGCAGTGGGTCAGTGGCTATGACCTGAGCTTGTCGATCAGAAAGGTCAGCAATTCGATGGTTCGAATCCCTAGCACCACATAATGAAGTGAGCTCCCATTACTTCTGCCAACCTAGCAGTTTGAAAGCACATAAAAATGCAAGTAGAAAAATAGGAACCACCTTTGGTGGGAAGGTACCAGGATTCCATGTGCCTTTGGCATTTAGTCATGCTGTCCACATGATCACGGAGACGTCTTCAGACAATGCTGGCTCTTTGGCTTTGAAACAGAGATGAGCACCGCCCCCTAGTCAGGAATGACTAATACATATGTGCAAGGGGAGCTTTTATCTTTACCTTTATCCTGCTTCTAATCTGTAGAACTGCTAAGGATTAGACACTTTTCTTTACTCTACTTGTAGTGTGGGCCAGTGAAGTACTTATTAAGGGATGTTGCCTACAATTTCCCTATTTCAACACTCTTCTCTCTTCTATAGGAAATCCTCAGGAAAACAGTCTACTTGGAGAACGATTGTGCACTAAACCTAAATAGTACTTGGCCTATGACGATGACCTTATGTTTTAATAAGCTTAAAATTTCAAAGCAGAATTTTCATTAAATCTGAATTGTCATTTAATCTGGCATTAAATCTGAATTGGAGCAAAAGGGCAAATGGGGTTTTAATTGTGCATAAAAAGATAAGCAGATAATGGGATTTTACGCCTGTACAAGTGATCTAGTGCTTTACATAACGTTTGCATTAATTTTCTGGAAAATTTTGAAGGAAGTGATAAAAATCATTTCTTGTGTAGAGAAACTTTGAGAAAAATGAAGATTATGGAAAAATCAAAATATATTCACTACTTATTTTTTTAAATATTTAAAATTATAAAGTTTGAAAATATAGTTTTGTGTAATCATAATTATACAGTTCTTCATTGGCTTTAATTTTAAAAAGATAAAGGAATATCCCTTCGCATATATGTGCTACTTGTTCCTGATGCTAGGGGGCAGTGCTCACCTCCGTTTCAAAGCCGAAGAGCCAGCGCTGTCCGAAGACGTCTCCGTGGTCATGTGGCCAGCATGACTAAAGCCAAAGGTGCACAGAGCACTGTTACCTTCCCACCAAAGGTGGCTCCTATTTTTCTACTTGCATTTTACATGCTTTTAAACTGCTAAGTTGGCAGAAGCTGGGACAAGTAATGGGAGATCACTCTGTTACATGGCGCTAGGGATTCGAACCACCAAACTGCCAACCTTTCTGATTGACAAGCTCAGTGTCTTAGCCAACGCGTCTCTTTTGACTTTACTTTTACATGTGTTTTAATTTATGTTGCAGTGGTGCTAAATCCTAATGAACTCTAAGGAATGGAGCATCTCATTATATTTTCCTTTTAAATACAGGCAAAAAAAAAACAGGAAAAAAATTATTCTGCAATCTGCAACTCATACACTGCAAAAAGATTTGGACCTCTCAACTTGACCAGGGTAAAGCAATAGATGCAATCTACATTGACTTCTGCAAAGCCTTTGATTCAGTGGTACATGACAAACTTTTGTTAAAACTAAGTTCTTACGGCATTTCTGGATCTTTGCACAATTGGATAGCTGCATTCCTATCAAACAGGCAACAAGTAGTCAAAATTGGAGAAGCTATATCTAATCCTGCACCAGTTAACAATGGTGTTCCCCAAGGCAGTGTTTATGCCTATGATTTGCTTATCTATATCCATTTATTTGTGCCATTTTTTCATGTGTTTTCACACTTGTTTCCTTGTACTTATTGACAAATAAAGAAATAAAATAAATAAAAACCAACCTCTTTAATAAAATACTTGTTGTGTCTCCTACTCCTCACTCCCCCACACACACCTTGCCATTACTTTCTGTCCCTTCATGTCTCTATTGCCTTAAATTTGTGAGTTGCAATGCCATCAAACTTCAGCAACAGTGATTTTGGCTGGTGCAAAAATAGGTTTGGTGGGATGAGCTTCAAATTGCCCATTTTCCATGTAGAAAGAAAATATGGCTGCCAAACTGTAAGGGGACATGCATAAGTAACCAATGTGCCTACCGTCCCTGTCCTACTGTCCCCATTTATTTGTACTCATTTCATGTGCTCATGTCCATGTTTATACTGTTATCTTGCACATGTTTGACAAACTAAATAAAATAAATAAATAAAATCCATCCTCCTTTTAGCCCATTCAGCCTTCCTGAAAAACACACTGGATGAGGGGGGCCTGGCCAGTTCCTTACCAGCATACATTAATGAGATACATAAAGCTTAATCCAGCCATGGCCCAAGCAGTTCTACAAAAGAAGGCAATAGCAAGTCTGCCATGAGCAGTCACTCAGGTAATTGGTTTATCTACCTGGAAGCAATCTCTACCCAGACAGACAAGTAGTAAAGACTCTTCCTTGAGGCTATTTCCTTTGTCTTTTCAATTGCTTTGCACATCCACGTAAGAGGGAGAAGAAGAGAAAGGGGGGGGATGTTAATTTGTGAATTAATAGCTTTTCTCAGCAGAATTGTAAATTCAAATGTCATCTCACATGGTGATACAGCGCCTGGGCTTCTGAAGAAGGAAATGATAAATCCTTCTTCTCCCCCCTCTCTCTCCAACATACACGCTGTCATACATTTGGCTTCTCTGCTCAAGAGACAATCATGTAGGGCAAAACATGCTCCTTTTAATTTGTAGTAACAGTACAATGGAGACTAAGAGCAACGATGGCTGCAATCCACTTGTCCTCCCTAACATAACCTGGATGACTCGCAGGTTGGGCTTTTATTTTGTTCATGTCAGACATGCCTGAGAATGCAAAAGCTTCTCTTTGAGTTCAATTCTATGCCCACCACCTACAAGAACGGGTATATTTGGGGGATGGGAAGAGAAGGTCCCTTTCAAAACGACACCACTGCAGTCTCCTCTGGTAATCAGGTGAATTAATGATCCTGAATTTAAAGTGAATGCTGATGTCCTGGACTTCTAGCCTGTCTTGTAATGGGGAGAAAGCTTTTATTGTTTTTTTTTTTTTTTTTTTTGAGAAGGAGGCGGGCAACATTAAGAAAGATTCATGGATGGAGACTGAATATGCAATTTCCTTTCACCTTGCCAGGAGGTGCCCCTGGGCTGTGCCTGGCTGGCCTATGTTTTCTCCCGTTTCCCCCATCTCCACCTTATCTAGCCATCCTACCACCCCCTTCCATTCTTTCCGGGAAATTACCTTCAAAATTGAATTCCACTTTTACAAACAAATATAATGAGAACACGAAAAGAAAAAAAAAGTAAGCCAGCACAATGATGAATTAAGCTTGTCAGAAGGTCTTCTAGTTATCTTTGTTTTGTTGTACATGCCAATCGGCCTTTGCTGCCGTTGTGGCGCTTATGGTCCCCGTATTTGAATCGCTGTACTGAGAACGGATTACCGTTGGTTTATGCCTCTAAAAGACCACCATCTTTTCTTCACGCTATCAAAATGGAATTTAGGGTGCAAGTTTTCCTTCTGAGTTTTTGTTCAGGTAATGATGGTATAATAGCTGACCAGCTGCTGTAACGCTACAATGCTGTAATGACGATGCAATGGTAGTAATGAGTCAGCAAGGTTGACTCTGCAGGAAGCTAGCACCCACCCATCTCCTAGAAAATGAAATATTTAGGAAATATTTAAAAGGCATAATATTTCCCCGTAAAAGGGAGAGCTGAAACTAATCCCCCACCACCTTTGACAATGGGCCATTAAATCCTGAGCCAGCCTATTCTACATAACAAAGCTCTACCTAATTCATTGCCCTTCATTGCACCACCCACCAAGTTTCAACCAAATTTAGCACACAAATAACCTACAGAGCTGACTGTGACCTCTGATAGCAACCAATCAGGATACTCTTCCTGTGCCCCAGGAAGTTCAAAGCCCAGAGAGGGTATAAAACTCAGTCTCTCTCAGCATCTCATCCCTTTTCTGCTCAGGAACTCAAGCCATGTGATCTTGTTCAGGAGTTCAAGCCATGTCATCCTGTCCACCATTAAACCATCTTTCCAAACAGCCTCCATGTTTACAGTGTCTTTTTCCCCATTTGGAACTAAACCCAGATGGACATTTCTTCCAACAATACTTTACCACTTTAAGAGACTGTATTATAGAACCCAGACAATGCACTATTAAATGGAAGGGAGGGGGGGGAGAAGGGGAAAATAGAAAAGAAAATATTAAATATACAAGTATATATTCAAGAGTGAGATATAAAGGGGGGGACGTAGGATAGATTAGCGAAGGTAAGGGAATAAGAAATGATACCAAATTATATTTGGGTTTGCGGAAATACCATCCCAAGGAAACATAAACTGAGATTTTAAAGAGACACCTACAACAGTGATGGCGAACCTATGGCACGCGTGGCACAAGTGGCACGCGGAGCCATTTGTCAGGGCACGTGAGGCGCTGCCCTGTCAGCTGGCCAGCGCGCATGCGCACGCTGGCCAGCTTAGTTCACCATTTTAAAAGCTATTTTTTGCCTTCCCCAGGCTCCAGAGGCTTTATAGGAGCCTGGGGAGGGCGAAAAAAGCCTCCCCCGCCCCCCCGGAGGCTTCAGGGACTGTCCCTGAAGCTTTCGGAACGCTTAAAACCACCCTCCGAGCAAACCGGAAGTGACTTCCGGGTTGCTCTGAGGGTCGTTTTAAGCGTTCCGAAGGCTTCAGGGATCGTCCAAGGCTTCCCTGATGCCTTCGGAGCGCTTAAAACGACCCTCCGAGCAAACCGGAAGTCACTTCCGGGTTGCTCAGAGGGTGGTTTTAAGTGCTCCGAAGACTTCAGGGACCGTTCGAGGCTACCCTGATGCCTTCGGAGCGCTTAAAACGACCCTCCGAGCAACCCGGAAGTCACTTCCGGTTTGCTCGGAGGGTGGTTTTAAGCGCTCCGAAGGCTTCAGGGAAGCCTCCGGATGGTCCCTGAAGCCTCCGGAGGGCCTCCGGGTGATCGGGGGAGGCTCTTTTCACCCTCCCCAGGCTCCTATAAAGCCCCTGGAGCCTGGGGAGGGAGAAAAAAGCATGTAAAAATGGGGGGGTCGCGCGTTGTGCGCACATGCGCACTGGGGGGATCGCGCGTTGCATTATGGGTGTGGCACTCCCGCACTCGACCCCCCTGCACTCCCCCCACTTGTGGCACGCGAGCCAAAAAAGGTTCGCCATCACTGACCTACAACAATAGAAAAAGGAAGGGAGAGAGGAGGAGAGAATGAAAGGAAGATGGAGGAAAGAAGAAAGAGGTAAGGAGAGGAGGATGGAAGGGAGTGAAAGGACAGAGGGTAGGAAGGGGAAGAGGAAGAGTAGGAGTAGGAAAAAGGTAAGAGAAGACAGAAGGGGAAGGAGAGGAGGAAGGAAAGAAGTAGAGAAGGGAGAGAGAGAGAAAAGAAAGGGAAAATAAGGTGGTATTACAAGAGGAGGAAGGGATGGTAAATAAAGCAACCCAAACTGTATATTATAACCTATTAAATGAAATAATAAATGCATAAGAATAACAAATGTAAAGAAGAATAACAATTATGTGAATGTATACTTACAATGGTATGTAAGAGAATAAAAAATAAAATAAAAAATTTTTTTTAAGAGACTGTATTATAACAGAGGCTTTGTTGGGGCATATATCTTGGTGTGTGCTTCTGTGCTATAGTTGCTGATCGATTGCCTGACTTTGCCTAATACATGTATGTATATATTCCTTGTAAAGATAAACCACTGTTTGAAAGACAAACCTCTGTTTACTGTATTTTGCTCTTGGGTTGTCTCAAAATAGTCATACTGGTTGTACACAGTTTTAGTAACCTGAAGTATCCCGTTCTACTTTTTTTTATATTACCTGGATGGGAATTTTGCTTCCTTGATTAGATTTGCTCTACATAGATTCTTATAACTGAAATAATCTTCCCTATCCTGAGGTCTTCCAGATGAGTTGCGGCTGCAATTCCAATGCTAACTGGCAATTCTGGGAGTTGGATCAGATTGAGAGGGAAAATCAGAAACCGTCTTCCCTCCCTCAGATACAACAGGATTAAATCAATAAAAATTGTTGATAGCAATTATTAAAAGATTGCCTGAGAACATCTTTATTTAAATCTGCCAGTCATTTGGATTTATTCATCAAATGTGATTACTGGTAATCAATTCCAGGGCTTAGGAATTATCACCCGAAATACAAATGTGGAGTGCGATTCAGCTGTTACAGGATGGATAGGCTTCCATCTCAAAAAGCAGGAAGAAAAGGAAGATGTGTTCTCAAGAAGACGAAGATAATAAACATTTAAAGACACAGAGTTGGAAAAATACAGAGATTGTTGACGTATGCATTACAGTACTTAGATCTATCTTTTCCCCAGAGGACAGTATAACTGGCAAATCGGCCAAAACTGATAACATATGGTTTTGGTCACAGTTCTAATAGGACCATTCAAGAGGAGTTTTGTATCTATGATCACAGGGGTGGATTCCGGC
Source organism: Natrix helvetica (assembly GCF_964273705.1). Lineage (NCBI taxonomy): Eukaryota > Metazoa > Chordata > Lepidosauria > Squamata > Natricidae > Natrix > Natrix helvetica. Next base: position 95,553,053 of record NC_138551.1, read on the forward strand.
AGTCACTACTGCTGGTTCGCTTGTGGGTGCGCCCTACATGCATGCTGCACTTGATGCGCGGTGTGCTTGATGCGAGGTGCGCTTGATGCAAGGTGCGCTTGATGCGCAGGGCAATAAGAATTGTTCTGTGCATGCGCAGAAGCAAAAAACAAGATGGTGGCGCCTACAGCACCGCCCGGAGAACTAGTTTGGGGGCGTTCCAGTGACCCAGGCCACCAAACCACTACCAGTTTGGCCGAACCGATCTGAACCGGTAGGAACCCACCACTTCAGTGACATCTGAAAATAATAAATACAGCACCCTCTAAGAGTCTTTTCCTTCACTCCTTTACTTGGATTTAGGATTATCTACAATAGACCGAATTTTAATTTAGTTACATTCTTCCAGATACATTACCAAGAATTGGGTGTCATCTAAATAGTAACACCAACCATAGTGGAAAGTCAAAGCATGCTCACCTAGATTTGACCGTATCAATCAGAATAGAGCTGGAAGCTGAAATAGAGTTGGGTGTTTTCTAGTCCATTTACAATTTCAGACAAGTGACTGTCCAGTCTCTTCTTAAAAACCTCCAGTGATAAAATGACCACAACTTACGATGGCAAGCTGTTCCACTGGTTAATTGTCCTCAATGTTAGGAAATTTCTCCTTCATTTCAGTTTGCTTCTCTCCTTGATTAGTTCTCATCCATTGTTTCTTGTCCTGCCCTCTGGTGATTTGGAAAATAAGTTGACTCCCCTCCTCTTTGTGGAAGCCTCTCAAATATTGGAAGACTGCTGTCATATCCTCCCCTAGTCCTTCTTTTCTCTAGACTAGCCAAACCCAAATCCTACAACTGTTCTTTACATGTTTTAGTCTTCAGGTCTTTAATCATCTTAGTTGCTCTTCTTTGCATTTTTTCCAAAGTCTCAACTTTTTTTTTGCAATGTGGTGTCCAAAATTGGATGCTGTATTCCAGGTGTGATCTTTCTAAGGGTTTATAAAATATTACTAATATTTCATGTGATTTTTGAGTCTATGCCTCTGTTTATACAACCAAGGATTGTATTAGCTTTTTTGGCTGCTACCATACACTGCTGGTTCATATTTAAGTGATCGTCCACTAGAATTCCAAGGTCCCTATCACAGTTACTGTTTTGGAGCATGGTTTCACCTAATCTGTTCGTGGTTTTTTTGCCTAGGTGTAAAACCTTCCTTTTCTCCACATTAAATTTGTTGTTGTTGGATAGGGCCCATTGTTCAAGTCTGTCAAGATCTTTTTGCATCCTGAGCTTGCCTTCTGGGGTGTTGGCTATTCCTGCCAGCTTGGTGTCATCTGCAAATTTGATGAGTTTCCCTTCTATTTCATCATCTAAGTCATTTATGAAGATATTGAAGAGTACCGGGCCTAACAGGTAAATGTGGTAACATTAAAGACTACTCATTGAATATGGTATGTCATCCAGTTAAAAATGCATCTGGTGGTGATGCTGTTCTGTAGAGATATAGTGATCTTTTTATCTATAATGCAACTCCACCTCCTCTTTTATTATTTCTTTTGTATAGTTAGCATCAGTGGTGGGATTTACATTTTTTTACTACCAGTTCTGTTGGCATGGCGTGGTGGGCTTGGCATGACTTGGCTTGGTGGGCGTGGCTTGGTGGGTGTGGGAGGGGAAGGATGCTGTAAAATCCCCATTCCCTCCCCACTCCAGGGGAAGGTTACTGCAAAATCCCCATTTCCTCCAACTCAGCTGGGACTTGGGAGGCAGAAATAGATGGGGGCAGGGCCAGTCAGAGGTGGTACTTACCGGTTCTCTGAACTATTCAAAATTTCTGCTACTGGTTCTCCAGAGCTGGTCAGAACCTGCTGAATACCACCTCTGGTTTGTATCCTTCCATCAGTACATTTCAGTCATGAGTTTCATCCCACCATGTTTCAGTAATACAGTAGTTGCCATTTATGAATTAGTACTTCAAGTTCACCCTTTCCATTCTCTAAACTTTGAGCATTCATGCATTTGAGTCCTTTATGGGTCTTGGGTATGTTTCCTATATCTCCTACTTTGTAACTGGGTTTTCCATCTTTCCATCTCTCTCTATTTCATTGTGTTTTTCCTTTCTCTCCTTCTCCTTCTCCTTTCTCTTTACTTCCTACTGAATTCTACTGAATCCTAATCCTAATGAACAAAGAAGATGAGGCTGAAGAATAAAACTTTTGGAAACTTTGGGAGGAAGTAGACATCAATTTAAGGGTTTAAGATAATATAGGAAGAAATTTTAGCACAGTGGAAACATTGGAGCATAATGGAATAATGGGCAGAAATCCTCAGGCCACGGAAGTCTAAGAATTTCTCAGCAATAAAACACTGGAAATGTCAGCAATCACCATTATGGTGACAAAAAAGATGGAAAGCAGTTTAAAACACATTTACAGTTTCACAGGCAGCTTTTGACTGAGCTAAGAGCAAACAGGGTTGTATCAGAAATGAAAGGCAGGTGAATTCATCAAAGAGGTACACCAGCAAGCCACTAATATTGGGTGGGGAAGCTAGAAAGATCCAAAAAGAAATTACATTTGTAAATAATATAAAAGCAAAAAAGCAACTGCTACTGGTAAAAGGAAAAGGGTAGAAGCACTGAGAATATTGTAGGAGATTAACACGATGGGGAGAAGACTGATGTTTTTAAGTTTGCACCTTTACCCACCTAGCCAGAGAAGGGATGCTAAGATCAAATGAATAACTTGACAAAACGCTTGACAGTTCTACCATTAGATGGATTCAGAGCCGGTTGGACAGTTATATTAACAAGAACATGTCAGTGGCTCCTGATCAAGAGGTATACACAGTACTTCATTATCTGAAGCTATGTGCTATTTAGAAATGACTTGGCTGAGATTGTAGAAAGTATATTTATCATATTTGGAGTCAGCACACCTTACAAAACAGTATCAAGAAAATTCTGGTGGGCTAGAGCAGTGGTCAGCAAGATTAATTTTACTAAGGGCAAATGTAAAGTCCTACATTAAAAAAAAATTAAATATGACCTTGGTGGATCACAGACTGAATATGAGCTAAGTATCTGAAGCTACTGCAAAAAAATAGATATAACCGCTAGGGAAGGAAGACATATGTATTTTCTTACCAATTAAAATAACAATGATGCTATGGTACTTTTAATTTTTTATTGCTAGTTTTAATCATTTATTTTCCAGTTAATGCATATAATAACTATATGATTCCGGGGTAGGTTCTGGCAGTCACTATTGCCGGTTCGCTTGTGGGAGCACCGCCTGCACGGTGCGAGAAAATTGCTCTGTGCATGTGCAGAAGCAAAAAACAAGATGGTGGCATCTATGGCGCCACCCAGAGAACTGGTTTGGGGGCGTGGCAGGCCAGGCTCGCTGTTGGTTCCAGAGGCCCAGGCTCTGAACCACTTCCGGTTTGGCCAAACCGGTCTGAATTGGTAGAATTACATTACATTACACTACATTAATGGTTTAATTAAACAATTTAATTGGAAATTTATTGTATAATGCGTTGGGATTTTTAAAGATAAGATGTCCAAAATATGTTTTTAAAAAGCACACAAATAAATGTTATAGGTATACAGTAAGTAAATAGACGGGAATGGAATTCTTGAAGTAAAATTTGTGAATGTGTAACTATTCAAGCCATGAATTATCAAGAATTTGAATGGCACTGATACTTCTCTTCCACCCCCCCCCCCCAAATAAATTGGGTGCTATCTAACAAAATGAAATTCAATGGTGAAAAAAGGAAGGTTCTACATTTAGGCAAGAAAAACAAAATACACAGGTACAGTATATGTGGTACCTTGATCAATAGTGGGAACTGTGAGAGGGATCTTGGAGTCCTAGTGGACAACCATTTAAATAGGAGCCAGCAGTGTGCAGCAGCTGCCAAAAAAGCCAACACAGTTCTAGGCTGCATAAACAGAGGGATAGAATCAAGATCACGTGAAGTGTTAATACCACTTTATAATGCCTTGGTAAGGCCACACTTGAAATACTGCCTGCAGTTTTGGTTGTTACGATGTAAAAAAGATGTTAAGACTCTAGAAAGAGCGCAGAGAATAGCAACAAAGATGATTAGGGGACTGGAGACTAAAACATATGAAGAACAGTTGCAGGAACTGGGTATGTGTAGTTTAGTGAAAAGAAGGACTAGGGGAGACATGACAGCAGTGTTCCAATATCTCAGGGGCTGCCACAAAGAAGAGGGAGACAAGCTATTCTCCAAAGCATCTGAGGGCAGGACAGGAAGCAATGGGTGGAAACTAATCAAGGAGAGAAGCAACTTAGAACTGAGGAGAAATAAATAATATAATATAATATGACAGTTTTTCCTGACAGTTACAACAATTAATCAGTGGAACAACTTGCCTCCAGAAGTTGTGAATGATCAAACTCCAGTGACGTGCAGTCAGGTGAAGCAGGGGAGGCACAGCCTCACCACTGTCATCATGAAAAGAAAAAAAATGTAAAAGGAAAAAGACGAGAGCTGAGGTCAGGCTGAGCTAGTTGCTGCCTCACCGGGGATGACTGTTTAACTGTTTAAAAAAGCCTCTAAAAAAGTGCCCTCTACTATGAGGCAGGAGAACTGCATGCCTCACCTAGTCTGACTTTAGGCGTTTTATGATCACTCCAGCAGAGTTAAGCAAGGGTTAAAAGCCTAAAAATTCCTGACGTAGGTGAGGCACGCAGTTCTCCTGCCTCATAGTAGAGGGTGCTCGTTTGGGTGGGGCTTCTTCAGAGGACCCAAGGCAAGAGCAGAGTTAAAATCCTCTCTGAAACAGCTGGAAAAGGTACGTGTAGGTCGGAGGGAGGGGGAGGAATTCAAAATTCATCCTCCTGGTGCGGGGCTTTGGGCAAATGCTAAAGGGAAGGACCCTGGCTCGCTTGTGCTCTCGTTGCCTTTTCAAACCTGTAATCAGTGAAGCTGGGCTGGATCCTTCCGGGGCTGGGGGAAAGTGTGTGTAGTCCAATCCAACATCTGTGTATGTGTGTTTGAGAGAGGGGGGAGGGAGACAGGGAGGAAGGAGGGGAAGGGAGAAGAAAAAGAAAAAGAAAGAAGGAAACTTCTTTCGCAAAGGAGAAAAACAAATGCTGTCGCTTTAGATTGGAACTGAGCATGCCTGGCTGTGGAATTCTGGGAGTTGAAGTCCACAAGTCTAAAAAAATTTGAAACCCACCACTGGGTCAGTGCCTCACCAGCCATAAACCTCACCGCATGTCACTATCAAACTCTGGAGGTTTTTTAAGAAGCTGTTGGATAACCATTTGTCTGAAGTGGTGTAGGGTTTCCTGCCTAAGCAGAGGGTTGGACTAGAAGACCTCCAAGGTCCCATCCAACTCTGTTATTCTATAGTCTATATATGCTCATTTGTGGTACACAGAGCTACCATTATAATTGTGCCCACAGGCTCACAGCTGACCAGTCAAAATGGCTGAAGTAGAATTTCAAGGAAATGATGCTCCTTGAGATGCAGATCCCTTGTATACCACTGATGTGACCCTGAAAAGCATTTATGACAGTAACAGCAAATAATGTATGCAGTGTTTGGAAACGTGAACTATTTTTATATATTTTGATTTGCAGCAAAGAAGCCTAGCCAGTAATGTTTTCTAAGGACACTGTAGTATTAATGTATAAATTGGAAAGCTGCCCCAAAGATAGAAGAGGAAATTATTTAAAAAGAATTGCAAGGGGCAGGCAAGAATGTAGAACATCTGGCCTTAGGAAGACTTAACAGCAGATAAAAATAATGCTATTTGTCTCTCTCAGACTCATACAAGCAATAGCCCCTCCCCTCTCTCAGAATATCATGTCTAAGTCTTGTTTTATTTGCTAAACTTGTAAGACCAAGTTTAATGTGTGTCTCTTTAATCAACTGACCTAGCCAATTGAATCCTGACAAAAGATACCAATACTTCAAAAATAATACAATAATACATGAGCAAAAAATAGATTCAAACTCAAGGTAAACTCAATTGCAGAAAATACAACTTCAGCAACAGAGTAGTCAGTGCCTGGAATGCACTACCTGACTCTGTTGTTACATCCTCAAACCCCCAAAACTTTAACCTAAGACTGTCTACTGTTGACCTCACCCCATTCCTAAGAGGACTGTAAGGGGCGTGCATAAGCACATCAACATGCCTACCGTCCCTATCCTAATGTTTTTTTTATTCATACTCATTTACTGTGTTAATGTTTATGTTTATACTTATACCTGTTATTTTTTACATGTTTGACAAACTAAATAAAAAATATGTCTAAACCATTGATCCAACAGTAAACCAAGGCTGATGAATGTCAAACACGGGCAAAACAAATGCAAACTATCTGCATTTTCTGGTATTTCTGGTTCCTGACAGTGCATTTGCTGTCAGGTTTACATTTGGCTGAACCCACTGAGCAAAAAAAAAACACCACAATTGTATAACAGTATTGTTGTGTATAGTTGTGGCAATGGACAAAACAATGCACCAGTCTATCTCACAAAATCAGAATGGAAAGGCTCTTGTAGATCATCTTGTAGATCAATCCAATGCCCCACCCAGTGAAGGAATTTATTAAAACAGCAATGCATTGATATCAGTGGGAGTGAACACAAACACTTCATTTTCATGTACACAACCAGCACTGTGAAAGTTTATGACTGAAATATTGATGCATATATATGTATGTGTGTGTGTCTCTCTCTCTGTGTGTGTGTATGTTCCAGCATAATTGTGGAACACCTTGAGCAATTTCAACCAAACCTGGTGCACAGAAGACTTACTCTCTGGAAACAAATACTGTGGGGGTAAGACACCCCTAACACCCCTTAGAGTGTGTGTTCTGTTAAGAGCCTGTTGTGCCTTAAAATGGCTTCTACTGTACTGCCTTAAAATGGCTTCTACTGTACAGCACTGTGAAGTTGCCATGGTAACGGCTTCACAATATTCCACAAAGGGGTTCCCTCTGGTAAGGGAGAAAATCCAACATTAGAAATTGCTGTGATGTTCATGGAAGGAGGCCCACATCTAATGAGCGAGCAAAGGAATTTAAAAACAAACCACTGCTTAAAAACTGGTGTCATCAAGAGAACTTCAGTTTCCTAGACCTACATGAAGGGCTCCTTGGCAAGGAATGGACTGGACCTGAGAAGAACTGGAAAGAATATATTCAGAAAATCACTGGCTCACCTTATCACAAGGGATTTAAATTTAAATTGAGGGAGAAGGATGGCGAATTTTCACAACCTTTACAACCTAATTCCAAGCAAAACCCACTAGATAGCCAATAATATAAGAAGGTAGTGAGTAAAGAGAAAGAGTAAAAATTTAGATGCAAAGTAGGAGACATAGGAAGCATACCCAGTGTCAGTCACAAGTAACTTAAATGCCCATATACTAACACTCAATGTTTAGAGAACAAACAGGGTGAGCTTGAAATACTAGTAAATGAGAGCAAGTGTGATATAGTTGCCATTACTGAAAGTTGGTGGGATGAAACTCATGACTGGAATGTACTGATAGAAGGATACAAACAGATCTATCAAAAGAGGAGGTAAAGTTGCATTACATGTTAGAGATCACTTCCTCTCTACAGAGTTGCACACAACAAAGGATGAAATCTTTCTAAAATGCATATGTATCAACATAAAAGGAAAAAAATAATGACATTGCCACAGGTATATACTACAGGCCATCCAACCAAGCAGAAGAAATAGATGAACTTTTTGTTAATCAGTTAACCAACTATGTAGGAAATAATACATCACAGTGGTAATGGGGGACTTTAACTACCTTGACATCACCTGGGAGACAAACTCTGCAACAGATGGGAGATCAAACAGTTTCCTGGCCAATTCAACTGACAACATCACCCAAAATGTAGAGGTGGCAACTAGAGGGACAGCTATACTGGATCTTATTCTTACCAACAGAGAAGAAGTGATAGAGGGAATTGAAATTGCAGGAACTTTAGAGGAGAGTGACCATGCCATATTAGAATTCAATATAAAGCAGACATAAGCAAAAGAACATAACCAAGAAGATTAGCCTTTAAAAGAGCTGATTTTAACAAACTCAGAGAGAGCTTGAGAAGGATCTCATGGATAAATATCTTAAAGGTGAAATCAACTCAAGAAGCTTGGGAAACTCTGAAAAATATGGTTATAAAAGCCAGTCCATTCAAAAAACACAAAAGAAGAAAAAAAGTAAAACCAAGAAGAACATATACAGACAGAGAACTCTCAAACTACTGAGATGAAAAAAGGACAAGTGCAAAAAATGGAAAGAGGGATACATAACTAATGCAGAATACCAACAAAAGGTCGAATCTCCAAAGGTGAAGTTAAGCTTTGAATGAAGTAAAATTTGCAATAAATGTCAAAAACCATAAAAAAAAGTTTCTTTCAGCACATAAAAAACAAGAGGAAAGTCAAAGAAACAATTGGTCCACTAATGGGAGAAGACAGCATAGCAGTAATGGAGAGTAGAGAGAAAACAGAACTGGTTAATTCATTTGTTGCATCTATCTTCACACAAAAAGAAAACACTACTCAACTTACTAAAAACAGAACCATAAATGCAAATTAAAATATGCAAAAAATAAAGTAACAGAACACTTGTCAGCTCTAGATGGATTCAAATCACTAGGTCCTGACGGACTATATCCAAGAGTTCTGAAAGAATTGGCAGACATGATTTCAAAACTATTGAAACACATCTTTCAAAGTTCTTGGATCCAGTTCTGAGGACTGGAAAAGAGCTGATGTGTTTCCCACCTTCAAAAAAAAATAAGGGGGGGGGACCAGATCCAGGAAATTACAGAACAATCAGCCTGACCAATCATTAATTCCTGGAAAGATCTTTGAAAAATTAATTGATCAACAAATCTATGAACAACCAAAAGCAAACAAGGTTATAACGGTAGCCAGCATTGTCAAAAAATGTCAAAAAGAGAACCTGTCAAGCAAATAATATTTCATTTTTCAATGAAGTGACTAATTTAACAGATCAGTGAAATCCTGTGGATATAGTATACTTAGATTTCAGTAAAGAATTGGATAAAGTAGACCACAATCTACGTTTTGGCAAGCTAGTAAAATGTGGGATAGACACCACCACCAGATAGGTTTGTAACTGGCTAACAAATCATATTCAGCATGTAGTCCTGAATGGAACTACATTCACATGGAGGGACGTAAGCTGGCAGGAATAGCCAACATCCCAGAAGACAAGCTCAAGGTCCAAAAAGATCTTGGCAAACTTGAACACTGGGCCCTATCTAACAAAATGAGATTGAACATAGATAAAAGTAAGATTCTACACATAGGCAAAAAACCAACTGTGTGGATATGGACTGGGTGAAATGTGGCTTAATGCCTGTAACTGTGAGAGGGATCTTGGGGTCCTAGTGAACTATCACTTAAATATGAGCCAACAGTGTGCAGCAGCAGACAAAAATCCAATGTGATCCTAGGCTGCATTATTAGAGGGATAGAATCAAATATCACATGAAGTTCTAGTATCATTTCACAATGTCTTAGTAAGACTACACTTGGAATACTGTATCCATTTCTGGTCACTACAATACAAAAAAAGATGTTGAGACTCTTGAAAGAGTATAGAGAAGAGCAACCAAATTGATTAGGGGGGGCTAGAGACTAAAACATACGAAGAATGGTTGCAGGAATGGAGTATGTCTAGTCTAATGAAAAGAAGGAGTAGGGTATCCTGATAGCAGTGTTCCAATATTTGAGGGAGTCAAGCTATTTTCCAAAGCACCAAAAGGCAAGGCAAGAAACAATGGTTGAAAACTAAGCAAGGAGAGAAGCAACTTAGAACTAAGCAGAAATTTCCTAACAGTGAGAGCAATCAACCTATGGACTAGCTTCCCTTGAGAAGTTGTGGGCACTCTATCACTGGAGGCTTTCAAAAGAGACCGGACAACCATTTGTCTGAAATGATATAGAGTCTCCTGCTCGGGCAGGGGGGTGGAGTAGAAGACCTCCAAGGTGCCTTCCAACTTTATTATTCTAGACACAAGGACAGTTTTGCCCCCGAATGCCATCACTCTGCTAAACAACTAATCCCCACAACACTGTCAAATTATCTAAGACTGTATTACTATTATTCTTCTCTTCCTTCCTAGTATCTCTTTCCTAGTACCTATCTCTTTCCACTTATGACTATAACCATTTTGCTTGCATCTTTAAAATTTATATTCCTTTATTTGTTTCCAAATATAATTTGATTGCTTATCGGTAACCTATGACTATCATTAAGTGTTGTACCTTATGATTCTTGACGAATGTATTCTATTTTATTTTTCTTTATGTACACTGAAAGCATACCCACCAAAGATAAATGCTTTATATGTCTAATCACACTTGGCCAATAAATAATTCTATTCTATTCTATTCTATTCTATTCTATTCTATTCTATGTTCTCTTTCTGAAGGTAAATTTCTCCTATCAGCCACAGTCTATTCAGTTTCATTTATAAGACTGCCAGGAGAGGAAAAACATCTCAAAAATGCATCCTTGCAGAACTTGTCATCCTCATAATCTCACTAACAGCTCCCTCTATGTTTTTCATATGCTTCCTAAGATTGGCTTTCAAATATTGTTAAGCCGCAGAATCTGTTTGTTTAAAAGAAAGAAAAAATAGAACCTGATCAAGATCCAACCTTTTAAGAATAGTAGACAGATGCATCTATCTACTTTTTGTGCCCAGAATTCCATTGAGTTCCCATTGATGGGAAGGGTTCCACGGAGTGTTGTTTGAAAACCCCATTCTCGGCAACCCAAAGGCTGAGTCCACACAATTTGCTGGGCTAGGGAAGTTTGTTTCTGATACAGCAGCTGAGATGAATGAAGTCCTTGGATTAGCAGGTTATCTCAGGCCATTGGGTTTAGCTGAATAGACTTGGACACAACATGTTATGTGGACACAAGAGCAGAGGTGAAATGCTACTGGTTCAGGCCAGTTCTCCTGAACTGGTATCAAAAAATGCTTTAAAAAGTTTTTAAAAACTTCTGACGATCGTGCGGCACAGCTGATTGTCACACAGCTGATCGTCGGAACTTTAAAAAAACTTTTAAAAGCATTTTTAACTACTGACTCAGAAGAACCAGGAGTTAAAAATGCTTAAAAAGTTGGCCATGCCCACCCAGTCACATGATTCCCCCACCAAGTCATGCTCACCAAGCCACACCATTTCACCACTGCCCAAGAGTCAAGTTTCATTAACTTGGATTTTTATGTATTTTTGGTATTTTATGTAATGTGAATTTAACCAGGGAATATCAAAGACATACATAAATAAGAACAGAGCTGCATTGGAAGTAGAATAGAATAGAATAACAGAGTTGGAAGGGACCTTGGAGGTCATCTAGTGCAACCCCCTGCTCATGCAGGAAACCCTACACCACTTCAGAAAAAATGGTTATCCAATCTCTTCTTAAAAACTTCCAGTGTTGGAGCATTCACAACTTCTGGAGGCAACTTCTGTTCCACTGATTAATTGTTCTGACTGTCAGGAAATTTCTCCTCAGTTCTAAGTTGCTTCTCTCCTTGATTAGTTTCCACCCATTGCTTCTTGTTCTACCCTCAGGTGCTTTGGAGAATAGTTTGACTCCCTCTTCTTCGTGGCAACCCCTGAGATATTGGAACATTGCTATCATGCCTCCCCTAATCTTTCTTTTCATTAAACTAGCCATGCCCAGTTCCTGCAACCGTTCTTCATATGTTTTATCCTTGAGTCCCCTAATCATCTTTGTTGCTCTTCTCTGCACTCTTTCTAGAGTCTCAACATCTTTTTTACAGTGTGGCGACCAAAGTGAATAGAATGGAGGCTACTGAAATAATAGGGCCAACTAGTATCCTACTAAATTTCTCTTTTAAAGATTGGACTTTTACTCTTACATCCTTTCCTGCTACTGAGAGTCTGGTCTTCTACGATTATAGGTAGTCCTCAACTTCCAGCCATTTGTTAAGTGACCCCTGAAAAAAGTGTCTTATGACCACTTTTCGTAAGTATAATAGTTGCAGCATCCCCTGGTCACATGAGCAAAATCCAGATATTTGGTGACTGGCATGTATTTATGATGGCTACAGTGTCCTGGGCTCATGTGACAACCTTTTGAGATCCTCTGACAAGCAAACTCCATGATGAAGTGAGATTCACTTAATCATTGTGTTACTAACTTAACAACTGCAGTGATTCACTTAACAGCTCTGGCAAGAAAGGTCATAAAATGGGCCAAAATCCACTTCACAAATGTCTTGCTTAACAAAGGAAATTTGGGCTCAATTGTGGTCATAAATCCAAGACTACCTGCAATGCCAGCAGAAATAAAATTGCTTTGATAGGAGCCTTTATCCACGTGTACAATCACCTAGCCATGCTTAACAGCTGAATCCTGACTGCTCCACTCAGTGAGACTTGCTTTCAAAAAGTATTCTGGATTATGATACTTAAATGCTTTCCTACTTTATTTTAAATAGTTTCTCAGCTTATTGTTCTGATCTAGGCTTCCTGATACAGTAAAAAGCACATGCTTGGTCCCCAAACCCCCTTTTTTTATTTTAAAAAAAAGTTCATTCAGCCCGTTATGAATCAGATAGTGCTCTGCCAAAGTCTTTCGGGATAAGGCTGATAAGCACCCACCTTTATCTTCCCTGAAATGCTGCCAAAGACCTAATTGGCAATTAGCTTGGCAAGGCCACATGGAGCCAAGAGTCAAAATGGAGCTTCAGAATTAAACCACCACGAACAAAGTTGCTTCCTGCAAAGGCTCATGTGCCTTTGCTCCTCCTTTATGTCCTATGGGAGGGGACAATCACCTCCAAGCCTTACTTCCAAGTCATCCCTTTTGCTTTAACTGTTCTTGCCTTCTGGCAGCTCTGTGCATGCAACACTGGGAACAGGCTCCCCCTGTTCCTCTGCCTTGCTGATGTCTGACTCCGGGGGTACCGGATGCAGCACATAACTCTCAGATGGCCCTCGCCCCCTCTCTCTCTCAGAGCCCTCATCTGAGCCTTCCCCAGACTCCAGGACTGGCCCATATTCCTCCCCAACAACCTCCTCACTGTTCAACTCTGCTGCCAGCTCCACAGGCCACCGGTGGATCACAGCACTTATTAGGGTTCCAACTACTTTCCCAAAGGAGTGAAGTGAAGCGAACCAATAAAGGAGAAAAACACTTCCCCCTACCTTCGTCACGTTTCCTCTTCTCACCATTTGATCGAGGAATCCCCAGAATCCCATTAATGGAGTAGGAGCCCACTGGATCATTGGAGGCACTGGAGACAGGAGGGGAAGCTGTACTGGGAACTGGACAAAATGAGAAAGGAAAAGGGCTCAGAAGAGTAGGAGCCAACAGCTAGGAAGTGACACATATCCCCAACCTCATTTGAAGACCTTTGCCAAGAGACCAGTTCCAGTTAAGCCAAGATCCAGAAATATGTGCTTCAGCCGGTTCGCACCGGTTCGGGCACACCGGTAGCAGCAGCAGCGGGAGGATCTTCCCACCCGCCTGCACATCATCACGTCCCATTTTGGATGGGACCTGTGCATGTGCAAAGATGGCAAGCATGAGCGGAGTGAGCGCACGAGCGAGCGTGCTCACATTTGCGAACTGGTACCGAAGGTAAGTGAATACCACCCCAGTGTCACCAATTGTGAATCACTTTCAAAAAATGCCTCTGTGCCTTACATTGCCTATCTTAATATTTCCAAGTCTAACTAGAATTTGGTAATGGGAAACTCCATTACTAAACTTGGCTTATCTGATGTGGGTAGTTGAAGCTGGAACCGAAACTTGGCTGCTGGTGGGATGATGCCTCCTTCCAGCTATATTTTCCAGCCGTAAGATTTGTCATTGAGGATGTGGGGAGAGAGATACAAAAAGGCATAGGACCATTTGAGGGCCAAAATTGTGGGAGAGCATGGGTGAACATGTACTTCCTCTGTATTCCTAATTGGCTTTGTACTGTAGCTTCATCGTAATATTACTTTGTTTCCCCGAAAATAGGATAGGGTCTTATTTTCTTTTGACCCCTGAAATAAGAGCTTGGCCTTATTTTCGGGGAGGTCTTATTATTTTTGAGGTCACCTCATGACTGCTACTGTGTTGCAATATTTTCAGGGAGGGCTTATTTTAGCACATGTGCTCAAAAGCCCGACTGGGTTTATTATCCGGGAAGGTCTTATTTTCAGGGAAACAGGGTATAGTCCAGGGGTCACCAAACTTTCAGACCTCAGGGACCACTAAATCCATAATTTTAAATCCCACCAACCACTAACATTAATTTTTAAAAAAAGATAAATAGTAGAGTGCAATATAAAAAATACTAATAATTTTTCTGTAGACCACCAAAATTTTCTCGCAGATCACTAGTGATCCACGGACCACTGGTTGGTAACCACTGTTTCAGTCCATTATTGTAATAGAGTTCTTTTTCAAGCAAATCATAGAAACATAGAATCACAGAATCATATGGCTTGAAGGGTCCTTAAAGGTCTTCCAGTCTAACACCCTGCCCAAGACCTTATTCCATCCTGGACAAATGTTTCCTATGTTTTCTTGAAAACCTCCAGCAACAAAAGATTATGCGGCCATTTGTCTGGGATGGAATTAAGTCTTCTGGCTTGGGCAAGAGGTTGTATTGTAAGAGCTCCAAGTCTTCATGAAATGCTGTTTACATAATCCTAAATTAACCTATCAAATCATCAGAGGCTTTTGCCCCTATTTTTCTACTTGCATTTTTACATGCTTTGGAACTGCTAGGTTGGCAGAAGCTGGGACAAGTAACGGGAGCTCACCCCCACAACCTGTTTTTGGCCTAGCAGGCTTCAGGGAATCCTGCTGGGAGCAAAAACGGACCCCCTCTCACCCCCACATTTCCGAAAAACCTGTAGTAAAAAAATGCTTAAAAAGTTAAAAAAAAAAAGTTCTGAAGATCAGCTGTGCGATGTGCGATCATCGGAACTGGTAGTAAAATAAATAGAAACCCACCACTGGAGAGAATGCAACCCCAACACTGCCAAGAGACAATTTTTTAGGCCAAATGATACAAAGGAAGTCTTTCAAGTCCTTCAATTTTCATCAAATGACTGCCAGGAAAAAAAATTATCCACATCCGTTACAATTTCATAGATGACCATCTCTAAATTGAGCGACTGACCTACTGGCTCTTACAGGGTTAGCTAAACTTACAATAAATGTGAGATAACTTTTTTTCTGTCAGTTTCCTGGTGAAGACCTAATTGCTTAAAATCTATTGGGATTTATATCACTTCCTTGAGCTAATAATTTTGTTTCTAGAACCTGTTACATTTCTGTTTGCATTGTGCTGTTTCCTTTTAATGCAGTCAACACAGATATGCCTTACAAAAAATAATAGTTGATAGATGTCCTGCGATAATAGATTGTGGTATTCATGTGAAAAATATTATTCTTCAAAGCCAGAATTGTAACGATTTTAACTTCTATAGAATGATAGAAGGAAAGGATTCAGGAACTAAAGTAGCCCTTTGCTATGAAGAGAAGCTCCATCTACATTACAGTATATTTATCTGGCCCAGCTTCAGAAAGTATTTCTGGTCAATCTGTAGACTTGGAGCAAGCCAGTAAGATCTCCAAATTCAATCTTATTCTCTGTGCAGGAATCTACATTAAAGCATTTCAGAACAAGGGCTGTTTAGCCTTTAAAGGTAAAGTAAAGTTAAAGATTCCCCCTCACACATATGTGCTAGTTGTTCCCAACTCTAGGGGGCGGTGCTCATCTCCATTTCAAAGCCAAAGAACCAGCGCTGTCCAAAGACGTCTCTGTGGTCATGTGGCCAGTATGATTAAATGCCAAAGGTGCACAGAACGCTGGGTAAAGTACTAGGGGCTCACTCCATTACATGGCGCTAGGGATTCAAACCTTCGAACTGCTGACCTTTCTGATCAACAAGCTCAGCATCTTAGCCATTGAGCCACTGCGTCCTTTTAGCCTTTACTTCACTGGTGGGTTCCTACTGGTTCAGACCAATTCAGCTGAACCAGTAGTGGCTTGGCGGCCTGGGTCGCTGGAACCGACAGTGACCCAGGCCTTCCACGCCCTCGAACCGGTTCCCTGGTTGGCGCCGTCGATGCCATCTTGTTTTTCAGTTGTGCACATGCGCAGAACAAGTGAAGCGCACACACAAGCAAACCAGCAGTAGTACTGGCCGGAACGTACCCCTCCTTTACTTCTATATAGTCTATATAATTCTATATAATCTAGCTTTCCCCTCTTGAACTGCAGGTACAGAAAGATAGAACCATGTTAGTCAATGGTGGCAAAAGAAATCTGGTAGCACGTTTTTCAAGCAACATTGAAAAATAGTTGGAGAAGATGCTACCAGCATTTCTTTTTCAGTAACACCAATCTGTCTTAGCCTTTTGATATCCTTTACAGTATTTAAAGAGTGTCATCAGATCATTCATCAGTCTTCTCAGAGCTAACTATTTCTGGTTTCCTCTTCTAGATCTCTCTTCTAGACTAGTTCCTGTTCATCTGTCTTATCCATGTTTCTTTATTGCTTCACCGCGTGGTGTCTAGGATTTAATACAAAAATCAGATGCAGCGTGAGCCAATACAGAATGAAGTGGAAAAATAACTTCCTGTGTTTTAGGAAATATATATTTTGTTGATACAAAACTGTATTTGCTTTTTTTTTTTTTGCATTCATATTGAGCTGTTGAGTCATATTCAATTTGTCAGTTACATTTCCAAGATTTTTTCTGCAACAGCTATGACATAGTCAGAAATCAACATCTTATAGCTCTTCATTCGATTTCTGCCTCCTGTGAAGAATTTTGCCTTTGTCTCTATTAAATTTCATATTGTTATTTAGATTTGTGTGTAAAACTCCTATCTACTGCTGTACCCTTTCAAAAACGTAAGCATTCCTATGTATTTATACAAGTCTGCTAAAAAAAAGGAGCATTCCCAGCATTGAATTTTGTGATATCCCTCTTGATACTATTCTTAGTTTTGATGATGAGCATCGGTGAATACTTTTTGAGGTTGACCATTGGTGACCATTGGGGGCTAGAAGCTGAAACATATAATTCATGTTTGCAGGAAGTAGGTAACTTTAGTTTAACGAAGAGAAGGACTAGGGATAACATGATAGCAGTCTTCCAAAATTTGAGGGGCTGTCCCAGAGAAGAAGGGATCAATGTATTCTCCAAAGCACCTGAATACAGGACAAGAAGTAATGGATGACAACTTACGAAGGAGAAATCCAACCCAGAACTAAGGAGAAATTTCCTGACAGTGAGAACAATTAAGTCGAACGGCTTGCCTCCAGAAGTTGTGGATGCTTCATAACTGGAGGTTTTTAAGCAGAGGTTGAACAACCATTTGTCCAGAATGATATAGGGTCTCCTGCTTGAGCAGGGGTTTGGACTAGAAGACATCTGAGATCCCTCCCAACTCTGTTATTCTGTTTTTTTTTTTTTTGAGCCAGGTGTATATCTATTTCAACTGCCTTAGGAAGTAGTGAGGATTGTCACACAATCTGTTTGAAATGATTCTATGTTCTTCTTAATGCACCAAGAGACAAAAAAATACTAGAAAGTGTCCGTTTTAGAGCATCACCCACTTCTTGTTTGGAAGTATAGAATGTCAAAGGAGAAAAAGAATATTTAAGTCACCATTAGGAAGTCATTCCTAATAGTGAGCGCAATCAACCAACGGAATAGCTTGCCTTCAGAATTTGTGGGTATGCCATCACTGGAGGCTTTCAAAAAATGACTCAAATGGTATAGGCCTCCTGCTCAAGCAGAGGGTTGGACTAGAGGACCTCCAAGGTCCCTTCCAATTGTGTTATTCTATGGTCTATGTTCTTCACTTTTAATAAGCACGTCACTAAGCAATTCATAGATTATCCTTTGTTCAAGATTAGATCTCCTTAAATACGATTTAATGCAGAGGTGGGTTCCTACCAGTTCAGACCAGTTCGGCTGAGTAGGTAGTAACTTGGCCTGCCATACTCCCGAATCGGTTCTATCGGCGCCGGCGCCATCTTGATTTTTGGTTCTGCGCATGCGCAGAACAATCTTCATTGCAAAAGTTTATTTTTTCCCCTTTTCTAACGTTATGCGCATGCTCAGACCTTTTTAGGTGCAAATGTGTGCGCGGGCAAAAAATCTGCACGCCAAACCAGAAGTAATGCCGGTAGCAACCCACCCCTGGTTTAATGACAAAAATACCATATATTAATTTCCAGGCCCACTTTCCGATGTGATTTATCTTTTTAAAAGATTTAAAAATCCAAATGTGTTGAATATTGAATTGAAACAGAGACCCATTTATTTCAGTTATTTCCTTGATGTAAACTTGTGGGCTAGGAAACTCGGAGTTGGAATTCCTGCACTAAATTGTGAATTTGGGTGCAGGGTTTCCTCGTGGTTGTACAGTATTTCATTTTCAAATAGCTGTGTTACTGTTTATGTTGGCTCTTCTGCAGGGGTGGCATTCCCTTACTTTCCCTAGCGGTTCGCAAATGTGAGCATGCACGTCCATGCATGCGCTCGGCCTTCCACACATGTGCTTTGATCCTGCATGTGGCTTGCACACATGCATTCAGCTTGAAACTGTGGCTAAATAGGACGTCATGGAGTTGGGGCAGGTGGGCGCGATTTCCATCTGCAATTTCCACTACCGTTTTGGACAAACCAGTACGAACCAGCTGAATACCACCTCTGCTCTTCTGCAAATAATGGCTGTAAAACCTTTCCTTCTTTCTGGCATTACCTAAGTTTTATTTATGTAAGAATCCCACTGCTACGGCATTTTAATGCCATAAAATATGATTTTTAGGAAACCTGTGTACAAATAGTCTTCAACTTACAAACATTCATTTATTGATCATTCAAGATTACAACGGCACTGAAAAAAAATGACTTATGATCATTCTTTATGCTTATCACCATTGCTCCCGCGCCATGATCAAGTGATCAAAATTCTGGCGTGTGACATATATTAATGACAGTGGCACCATCTCAGATCGTGGGATCGTTATTTGTAATCTTCTCAGCCATCTTCCAAGTAGCAATGTCAATGGGGAAATCCAGATTTACTTAGTGACCACATGACTCACTTAACACTGCAATGATTTGTTTAACAATGGTGGCCAAAAAATGGTAAAATGGGGCCAAACTCAACTTAACAACTGTCTTGCTTAGCAATGGAAATTTTGGGGTCAGTTATGATTATAAGTCACTGTGGTCATCTACCTGCATATTCAACACAATGGCAAAACCCAATGGGAAGCACATGCACTATTCACATGAATCAAAATCAAATATATTTTCCAATTTTTTTAACAAATTAGATAGGTTGTAAATTAATGGAAATCTGATACAAATCCAGTTATTATACTGAATGTAGTCCTCTGCTAGTGCCTGTCAAGTATGCATATTTACATGAATAGCAATAACATTGAGACTTATATACCGCTTCATAGTGCTTTTACAACCCTCTCTAAGCGGGATACAGAGTCAGCCTATTGCCCCCAACAATCTGGGTCCTCATTTTACCCACATCGGAAGGATGGAAGGCTGAGTCAACCTTGAGCCTGGTGAGATTTGAACTGCCAAACTGCAGCTAGCAGTCAGCTGAAGTAGGCTGCAGTACTGCACTCTAACCACTGTGCCACCTCGGCCCAGTCCTCTTAATTTAGTCTTCTTAAATTAAAATTGTGGGATATTCTTTAAAGATTCTCTCACCTTTTAAGAAGTGCTATGCTACCTTTTCATTTTATTTGTTTTCTCCTCTTTAGGTAGGCACGTTTATAATCATTTAAATAAAAGCATGGCAAGAATTGAGTACCAAGATGACAGAGAAGCAAATCTTCTCAGTAACAAATTTTGGAGAGGAGTTTTGTTTGGAAAGGTCCAGTGCCCTAGCAAGTACAGAAAAACTGAAGCCAGCTTCTACTTGTGATATATAAATCAAGAGCTATTGTAGATTGTCATGAAAACCATGCTGTTTTATGTATATTTTATGTATATTAATAGCCACAGTGGTGCAGTGATTAGAATGCAGTACTGCAGGCTACTTCTGCTGATCATGGGCTGCTGATCACTGGCATGTAAACCGTGTGATCTGCTGATCACTGGCATGTAAACCATGTGATCTACTGATCACCGGCATGCAAACCATGTGATCTGCTGATCACCAGCATGCAAACCATGTGATCTGCTGATCACTGGCATGTAAACCATGTGATCTGCTGATCACTGGTATGTAAACCATGTGATCTACTGATCACTGGCATGCAAACCATGTGATCTGCTGATCACTGGCATGTAAACCATGTGATTTGCTGATCACCGGCATGCAAACCATGTGATCTACTGATCACTGGCATGCAAACCATGTGATCTGTTGATCACCAGCATGCAAACCATGTGATCTACTGATCACCAGCATGCAAACCATGTGATCTACTGATCACTGGCATGCAAACCATGCTGTTTTATGTATATTTTAGGTATATTAACAGCCGCAGTGGCACAGTGGTTAGAGTGCAGTATGGGAGGCTATGTCTGCTGATCACCGGCTGCCGATCACCGGCATGCAAACCATGTGATCTGCTGATTACTGGCATTCAAACCATGTTGTTTTATGTATATTTTATGTACATTAATAGCCACAGTGGTGCAGTGGTTAGAGTGCAGTACTGCAGGCTACTTCTGCTGATCACTGGCTGCCAGCAGTTTGGCAGATCAAATCTCACCAGGCTCAAGGTTGATTCAGCCTTCCATCCTTCTGAGGTGGGTAAAATGAGGACCCAGATTGTTGGGGGCAAATAGGCTAACTCTGTAAACCTCTTAGAGAGGGCTGGAAAGCACTGTGAAGTGGTAAAAAAGTCTAAGCGATATGGCTATTGCTATGACGCATATCATGTTTCATGCTGTTTTGGGTTTGACATTCAAATCTCTGTCTGGATGTGGGGAATAGGTGAATAATTTCTGGTGGCTGAAGGCTACATCAGATAAGGATTATTGACTCACATGGGCTGCAATTCTCTCACGTTGGGAAAATTAAAGCTGATTGTTTTAAAGTTTCTAATACATTTTTTATGTATTTTCACAAACTATGCTACAAATTCCCAGCAATCACAGCTGCAAATGACTCCGGGGCCTCAAAAACAAGCCATCTGTTATCCACCATTATTTCAGATACATATTTTCTCATACACCAGTCTCAAAAATAAGGGATGCAGATGAAGAAGGAAAAATTGGGGTAGAAATGCAGCTGGCAGAAACTCTTATTCTTTGATGAAAATAAATATTTTCTTAACAGGAACAACGGTGGGGGTTCGTTACATATAAATATATTAGGATTTTATTTTGATCCTTGGAATAGTAACTCTGTCAGAGCCTGCACTGATTCCTGTCACTCACTCTTATTCAGAAAGTAGGGAGAATTATTTCTCTGCTGTAAAACCTAGAAATAATTGTGGGCAACAATCATATGGGTAAAATGAGGGGTGGGATTCAGCCAGTTCGAGTGAACCGGATGCTAATTCTACATTTGGTTCGCCAAACCGGTAGTTGCAAGGACTGCCTACCCCTCCCCTCTCCTCCCAGGAGTCTTCACACCACCTGCTTTGGATGCCAGGTAAGGGCAGGGTCTGCATGGAGGCTCTGGGAGAGCAAAAAATGGGCCTCCTGGAAGTTCTGAAAGTCTGGAAATGGGCCTGTTTCCAGCCTCCAGAGGGCCTCCAGGGGAGGCTATTTTGCCCTCCCGGAGGCTCGAGGAAAGCCTCCAAAGCCTGGGGAGGGCAAAAACGCCCCCCGCCCCATCATGGTACAAGAGGCCGAGTAGGCCATGCCCATCATACCCATGCCCACCTAGCAACCAGGCAGAGAAACGTTGCTAAAACTTTTGAATCCCACTCCTGGGTAAAATACGTGTAAGGTAGTATGTGGAGCATCAACAAACACCATTAATACAGAAGCGCTCTTTGATTTACAGAAATAAGCTCCAAAAAAGATTATGGAACAGTGCATCAGTTGTTGCTCAAGGGGATGCCCTTCATAATGCACAATACTTTAGCTTAGCTTAGCATTTCATCAAAAGATTTATTTGGCTAAATGTTACATTCATTCATAAAATTTTCAGTGGTTTCGGATCTGAATCTAATTCAGCTGGCATCAATCCAACTAGATGCCATATGCTAATTAAGTCCAACTAGAGCGTTCTTTGGTATTAATGATGCTTTCATGATTTTTTTTTAATGTTACCTAAAGAACTTTCCTCTTACCTATAGTATGTCCCGGTGCAGTTACCCCTGTTCCGCTCCCATCCGGTGTTGGGTGGAAAGGCTGTTGTACTTTGGTTCTGATGATCCTGTCGCCATAACACAACAACAAAACAGCACATTAGTCTGAGATAGGCACTGCAAATGAAATATTTGATTTTATGTTGATCCATGCACAATGGCCTATGTGTATTGATTAAAATAATAGTGATAACAATAAGGGGTGGTATTCACTTACTTTCCCTACCGGTTCACTAATGTGAGCACACACGCCCATCTGTGCATGCGCTCGGCCTTCTGTGCATGTGCTTTGATTGTCCATGCGGCTTTCATACATGCGCGCAGCTTGAAAATGTGCCTAATTAGGATGGGATAGAGCCAGGGTAGGTGGGCGATTTCCACTACCGGTTCAAGTGAACCGGTCCGAACCGGCTGAATACCACCTCTGATAACAATAGCAACACAACTATTATAAGACCAAGAAATTGCAGAGTATCAAAAGAACCTCTGATCATCTGAAACATTTTAGAAATATTTTGCAATTATAAGTAAATCATTTTTTATAAATAAATTCAATGTTTTAATCCTTAACAACTGCTTAACAGCAGGCATCCATATTCCTTGCTGGTTCACCCAGGAGAGAACCCTGGAGCTCAGTGGTGAAATTCAAATTATTTTACTAGCGGTTCTGTGGGCGTGGCTTGGTAGGCATGGTGTGGTTTGGTGGGTGTGGTTTGGTGGGCATGTTAGGGAAAGGATACTGCAAAATCACCATTCCCACCCCACTCTGGTGCCAGCCAGAGGTGGCATTTGCTGGTTCTCCGAATGAATCAAAATTTCCGCTATTGGTCCTCCGAACTACTCAAAATTTCTGTTACCGGTTCTCCAGAACCTGTCAGAACTTGCTGGATTTCACCCCGATGGAGCCCCTCTGCACAAATTATTTTCAAAACAAATTATGAAGCAAATTGCAAAAAAGGTGCCAACCTGACATAACAATATAATATTGCGAAAGAAAGAAAGAAAGAAAGAAAGAAAGAAAGAAAGAAAGAAAGAAAGATTGATTCATAGATACCCAGATACCCATTACATAATTTTTTTGGACTATGCAATATTATATAAAACAAAAACAATAAGAACTAATTTGCAAAGAAAAGGTTGAATGTGAGAGATAAGAGAAAATGATATGTGTCTAAATTTAATCTACGCTGACATTGTGCACCATAACCCTCCATAGCTTAGCATTCTTCCAACCCAGCCTTGTTTTCACTATGCCTATACATTGATTCATACATTTCTTTTTAATATTTTAGCTTTTCACATCACTTATTTTTTATTTATTATATTTATATACCATCAAATTTTGTGACTTAGCATTCTACAAAGATATAGCATATGACATATTCACAATTGGGGGGGGGGGGGAAGCAAGCGATTAAATCAAAGGACCTGATTATGACATTCATACTACCAAAGCCTCCTGGAATAATTCAGTTTTTACTAGTTTCTGATTTACTAATTCTTCCCATTTCAGTGAACCCAGGCCATCCTAGAGAAATAACTCAAGATCTTGCTCCTTGAATGAAGCCTTGGTGTAATACGATCAGCAGCATTGAGCATCTGCCAACATGCAGGAGGAGGCTGCATTCTGAACTAACTGTAAGATAAAGGTAAAGGTTCCCCTCGCACATATGTGCTAGTCATTCCCAACTCTAGGGGGTGGTGCTCATCTCCATTTCAAAGTCGAAGAGACAACGCTGTCTGAAGACATCTCCGTGGCCATGTGGTCAGCATGAGTAAATGCCAAAGGTGCACGGAATGCTGTTCCTACCAAAGGTAGTTCCTATTTTTCTACCTGTATTTTTTACATGCTTTCGAACTGCTAGGTTGGCAGAAGCTGCGATGAGTAACGGGAGCTCACTCCATTATGTGGCGCTAGGGATTCAAACCACCGAACTGCTGACCTTTTTGATCGACAAGCTCAGCATCTTAGCCACTGAGCCACCCCGTCCCTGTGAAACTAACTGTAGTTTCCAGGAAAGCCTCAAAGGCATTCTTGGCTTACAACCGTTTGCTTAATGACAATTTGAAGTTACGACGACACTGAAAAAAGTGACCTATGACCATTTTTCACACTTACAACTGTTGCAGCATCCACATAGACACACAATCAAAATTTGGACCTTTGGCAACTGGCATGTATTTATGGCAATTTAACCTATGTTCCTTTATTTCCTTCTTCACTCTATCTCTTGTTACTTGACAACACGCTCTTATTAAGCCCCATAGATCTACATTCAATTTTATAAAAGGAACCTGAGGATGTATCTCAAAGCTGCTTTCTGTAAGAAACCATGGAGGATGGACAAGGGGTGAAATGCTACCAGTTTGGACCAGTTTGCCCAAACAAACAAAAAATGCTACCAGTTCGAGTGAACTGGTATTTCCAAAGATCAGCTGTGACGTGTGATTTATATTAGCTAGAAACCAAGGCCTTCCCTCGCAAAAGCTGTGAGCTGGGGTAAGCTAGCCTCCTCTCCTCCCCCCCGCTGCCGCCACCGCCCACCTCCTTTTGGCCATGCGGTGTACCCCAGCTTGCGGCTTTTGCAAGGCAAGGATTTCCTGGTTTCTGGACATGAGATTTGGAGAAAGGCAAATGTTGCTTATATTTCAAAAACAGGAAAGAGACCCAAGAGATGGCAGATTCGACAGCTTGAAAGTGATTCTGGACAAAAGGGTGGGACAGATTGTAAGCAGTTGGTTTGTATGCCTTTAGTAAAGCAGGCAAAACGTGGCAGGGGCTTGCATGAGTTTATCAAGAACAGTTCATGCCAAACTAACCTAATCTTTTTTGATAGAATGATCAACTTATGTGATCTCAGTGGACACTGGATACTTTAGCTTCCACAAAGCATTTGACAAAATCTTTGTCAAGGCTGAGGTGAGTTATAGATTGTGTAAAACAAGTATATAAATAAAAGTCTACAAGAGAAGATGGTAAAGCATAGGCTGAATATAGATCTGGATAAACAAGTACTCCGGTTATATACAGCAAATTAATGCTCAACATCAGATTAGAAGGTATCAAGTGGTAGACCGCTGGGTTGTACTGTTCAACATATTGATAAATATGTCCGGTCGTAGACTCGCCTCTGCTAGAAGTAAGAGTTGGGTGGCCATTTGTCATACATGTGGCAGTAGAGTTTCTTGCACTGTGTAAGAGATTGTACTAAATGCTCACAAATAAATCTTTCAATCCTTACATTGTATGATAAATGAGGAAAGGTATATGAAAATATTAATGCATTTTATGAAGATTTTAGAAACTACATCGGAGTCACTCATGAGGAAAACAATCGATTTACAGCCATGAGAATGAGTCAGCAGGGTTACTGCCACTTTAAGAAGCTGACTATGAAAGGGAGGCCATGTGAGGGCATCTTTCTCTCCATGTATGCTTCCATGTTATAGTTGAAGATTGATCGATTGCATTTTGCTCTGTGTGTGTGTGTGTGTGTGTGTGTGTGTGTGTCATATATATATATGTGTGTGTGGGTTCCTACCGGTTCGCCAGAACCCACCCAGAGGTGGGTTCCTACCAGTTCGCACCGGTTCGGTAGAACCGGTTCATCAAATCTACCGAACTGGTTAGAAGAGGTTCCAGCGGTGGACCCAGAGGTAAGTTCCGGAACACGTGCCCCGGCCCAGTCGCTCACTCGTCCTGCCCATTCCGTCACAGCTCGCTCACTCCCCTGCTCATCCGTACTAAACTAGCCCAGCCCACCGCTCACTGATTGGCTGGAGTCCAACCAATCAGTGAGTGGGCTGGAGTCCAGCCAATCAGTGAGTGGACTGGAGTCCAGCCAATTAGTGAGTGGGCTGGAGTCGACCTGCCCGCCTCTAACACCCGTTTAAAAGCGCGGCGTGTCCTCCCTTCATTTCGTTTTGTTTCGCTTTGCCTTCCAGCAGCTTGCTGCTTCCCTCAGGTAAGCAACTAAGCGTGAGGAGGGATGGCAGGGGCAGCGGGGGTGGCGGGAGGCTAGCTTACACCAGCTCGCAGCTTTCACAAGGGAAGGCCTTGCCTCGCGAAAGCCGCGAGCTGGGGTACACCGCATGGCCAAAAGGAGGTGGGTGGTGGTGGCGGCAGGGGGGAGGAGATGAGGCTAGCTTACCCCAGCTCACGGCTTTCGCGAGGGAAGGCCTTCTGCATCCATTGCATCAGAAAGCTGCTGATTCTGCCTGCTGGTAAGTGACCCGTTTTTTTTCTTTTATGCTTCTAATATTTTTTTAAAAGAATATTTTATTTATTGTGTATAGTTTTTTTATTGTTTTATTTATAAGCATTGAGTATAGAATTTTTTTAATGGTTTATTTCAATTTATTGTGTGTAGCATGTTCTTTTTTTAAATTATTTTAGGGAATTTTTATTTATTTATTTTTTATAGAATATGTTTATTTGAAGAAATGTTATTCCTTTTTGCAAATGGTTTATTTGTGATGCAATATGTTGCTTTTAAGTGTGCAGGTTGATGCATGGTTTATGTGTCTCAAAATGGCTGCTTTTCTATTGGCAGGCAAGGTTGGTGCAAGGCAGCTTTGCCAGATTTTGTGTGTTTCTGTGTGATACCTGGTTGTTTAGATAATTGTGAGGTGGTTGCTGGTTCTGTGAGCTTCCTGGCACTGTCCTTTATAATTTCCCACAATGCCTTGATGGTTTTTATTCCAGTGGAAGATCCAACAGGTTCCTAGCAAACAACTTTGTTTCCCAAAAAGTAGAGAAGGGAACAAGGGGATCAGCCATATTGGACTTAATTCTCACTAACAGAGGAAATGATAGAAGGTGTTGAAGCCACAGGAACCCTGGGGGCAAGTGACCAGGGAATATTGGAATTCAACAATATGCAAACACATGTAGTAGAACAAAGTCAAACTAGAGTCTTGGACTTTAAGAGAGCTAATTTCAATAAACTTAGAGGGAGCTTGGGAAGAATTCCATGGATGAGAATCCTCAAGGGGGAAACAACTCAAGAAGCTTGGGAAATTTTGAAAAATGAGATTACAAAAGCCCAATATAGCACAATACCAATGAAGAAGAAAAATAACAGCTCCCAAAAGAAACCAGCATGGCTGCATAAAGAACTCTCTGACAAATTAAAAAACAAAAAAGATAAGTATAAAAGGTGGAAAGAGAGGGACATAAGTATGGCAGAATATCAGCAAATAGCCCAAGTCTGTAAAGATGAAGTGAGGAAAGCTAAGGCTCACAATGAAGAAAGGCTTGCCACAAATGTAAAAAATAACAAAAAAGCTTCCAACGTGTTAAAAACAATAAAAAGGTTAAGGAAACAACTGGTCCATTGCTGGGAGAAAGTGGCAAGAAGGCAGGGGTAGGTTCCTGCCTGTTCTAACCCATTCTATAGAAGAGGTTCCACAAATCTATAGTGCCGTTTAGAACCGGTCTGCCTGCCTGCCTGCCTGCCTGCCTGCCTGCCTGCCTGCCTGCCTGCCTGCTTTCCTTCCACATTCAGTAATTTAAGAAGTTAAAGAAACAACCAGCTACCTCACACAGTTTCAAAAGTAGTCCAAATGTGAGACAACAAGCAAGATGTTGCTGCTTAAATGGTAAACACTGCTTTGGGATGAATAACAAGGGCATGGGATTCAGATGATGAGAAGAAATGGTTGCATTCTACTTGGCTTTAGTCAGCTGCCCATTGAAAGACTGTGTTCAATTCTGATCAGCTCAGTCTACAAAGAATAGCAACAATCTGGTACAAGTTATTTGGAGGGCTACCAAAATGGTGAGGGATTGTTGAGTTTCACTACACTTAAAGGTAAAGGTTCCCCTGGCACATATGTGCTAGTCATTCCCGACTCTAGGGGGTGCTGCTCATGTCCATTTCAAAGCCAAAGAGCCAGCGCTGTCCGAAGACGTCTCCGTGGTCATGTGGCCGGCATGACTAAATGCCAAATCAATCAATCAATCAATTTAAATTTATTAGCCGCTCCCTTTCCGAATAGGACTCGGGGCGGCGTACAATGGAGTAAAAAACATATAACATTTACATAAACCCATGACATACATAAATACAAAGACACACATGTACGGAGGAGGTTAACAGATACAATACATAGACAATTAAAAACCATTAAAATACCCTAATTATAAAACCCCATATACAATCCAAATTCAAAATGTTAAAAACAGACAGTCAGGAGGGGTACGAAAAAATTACGGTTAAGGCATATGGAGCATTGTTACCTTCCCACCAAAGGTGGTTCCTATTTTTCTACTTGCATTTTTACATGCTTTTGAACTGCTAGGTTGGCAGAAGCTGGGACAAGTAATGGGAGCTCACTCCATTACACATGATTAGGGATTCAAACCGCTGAACTGCCGACCTTTCTGATCAACAAGGTCAGTGTCTTAGCCACTGAGCCACCGCATCCCATTCACTACACTCAGCCTTGTAAGAAAGAACAGCAAGGGGGAGGGGGGGTCAAAAAGCAGGTATTTTTTAAGTTATCTGAAGGAATGTCAAATGAAAGAGGAGGGGGTATTGTTCTCTCTTGCTTCAGCTGGCAGGACCAAAATTCCAGAAAAGTAATTTTAGGTTACATTATTCGGATGAATTTTCTGAAAATAAAAGTGCCAGCTTATTTATTTATAAATGTATTTGATTTCTATAGCCATCCATCCATCCATCTCTGTAAGTAACTCTGATAAAATGAAAGAGGTACCTCACGAAGTAGCATATTCACCTTAAGTACAGACCTTCCACCATAGCCATCTGACTAACATATTTTTCAGATCTTACATGGAACAGATGGGTAGACCTGTCAGACATCTTCCAATTCTTTGACTCTACAATATGTGGAGCCTCTGTTTGCCCCTGATCTCAATCAGATCAGAAATGTGTTCCTAAAAAGAGATAGCTATTTGGAAGCTACTGATCTACTAACCTGCCACATCATTTCAGAATGTGTGCATGAATGTGTGCACTGATGAAAAAAAAAAGATGGAGGCGCCAGCTGCAGTGCCGCCATGCTTACTGCCCCATGCTTGAAAAATATCATTTCAATGATAATTGAATGTGTGGATATAGTCTCTTTCCCTGTCCATTCATGCTTAGTAACAGTTTCTCCATTAAATCCTCTCACACTGTTTGATTTTCTCCAAATGGATACTCACGCTCTGGTAGATTTTAATTGTAATTGTCTTTTTTTTCTTTTTAATGGATAGAAATTATTGTTTTTAAATCTCTTATTGTTTAGGGTTTTGTAAGCCACTGAGTCTTGGTTGATTAAAATGACATAGAAGCCTTAGTAAATAAATACAATAAATATATTTTAAAACTCATATTTGGCACCAGTGGTGGGATTCAAATTTTTTTACTACTGGTTCTGTGGGTGTGGCTTGGTGGACGTGGTGTGCCTTGGTGGGTGTGGCAAGGGAAGGCTACTGTAAAATCTCCATTCCCTCCCCACTCCAGGGGAAGGTTACTGCAAAATACCCATTTCCTCCCGATCAGCTGGGACTTAGGAGGCAGAGAATAGATGGGGGCGGGGCCAGCCAGAGGTGGTATTTACTGGTTCTCCAAACTACTCAAAATTTCCACTACTCGTTCTCCAGAACCGGTCAGAACCTGCTGAATACCACATCTGTTTGACACTCTCAACTGAGCGTGTCAACTATTTGTTCTTCTCAGTCTGCAAAGATGTTTGTCACCAAAAAAATCATTGACATCATTACTATTACAATTTATATCCCTATGCCCTTCCACCATCTCAACCTTTTTCTCATGACCTACAACTAGCTGTCAGGTTTCCATATAACATCCCCAATGATTGAAGACTCCGAGACTTGAAGTTCCTCAGAGTTCCATTTTACTAGAGATGTCATATTGGCACGTCTGGGAAAACACAAATCTGAAAGCTTCCAGGTTTTCCCCACCCAAAAGAAAGTCCAAGCACCTACCCAGCACCCACATGCCCATCACATGGCCCAATGGGCACCATTCCACCTGGAGATGCCTCCTAGTCATGCCCTTCCAGATTCAGGGCAAGTTGCCCTTGACTCTCTGAGAAAGGAACATTATTATGACTATATATCTCTCCCCAGCTAAACAATCCCTCCTTCCCAGTTTCCCACAGACTAAATGTGGCAAGCCTGAAGATCTAATGCCCAAGATGGCTTACAGGCCTGACATTAGCATTACAGCTCACAGTCATGTTACCCCTGTGGGTTAGGCAAAGGCATCGGGCTTATCTTTCTCTGTTTCCATTCTCTGCAGAAAGAGAAATACATACTGTATGGAAAATCAAAAGCTCCAAAAATTCATAAGTGCCTGGAAAATTGGTGAAAGTGAAGATGGTCGTGAAGGTAACTTTCCTAGTTTGTGTCCTACAGATGGGTGGTCTTCAACTTCTAGCTTACTCAGCAGATTTGTTGTATTCTACATTTCTCTCCAAAATGATACTCAGGTCAGTTAGGAATTCTGATTGTTTTTTATTACCATTTCATCTGGATTTAAAATAAATTGTTATCCTTTAGCCAGGATATATTTGTTTAAAACAACCTTGAATTCTTGAGCATTTTAATCATTAGCAGGAATATGTTGTAGGAGGTCTCAAGGTGACTCATTGAAAGGATGGAAGGCTGAGTCAACCTTGAGCCTGGTGAGAGTTGAACTGCCAAATTGCAGGCAGCCAACAGCCAGCAGAAGTACCCTGCAGTACTTCACTGAAACCACTGCACCACCGCGACTCATGTGCTACTCAGATACATTACAATATCCTAGGTTTTTTGGAAGAACTTGATTCATATGAAGGCCAATCAGAGCTAGGAACTAGCAGCCATGATTTCATGTTGTTATGTGCATCTTCAACATCATGATATATTCAACTTGTATGCTGCCTGTCAGTGACTCTGAAGAAACTAGCAATACAAAAAGGGAAACGGGTGCGTTTTAGCTTCTACACTGCAGTTTTTCTTCTCCCTGGAAAAATCCTCACAGACATCTACAAATCTATAGAATAGATAAGCTCGATTTCAACTCAATTCCATTAAGAGCCTCATCAGGGTTGTATTTGACCTTGGGGGAGGGCAGTGGGCATGGCCGGCATGGGTGTGGTCAGTTTGACATCCTGCAGCTCTCTGCCAGTGGAAACAGAGCCCAGTAAGTCCACGTGCAGCCCTCTTGGGCTACGATTTTGGCTGTGATGGCCTGCTGCAGCCCTCTGCCAATGAAAATGGAGCCCGGGAGGGCCGCATGCAGCCCTCTCGGGCTTTGATTTCAGCTGTGAAGGCCTCTGCAGCCCTCTGCCAGCAAAAATGGAGCCTGGGAGAGCCACACACGGACCTCCTGAGCTGTGTTTTGGCTGAAGCACCATGGGCCAGTCGTTCATTGTTTCCAGGATGGCCCTGTGGACCAGATCTAAGCACCTTGTGGGCCACATCTGGCCTGTGGACCTTGATTTTGACACCCCTGTATTATACTGGCAAGATAAAATTTTAGCACTAATAAAACAAATCATTTAACTACATTGATCATCAACAATGAAATTTTACATAACGATATGGTTTCATATTTATTCCCCAAGATATCACAGGACAGTGAATACCGTTTGGGGGCCAATACCAGTCATAAACTAACCTGGTATTCTCACACAAATTTAAACATACAGAAAGACCTGGAAAGAGAGCAAAGGAGGATCACAAACTGGCTAATGGCCTGGCCTTAAGGAGAGATAATGGTTCCAAGGCACAACTAATGTGTCACAACTAAGGTCAATGCCTGGAATGCTCTACCTGATTACATTGTTACAGCCTCAAACCCTCACAGCTTCAATCTCAAGCTGTCTACCGTGGACCTCACCCCATTCCTAAGAAGTCCATAAAGGGGGCGCGCATAAGCGCACCAGCGTGCCTATCGTCCCTGTCCTACTATCCCAATTTACTTGTATTCATTTCCTTTGTTCATGTTCATGTTCATACTTATACTTGCTATCCTGTACATGTTTGACAAACAAACAAACAAATAAATAAATAATCAAAGAATCAATAAGAAATGGTTTAAACCTCAGGGTTTAAGATCCATTCTGGGAATCACCAAGCCACTTAGAATAACCGGGTACTGCCCAGGTATTCATTTATTCCAACCCTCCTTTCATGAACGGCGCCACAATTTCTAATGTTGGATTTTCCCCCTTACCAGAGGGAGTACTGTGAAGCTGTTACCAGGGCAACTCCACAGTGCTGTACAGTAGAAACCATTTTACGGCAGTATGGTAGAAGCCACTTTAAGGTACAACAAGGTATATTTTAACAGAACACAAACACCATGTTTGGGGTGTTAGGGGTGTCTTTCCCCCATAGTATTTGTTTCCAGAGAATAAGTCATCTGTGTACTAACTGGTTGAAATTGCTCGAGGTGTTCCAGAGTTATGCTTTGACAAAAAATGGAGCTGTTTTCGTGAAAAACGGGCCATTTTTTGCTCGTTTTTGCCTCTCGCAGGAGCACTCTGCAAGCCCACCCCCAAGGCTATTCATGCCTTTAAAAAAACGGGCCCATTTTCATGAAAAACGGGCCATTTTGGGGAGGTTTGCAGAGTGCAACCCCCTTTTTTTCCCTTTTGACTGATGAGAATTACATTGATCAAGTGCTGTGCCAGCAGAAATAAAGTCTTAGGTGCTGCAGATTGTCAGTGATTTCCTTCTCCAGCACATGGATAAATACACCTGGAAACATCTATGTACTTACCTACTCTCTCCCCCTGCCTACCTACTCTCTCTCTCTCCCTACCTATATATGTATTTGTGTTACAACCCCTGGTATGCCCAAATATGGCAGACAGACAGACAGACAGATGATAGATAGATAGATAGATGATAGATAGAAATAGATGTAGATGTAGATGTAGATGTAGATATAGATAGAAATAGATATATAGATAGATATAGATATAGATATAGATATAGATATAGAGATATTGATATTGATATTGATATTGATATTGATAGAGATAGAGATAGAGATAGAGATAGAGATAGAGATATAGATATAGATATAGATATAGATATAGATATAGATATAGATATAGATATAGATATAGATATAGATATAGATATATAGATATATAGATATATAGATATAGATATAGATCCATACTCTCTCTATACCTACTATCTACTGTATTTCTCTCTCTCTCTCTATCCCTCTACCTACCAACCTACCTACTCTCTCTCTCTCTCTCTCTCCCTACCTATCTACTGTATTTCTCTCTCTCTCTCTATTTCTCTCTCCATCCTTTTATCTACCTACCTGCCTACCTGCCTGCCTACCTACTTAACTACTCTCTCTCCCTCCCTCCCTACCGTATTTCTCTCTTTCTCTCCCTCTCTACCCCTCTATCTACCTACCTACTTTTTTAAAAAATTGCCTCTTCAAAACCTTGGTTCATCTTATTCTCCGGTGTGTCTTATACTCTGAAAAATACAGTACTATTGCATTTATTAGAGGTACAAATGGCCAATATTTGAGTGTTTACAATGAAAACCTGTATCTTGTCTCTAATAATACAATTTAAAACATCTGTTCAGCAAAATGAAATGAACATCAACACTCAGAGGCACCTTGTTTCAAAACAGCAGACCGTGGTGAGAAGCCATGGTTATTAGGTCCATATGACTTCTTCAGCAGTATCTGGTTTTCACATCCTGCTGGAGACACTCAACCTAAGGAAGGACCTTATGGTAGAGCACAGAGGAAGTGTCCCCTCCACCATAAATTTAAGGCAGGGGTGGGTTGCTGCCAGCATTACTGCCAATTCACTGTGCGTACATACAGAGTTGCCTGTAAAATGTCCTGCGCATAGGCAGAACATTAAAAATGGACAAAAAAACCATGGCGGCAATGCCAGCAGCAACCGGGGATCCGGTTCTGGGGCATGGCCAGCCTGCAACCCAAGCCAACAAACCACCACCGGTTCACGGGAACTGATAGCAATTCACCTCTGCTTTGAGGTAACACAAAGCATGTAGTGGAGGTACGTTCTAGAGCTATTCTGTACTGAAAGTAGGAAAGGACAAATTTCACCATTGTTCCGCTGCCAGGCTGCACTCTAAGGTTCTGCATGTGTGAGCATATTGATCCCGCATCTCTGCTCATGCCTCCCCCCTGCAGCAGCCCCAGGAAGCAGTGATGGGGTGCAGGAAAAGGAATGGAAATAGAAAGCTATAAATTATTTGTGACAGGAAAGCAATAGTGCCGGAGAGATACGCACAAGTCCTGTGTCACTATTAGATTCCTTTTAGCCTGATGACACTGTAAAAGAGGTTAAGTGTCTGATGGAATCCTATATGTGGGGGGCTGGAGCAGCCTGGGAGCGGAGCAATCCACAGAGAGGGCTTATATCAATTCTGCAGGCCAATAATATTCCTTTCATTGATCACAGCCCAAAGTTCGAAAATCTCATTACAGCTTGTCAGACCTGGAACTTTTCAAAAATCAATACAACAATATAATGTATGTATACTTAGTATAAATGTATCTATTCATCAGTCTGTGCATCCAAAACCTGCCTGAGGGCTTCTGAATTAAGCCTATCCCTTATAGAACATTCTGTTATTATATAATAATATGCTCGTGGTAATGAATGAGTTCTGAAACCTCTTGACTACCTTAGTTAATGCACAATTAAAAGTGTTTCCTTTGGGACCAATGTAAATTCCAACCATGCTGGGGGTCACTCAACTAAGCTCTGGTCAACAGACGTAATCCTTGCAACTTAATTGAAACTCAGTTCATCTCAAGAATGGCAAGAGACGTGGTGGCTCAGGGGCTAAGATGCTGAGCCTGTCGATCAGAAAGGCCGGTAGTTCGGCGGTTCAAATCCCTAGCACCACGTAATGGAGTGAGCTCCTGTTACTTGTCCCAGCTTCTGCCAACCTAGCAGTTCGAAAGCACGTAAAAATGCAAGTAGAAAAATAGGGATCCCCTTTGGTGGGAAGGTAACAGCGTTCTGTGCGCCTTTGGTATTTAGTCATGCCGTCCACATGACCATGATATGTCTTTGGACAGCACTGGCTTTTCGGCTTTGAAATGGAGATGAGCACCGCCTCCTAGAGTTGGGAATCACTGGCACGTATGTGTGAGGGGAACTTTTACCTTTACCTTTAATCTTGAGAATAGTGCTTGTTTTCTGAAAAGACAGCTAAAGCTATTTCCAGTGCAGCTGCCCAAGCTCCCCAAAGGGTCCAACTGCTTTCATGGTTCAAGATGGCCCCTGGTATGCACTTCTGGGAATTGTGAAACATGTCTTCTGAAAGCTTTGCATAGACTTGCTACACAACTTTTACAAGCCTCCAGAAAATATAGCATTTTTATGATCCAGTCTCCCAACTTGTGACCCCATAGTCTTCATTTTGATCTCTCTCTGGGCAATAATCTGCATCTACTTCTACTTTTAAATAATGTTCGTCCATTGTGTTTAAAGAGGACCTTGACATCTAACAGGTTGTGGGCTGTCCACAATGTGTCCACAGATGGCTGGTAAGTCCTATATGGGCATGAAATGTTCTGCCACATGTTGAGCAGACATGTGTGGGCACCGTTGTTGTAGCATTTGCAGCTCTGCTTTTGCGGAATGCTTCCTTCTCTTGTGCTATGGTTGCCCTTCTGTCCTCAGATGTTTGGCAGCCTTGGTGGATCAGTGTGCGCCATGTTGGTCAATCTTGTGTCAGGGTTTCCCAGGAGGTGGTGTCAATATCCAGGGACTTGAAGGAGGATTTCAACATGTCTTTGTATCACTTCCTTTGCCCCCGTGTGATCACCTTCCTTGAGACAGCTCACCATAGAGGAGCTGTTTGGGGACACGATGGTCTGGCATCCTTGAAACATGGCCTGCCCAGAGTGTCTGGGCTTTCATCAGCAGGGTGTGAACTGAAAGGTTAGGGTTTTAAATAATTTTAAATACACACACACAAACACACACAAATCTTTTTTTTGCCACCCTCTTTCTTTCTCTGGCTCTATCATCTAAAATTCAATCAAGTCAAACCATAAAACATAAAACCCTTCTAAACTAAAAGCATCAAAGATTTGCGTGGAGATGGAGGTAATCCAAGTTCAGCTTGATTAAAACTACATTCTCACAATAGAAAGAATTAATACAACACTAAAAGGCACTGATTTATCACATTGGTGTAAAGGAGCAGTAAATGTTCTCCTGGTTCCAGTTTCATCTAAGCAGTTGACACTTGGAGTTGGATTCTGACCAAGGTGTACCCTAAGTAAATCTTCTCAGAAAGTAGGAAGTAAATGACATGTGCATAGATGTTGAGATTCTAGAAAGAGTGCAGAGAAGAGCAACAAAGATGATTAGGGGACTGGAGGCTAAAACATATGAAGAACGGTTGCAGAAACTGGATATAGCTAGTTTAATGAAAAGAAGGACTAGGGGAGACATGATAGTAGTGTTCCAATATATCATGGGCTGCCACAAAGAAGAGGGAGCCAAGTTATTCTCCAAAACACCTGAGGGTAGAACAAGAAGCAATGAGTGGAAACTAATCAAGGAGAGAAGCAACTTAGAACTGAGGAGAAATTTCCTGACAATTAGAACAATTAATCAATGGAACAACTTGCCTTCAGAAGTTGTGAATGCTCCAGCACTGGAAGTTTTTAAGAAGATGTTGAATAGCCATTTGTCTGAAGTGATGTAGGGTTTCCTGCCTAGGCAGGGGGTTGGATTAAAAGACCTCCAAGGTCCCATCCAACTCTGTTATTCTATTCTATTCTATTCTATTCTATTCTATTCTATTCTCAAGTATGAATTAAATTTCAGCTTGCTCTGACAATCCAATATTTTACAGCCCAAAGACGCATCCAACAGTCTCTGAGACAGACAACTCTGTGCCTTTGCAGGAAAAAAAAAGTATAGCCAACTTAGTGTATAGATGGTAATTTGCTCACAACCCACTTAGGATCTTTCTCAGCCAAACACATGTTAAGTATCAGTAGGTATAAGTTTGGGTTCAGAGAACCCTGAAGTTAAACGTCACCATTTAGATTATCTAAATGTCCAACAGAGTATGAAATGAAAACATTTCAATAGAGGGCTGCCTAGCCCGTAATTGCACCTATCAAATGAATGGAAACTCAACTATCTTCTGCGTAATAAATTCCATTGTCAAACCATTAGGAAGGTTTTTTTTTCCTCACATAGTACACTATTAGAATCTGCTTTCCTGTAACTCAGGTCATGTACATTGTGTCTTATACTCTGAACAAGAAGGAACCTGCCTTTCTGTATTTGAAATACAGCAACATATCCTCCCCAGTCATCTGTATCCCAGCTCCTTCAACCTTGTTTATTATACCCTATTTCCCCCAAAATAAGCCCTCGCCAGATAATAAGCCCTATCAGGCTTTTGAGCACATGCACTAAAATAAGCCCTCCCCCGAAAATAAGCCCTCCCGAAAATATTTAAACGCTTGGGCAGCCGGTCCCCGCCATTTCCTCTGGTTGCTTGCCGCGTGGTGAGGAGGGGAGGCCTGAGGGGAGGGAATGGAGGGGGAACATGTCCCATGCACCCCACATTCTCTTACCTAATGGCTGCTGCCACAACCCTAGCCACCATGCCAGTTCTGTCACACTAATGGCCACCAAGAGTGGCAGGTCAAGAGTGCCATGCACCCCACTCCTTACCTACCACCATTTACTCCTGCAGCTGAGTGGTGCTTTGATTGAAAAGCATCCAGCTGACGAGCGGCTGTGTTGCAGCAGTGCCACATAGCAGCAGCCATGAGGTGACCACGCTCACTGCCTCCTGCAGCTCAAAAGTAATAAGACCTTCCCGAAAATAAGGCCAAGCGCTTATTTCAGGCGTCAAAAGAAAATAAAACCCTGTCTTATTTTTTGGGAAACATGGTATTGTCCATTGGTCATCTTCTCTGAATCTTTTTCAGGATCTCTGAATTAGTCTTGAAGTGTTATCCTATTTCTATTCTAATTAGCTCATACTAAATTTGCAATTTAATTGCTATTTCAAAATATTTTTTTCACAAGTACTTTTACCAAGCCAAGTCTCTTTAGATAAGTTTACTTTCCTCTACCCACTCCCACTAGTAAATTTTGTAAATCACGTTATCATGTTCAGTCACTGCATGGCATCAGGTTTTACCCATGATGCCATTTAATCTAAACATTTGAGGAAACTAGATGTATCTAACTTTGCTTTTTGTGATGAGACACATATAACCAAGCTGGAATAGAAGGCACAGTTTATCTCTACATTTTGGTTACGCTAATATTTATGCAACAAACATTGACCCACCCCTATAAATTTGGTCTACAACTATCAGTCCTTGGCACTGAAGGTAAAGGGAAGCACTGTGACCTGATTCACAAGCAGGCCAAGGCACTGCCCAAATACAACCTTCTAATGATGGAATCCCAGACGGAACAAATGTTATGTCACCTACTTGCAGACCAGTTGGGCAGCTCTTCTGCCGTTTGCGGAGGTGGCATACAACAATGCGATACATAGTAGCACTGGGTTCACCTCATTCCGAGTGGTCAATGGGTTAGACTTCATCTCTATTCCCAAATACCCGGCGCAAGCACTGCTCTCCCCTTGCCGACCCAGTGAATGGATGAGTACTAGACAAGGTGTATGAAGCACCGTAAAAACAGCACTAATGAAAGCAGCTGAGGTGTATGAAGCCCAAGCAGACAAAAAGTAGGCCCCTCACAAACCATTACAGGTGGGAGGGAAAGTGTATCTCTCAAACTCTAGTACGACATGTGACATTAGGAAAGCAAGTGAATGGGCTCAGAAGAGCAGTGAGCAATGGATCAGTCAAATCAATGGGTCATGTTTTATTTTTCTGTTTGCTATAGAAATTCACACAACAATCAAATGTCTCTCTTTTTTCCACCCAAAACTCTTGCTCTGGCAAGAAGCAGAATTCACCTTCAACTTCAATTTACGTAAGGGAAGTTGAGATTAAAATTTTGTTTTTGCTTCGTTTTTCTTTCTACTTGGCGTTTGGCTGAAGTTCGGTACTTTTGCTATAGCAGAATACAAAAAGTTCAGAAGGGAAGACTGGTAGCGTCCTTTCCCTACTACTCATTTTTGTGCTAATAGGACAAAATGTCTTCTTCATACATTTTAATCTCAAGGTCCCTAATCATCTTTGCTGCTCTTCTCTGCACTCTTTCCAGAGTGTCAACATCTTTTTTATAATTCAGTGACCAAACTAGATGCAATATTCCAAATGTGGTCTTATTAGGTAATTATAAAGCAGTCCATATGATCTTGATTCTATCCCTCTATTAATGCAGTCTAGGATTGCATTGACTTTTTTGACTACTGCAGCATCCTACTTGCTCTTATTTAAGTGATAATCCACAAGGACTCCAAGATCTCTCTCACGCTATTGAGCCAGATTTCACCTAATATATTACCTGTACATTTGGTTTTTCTTTCTTTCCATTCAATTTCATTTTGTTAGATAGGGCCCAGTATTCAAGTCTGTCAAGATCCATCTAGATCATGGACCTATCTTCCTGGATGTTGGCAGTACCTGCCAGCTTAGTGTTGTCTGGAAATGTGATTACTTCCCCTTCTATTCCTTCATCTAAATTCTTTATGAAGATATTGAAGAGCATTGAACCTAAAACAGAATGTTGGGGTACCCCACTGTTACTTCCCTCCATGTAGATGCACTGTATTTTTCAGAGTATAAGACACACCTTTTTTCCTCAAAAAAGAGGCTGAAAATATGTGTGTGTCTTATACATTGAATACAGCATTTTTTTGCCTATCAAAGCCCCGCCCCCTTCACCAAAATGGCCATGGATAGCCTTATGAAGGATTTCAGAGAGCTCCTGGGGACTGGGGAGGGCAGAAATGATCCAAAAATGGTCTCTTTTTGCACCCCCCCAGCCTCTAGCAGCACTCTATAAGCCTCATTAAGGCTGTGCATGCAAATTTTTGACAAAAAATGGGCCAATTTTTGTGAAAAATGGGCCATTTTTGGCTGATTTTTGCCCCCCCAGGAGCACTCTGCAAGCTCTCCCAAGGCTAACCCTTTTATTTGAAAAAAATGAGACTGTTTTCGCGAAAAACGAGCCGTTTTTGGGAGGTTTGCAAAGTGCAAAAACTTTTTTTCGGAAAGCTCTTTAGTTAGAGTGATTGATGAGAATTACATTGATCAATTGCTGTGCCAGCAGAAACAAGTCTTAGGTGCTGCAGGTTGTCAGTGATTTCCTTCTCGAGCACATGGATAAATACACCTAGAAACATCTACCTACCTACCTACCTACCTACCCACTCTCTCTCCCTACCTAGCTACCACCTCTCTTTCTCTCTCTCTCTCTCTCTATCTACCTACCTACCTACCTACCTACCTACCTACTCTCTCTCTATTCCTACCTACTGTAT
Source organism: Natrix helvetica (assembly GCF_964273705.1). Lineage (NCBI taxonomy): Eukaryota > Metazoa > Chordata > Lepidosauria > Squamata > Natricidae > Natrix > Natrix helvetica. The sequence goes on from NC_138551.1 coordinate 95,593,819, forward strand.
TTCTCTCTCTCTATATATATATATCCCTCTATCTACCTACCTACTCTCTCTCTCCCTACCTACCTACAGTATCTCTCCTCTCTCTCTCTCTCTCTCTCCCCCTCTCCCTCTCCCTCTATCTACCTACCTACTCTCTCTCTCTCTCTCTCCCTACCTACCTACTGTATTTCTCTCTCTCTCTCTCTATCCCTCTATCTACCGACCTACTCTCTCTCTCCCTACCAACCTACTGTATCTCTCTCTCTCTCTCTTTCTCTCTCTCTCTCTCTCTCTCCCTCTACCTACCTACCTACCTACCTACTTTCTCTCTCACCCTACCTACCAACTGTATTTCTCTCTCTCTCCCTCTCTATCCCTCTAGCTATCTACCTACCTACTTTTTTTAAAAAATGCCTCTTCAAAACCTTGGTGCATCTTATACTCTGAAAAATACAGTAGTTCCATTAAGGACTACCCATTGAGTGTGATGTCAGCCAGTTACAAATCGATTTGGTGATGATATTGTTTATGCCACATCTTTCTAGCTTGCCAAGAAGTAGGTTGAGGTCTACTTTGTCAAATGCTTTAGTGAAATCAAGTATACTATGTCCATAGCATTTCAGTGGTCCATTAATTTAGTCACTTTGTCAAAGAATGAAATAAGATTTGTTAGGCATGAACTCTTTTTGACAAACCCATGTTGGCTTCTTGTTTTAACTTTACTTCATTCTAAGTATTCACAGATCTGTTGCTTGATTACATTTTCCAGGATATTACCAGATGTGGATGTCAGGCTGATTGGTCTATAGTTTCCTGGATCTGTTTGTTTGTTTTTTTGCCCTTTTTTGAAGATGGGAACAATATCGTCTCTCTTCTAGTCCTCTGGTAGTTCCTTGGTTCAGTACTCCAGGATCCTTGAAATATATGGTTCAATGTTTCTGAGATCACATCTGCCAGCTCCCTCAGAAATCTGGGGGTATAATCCATCATGTGATTTAACTTATCTAAGCAGATAGGTGTTCTCTTACAAATTTCTTGCTTATTTTAATTTGCATTCGTAGTCTGTCTTTTATTATTATGTTTTTAGGTTGAGTTATTTTTTTCTTTTTGTGTGATGACAGATGGAAAGAATGAATTAAGCAGTTCTGCTTTTTCTCTACAGCCCATTACCTGCTTGCCATCTTCTCCCATTAGTGGACCAATTGTTTCCTTGACTTTTTTCCTTGTTTTTTCTATGTTGAAAGAAACTTTGGTTATTAGGTTTGACATTTGTTGCAAATCTTAGTTCATTCTAAGCCTCAGCTTTTCTGACCATCTTTGCAAGTTGGTATTCTGCCTTAGATATATGTCCCTCTTTCCACTTTTTGTACTCACCCTTTTTGTCTTTCAGTTTATCTGTTTAGGTGAAATCATGCTGGTTTCTTCTTGGGTTCTTATTTTTCTTTTCAGTGGCATTTAGCTGGCTGGGCTTTTATAATAATATTTTTCATAGTTTACCAAGCTTCTTGAGTTGTTTTCATCTTTAAGATTTTCTTTCATGGAATCATTCCCAAGATCTCTCTACATTTGTTAAAGTTAGCTTTAAAATCCTGATTTGTAGTGTTGTTAAAAATGTATCTAAAACAAATTGATAGCCACACGATATGTGCTTTTGTAAAAAGTCCGCTACAGATTAAAAATGAGTTAAAATATTATATATTTTCTGTTTCCCTGAAAATAAGACCTCCCTGGATAATAAGCTCAATTGGGTTTTGGAGCACATGTGCTACAATAAGCCCTCCCCCAAAAATAAGCCCTCCTTGGAAACATTGCAACACAGCAGCAACCATGAGGTGACCACGCTCGCTGCCTCCTGCACCTCAAAAATAATAAGACCTCCCCAAAAACAAGGCCAAGCGCTTATTTTGAGGGTCAAAAGAAAATAAGACCCTCTTATTTTCAGGGAAACATGGTACACACACACACACATTATATAGATATGAAAAAGAAAGACCTGTTTACTTTTGGAAGAGCTCTTTACAGCCGTTGCTGCCTGCCCTCGATCTTAGCTCCTCCCACCTCCAACATAACATTTGCTTATGTTCTATTGCTTCTGTTTGCATTATATTGAATTCCAACATGACATGGTCATTCTCCCCCAAAGTTCCGGCAATGTGAACTCCCTCTATCGCCTCTGTTAGCAAGAATAGAGTTCCAGTTTCCTTATCCTATATTGGAGTCTCTAAAATATTGTGGTATTTGAAGTCTTTATGAATGATAAAACGCAGGAACACACAGCTTCAGTAACTATGGTGAATGTCCAGAAGAGAGTCTGACTAACTAAAAGGGATAATCATCAAGTCTATGCTACGCCAATCAGCATAGGAGAGGCAAATTAGATTTCCTCCCTGATCATATCCAGAGGTGGTATTCAGCTGGTTCTCTCTGGTTCGGGTGAACCGGTAGCGGCGGCTGGAGGAGGCTCCGCCCACCTGCCCTGACATAATGTGCGAGCACTGTGCATGCACAAAAGGTGAGCAAAGCCAGAGTGCATGCTCACATTTGCAAACCGGTAGGGAAGTTAAGTTAATCCCACTACTAATCATATCCATATTCAAGATTACTCTTTCAAGTGACCAACCCTAATTTTTATTCATGCTATAAATATATTCATGTTATGTAAAAAACCAACAACAACCACGCAATGTTTCTTCCTCCCAAAATGTTCCCCTTCTTTTTCCAGTAATGAAGCTCGCAAAACATCAACCCTCCCCAGATCTAGGAGAGTGCTTAAAATAGATGGATCCATTTAAGACTTTGCATTTGCTTTTATTGTTCTGTTGTTTTATCTTTTAATAACTGTTTGTACAGCTATTTCAATGGATTTTTGCAAGCCATCCAAAATATGTATTTTAAATTGATAAATCAATCAACAACATATAGTACACATTTACATTGAAGCTTTTTACATGCACATTTCCTTCCTGGGTTTTTTTTTTCTACACTATAAAATCAGATCAAATAATTCCTTTTGTTTTTTTAATTCACATGTTCACAATTAATGCTGTATGTAGCTAAGAACAATTAGTCATTACTAATATCTGTGTTCTTTATATAAATGACAAAGTTAAATATTAGCTTACACAGAAAGAATACATGTCAAGATGGAAAACCGTGTAATTCATACCAATAAAACTTGAAACAGAATAGTATATTTTAGAACAAAATCATCGTAGACATATTTTTAGTTCTTATGTTATGTTTTCAATCTTTAAAAAAAACTTAATGAGGGTTTATTAAATGATGGTATGTGTGTTTTGTATTCCTAAGAAGTGTGTTATCAGTGCATTTTACTAGTAATAAGTTGCAATTCAATCCTGTCCCCTTATTTGTCCTATTCTCTACGTCTCCTCATAGGGATGCAATGGCTCAGTGGCTAGGACGCTGAGTTTGTCGATCAGAAAGGTCAGCAGTTTGGCGGTTAGAATTCCTAGCGCCGCGTAACAGAGTGACCTCCTGTTACTTGTCCCAGCTTCTGCCAACCTAGCAGTTCGAAAGCATGTAAAAATGCAAGTAAAAAAATAGGGACCACTTTTGGTGGGAAGGTAACAGCATTCTGTGCACCTTCGGCATTTAGTCCTGCTGGCTACATGACCACAGAGACATCTTCGGACAACCCTGGCTCTTCGGTTTTGAAACTGAGATGAGTACAACCCCCTAGAGTCGGGAACGACTAGCACATATGTGTGAGGGGAACCTTTACCTTTACCTATGTCTCCTCAGTGAACATATGTTTACATAAGTGCACCCCATTTTCTATATCATTTGTTTTCCAAATACATCTAGAAGATTTGGGGCCAACTTGTATTGGGAGAAACGTGACCATAACCAGTGGCGAAACATCTTCCAGCCACAGATATTAAATAAAATGCCACTCTAATGTAGAGAATCTTGTTTCTTTCCTAGTAGATGCTGTTCAAAATATTATCCAACATCTATGTGCTGAGAAATGTTTGCATATATATATTTATTCTGAGTTAATTCCAGAGTTTATATCACAGTGCTGCATAATGCAGTGGATGTATAGCACAAAAACAGCATCTCAACCAAATATCACTGAACCATGATTAATTGGATTAACTCAGTTGCTCAGGCTCACCAAACACTTTAATCGCTAGACTAAATAGTCATGGTGGCTTTGTACAATATATTGAGTCATAAAGTAGTTAAGTCCAGTTTAGCTTTGCAAACTATGTGAAACAAGCAGATCAAGAGGCCGTGTTTTCTTAGCCAAATAATCTCAAAAGGTAAATCTCTATTTATGTGTCTGTAGAGAAGGTTGAAAGTGATAACCCATTGATTTTTCAAACCCTAACTTGTCTTGTATCTCTTTTCTTTTGTTATCCTGGAGGCATGGTGGCATGCCCCTATTTTAAATACCTTTGCCTCCTTTCATCTCCTCCTCCCACTCTTCCAAAAAGTGTCAATATTTTATTTGGATTTTTAACTTCACTCCATAACAGTTGCTTGACCTCCTGACTCGAACAAGTCATATAAATTCTGAGACTTTATTCAGGAGCCATGTTCATGCTATTGAATAAGCAATTTGGGAGGATGAATTAATGACTTCTGCTGTTGCTGGAAAGTCCCTGAAGAAATATTAAAATTGCTTGCAGACTAAATCAATACTCACTGAACACCAAAGCATGAGATCTTGGAGAAACAAGTACTTGGAAAGGAAGGGGAATTCCTGCATAAACCATCCACTTCACCCCACTACATTTTTTTTCCAAAAAAGAATCAGCTGATTCCTCTTATTCGGGTTTTTAAAGAGGGCTGCCTTCTGACTTAGGAACAAGAGAAAGGTAATTCCTCTTCTTTTGTGTTTCTACAGAAACAGCAGCTGGGCATACCGTGCATCTGAGATCATCCTAACCTGACAACCCTTACAGGATGGAGAGAGGTCAAGTCCAGATACTGCCTGCCAGCCATTCATTTCAACTAAAATGAAGGAACGTGGTAGATTTATTTGAAATGCTTTATATTGTTTTAAATGTGTACGCATTTTGAAATTGCTTACTACAAGAATATAAAAATGCCATGATGGGAGGAAAAAACCATCTACTAGAAAGACAATCGTGGATTAGACAATGCCAAAAATATGCCAACATTTAAAGCTGTTGAAAGGAGTTTGGCACAACAGCAGCAAAGGAGAAAAAAAATAACCCCTCAATGTTTAACAGTTTAGCCTTAGAAGAAAAACAAATATCCACAGTGGACCACTGAGATTATTTTCAAGAGAAGAACACAGCTAGCCAGAGGTTTTTCTGAAACATGCACAAGAACAAATGAGAATGTATAAACGTTGAAATATTTTTACAAGCATATTTCTATCGTAAGAGAATAAGTACCGACTCCTAAACCAGTGATAGTTAACCTTTTTTGGCTTGGGTACTGAGCATGTGCATGCCATAGCACATATGCATGTGCCTACACCCATAATTTAATGCCCCCTTCACGGCCCCCATGCATGCATGCATGACCCCACTACCATCCCGTTTTGGGCCTAGCAGGCTCTAGAGCCTCCCACAGCCCCCCAGAGGCCCTCCGGAAGCCAGAAACCAATCATTTTTGAACCTTTGGTAGGCCAGTTGGGGCCATTTTTCACCCTCCCCAGGATCTGGAGGCTTTCCTGAAGCTTGGGGAGGGTGAAAATGACCTCCTCGGCCCTCCGGAAGGGCGAAAATCTGCTGGCCAGTGCACACATATGTGCTGGAGCTGACCCTAGGGCAACGGCTTGCATGCCTTCAGATATGGCTCCATGTGAAACCTGTGGCACATATGCCCTAAGTTCACCATCAAGGTACTAGGCTCAGTCAAGGAAAAAACAGCTTTTGAGAGCTCACTAAGATCTGTAGTACTTTCTGATATTCTGACAGACAAAAAGGTCGAAGTTGGGTAGAAGCACTTTGACTAAGGTTAAAGCTACCTGGTCAGAGTGGCACAGGGTGGCAATCTGCTTTGACTAACAGATTTCTCAGAAACATCAATTCTTGGTGGGAAGACCATTATAAGTTAGGGTGCAACTGCACAGAATATTAAGGAGCAATTCACCACAACTACAGTTGTCAGGAAAATGTGCTAGAGTTTCATTTGTAGTCTTAGGCCAAACCTTCTACTGCCTCTGTGGTGAGGCTTGTGACTCTCATGTCCTTTAAAGTGGGACAAGTTAAGAAAAGCTGTTAGTGAATTTCCCTGGTTTCATTTCCTCCTCATCGAGTACTACCTCCCAGTAGGGGGAAAATATTAGTCATTCTTCCTAACATATAGTGAGTCACAGTAGTGCAGTGGTTAGAATGCAGTACTGCAGGCTACTTCTGCTGGCTGCCTGCAGTTCAGCAATTCAAATCTCACCAGGCTCAAGGTTGACTCAGCCTTCCATCCTTCCGAGGTGGGTAAAATGAGGACCCAGATTGTTGGGGTCTGACTCTGTAAACCGCTTAGAGAGGGCTGTAAAAGCACTGTGAAGTAGTATGTGTCTAAGTGCAAAGCTTTCCAAGTGTAAATTTCACCAAGATAAAATTTATTACATCGATTACCATATCTCAAATGAAGAAGTGGGAATGGACCCAGAAAAGGTAAAGGCAGTGTTACAGTGGACCCCTCCCTGCACTAGGAGGCAATTGCAAAGCTTCCTGGATTTTGCCAATTTCTACCCCCAGTTCATCCCCACATTTGCAAAGATTGCATTGCCAATCACCAACCTTTTAAAAGACAAAGGGTGAGGGGAAGCCGAAGCTGGGTCAGCCACTTAAGTGGACCACGGAGTGCCAAGCAACCATTGAAAAACTCAAATGACTGTTCGCGGTGGCACCCTGACGCAAACACTCCATTTGTAATTCAGGCCAAAGCTAGTGATGTAGTTGTGGGGGCGGTGTTGTAAAAGAATTGCTACAACCATGCACACATACCTCTTAGAAACTCACCAATACTGAAAAGAGGTAGGCGAAATGGGGAAGGAGGTGCAGTGGGCCCTATTTATTTGGCAGCATTTCCTGGAAGGGGCATTTGAGGTATGGACTGACCATAAAAATCTGGAAGCCCTGAAAACTCCATGCTGGCTATCTCCTAAACAAATCCATTGGGCTCAATACTTCAATCACTTCAACTTCACCCTACATTATGTCCCGGGGGGAAGAATTTTATGACAGATGCTTTGTCTAGGTTGCCCCAATACAACAGCTCTAAAGCTGAAGTGGTCCGATCTCAGTAACTACTAGAGTTCAGGGGAAGAAGGAGCCTGAGATTCCGAATGAACTATGTGAGAAGCTTAAAGAACCGCTAAAGGTTGATGAATGACTTACTACTCATAAGAATGACTGCACCATGCATGATGGATTGGCTTGGGTCAGAGTCAAGTTATATGTGCCCTCAAGCTTGAGGGGCACCATATCAAAGGGCACTCATGACTCTAAGTCAGCAGGACATTTTGGATTTGTAAAAACCCTGCACTTGGTTAAGACACAGTTTTGGTGGCCTTCTCTGTAGAAAGATATTAAAAGCTATGTGGCTAGTTATCCAGTTTGTGCTGGGGCAAAGAGACCTCTGGGGAATCCCACAGGGCTTTTACTGTGGCAAGCCCCCAGACACCGTGGAAAGAAATATCTATGGACTTTATTGTGGAATTGCCTGAAAGTGGGGGGAACACAATTATTTGGGTTGTCACTGATCTTTTTTCAAAAAAGTGCACTTTGTTCCCTCCACAAAGATGTTAGCCAAACTTTTCACACAAGTGTATAGGTTGCACAATAATGTTCCCGAGTGCATTACTTCAGATAGAGGAGTTTTGGTGGGAATTTTTGAAGTTGTGGGAACAGTATACAGCTTAAGCTCCGTACATCACCCCCAAACTAATGGATCATTTGAGAGAACCAACTCAGTTCTGGAACAGTCCCTGAGGTGCTACATTAATTACAAACAGGACAATTGGACTGACCTTTTGCATTTTTGCAGAAGCAACATATAACAATTATGTGTATATCTGCACAGGGTTCACCCATTTAAGGTGGCCTCCGGTAAAGGACTTTGTAACTATGCCAGAGCTGCCTCAGGAGGAACCACATATACCCTTCTTAGCGGAGTGGATAGCCCAACTGCAGAACACTTGACCAGTTGCCCATAAGAAACTGGAGTAGGCATATCAGGCACATAAGAAACAAGGTGACAAAAACATGTGAAGCCAAAAGATTTTAAATTAGGTGATAAGAGTTTACCTCTCCACAAAGTACTCCACCCAAACATCTAAGAAACTGGGTCCTAAATACATGGGACCATTCCCAATTGTTAAAGTAATTAACCCAATCACTGTACAACTGGACTTGCCCAAGAACCTTAAATGTATTCACCTTGCGTTTCACTGCAGTTTGTTGAAACCTGAAACTGTGCCACCCCTTTGCCCTGCACCTGACACTCCTCCTGTACCGACTCTAATTGAAGGAGAGCAGCATTTTGAAGTTAAAGAAATTCTAGATTCCAGGAAACATAGAGGGAAGGTTCAATACCTCATTGCCGGGAAACTTTCCCCACCCCCACCGCCACACAGTGTGAATGGATGCTAAACATGTCTGGGCACCTAAACTCCTCCAGATTTTTCATAGAAAATACCCTGACAAACCCTGAAGGAATCAGTGTTCTTGGTATGATGTATGGTGTTTTACCTGCATACATTTTCTCTGTAAGGCTAAAGTCTCTGTTACGAGGGGCCAAATGCCAGCTAGTCTGCTGCTTGCTGCCATAGAAAAGTGGGAAGGGATCAGTGGATAATTTTTCATTGCAACTTTGCAACTACAGCCTGAACTTTGCTTATCTCTCCAAGGACAGTTCTAGCATTGGTATGCAGAAGCCCCCTGGTTGTCTAGCTGCAAGGGGATTGGGCTATACAGTTTGTTTCAAGTTGCTGTTTTCATGCACTTTGCCTCAGAGCTTGCCTGCAATTTCTTGTTTTTGGTTCATTCCTAATAAAAGTACTTTTCTCTAAATCTATGGAGTTGAGGATTTTTCTTTCCTAGGAAATGGACAGAGGCAGCCCTGACAGCTAGTCCTTTTTCTTTTTAAATCAATTTTGGTACTCTTCCTAAATAATGCTAAGCTCCTGTTCAGATCTAGTAGCTTTTTCAAGAATGTTACCTCATTACTGTATATAAAGATCCTGTCAAGAATTGACCAGACAATTTACAGGCAGTTGTTCCTGAAAAAGACAGTCTTCAGTGTCTGGATGGGAGAAGGCATGTTTGTACCAGTCTCAACTGGCCAACCGGGGCTGGGCTAATCCCAGCCTCCAACTATATCATTAATCTCTTCATTAATGGAACACCATAGATTGGACTCATCACAAAATGTGTGAGGAGAAAAGGGAATACAATTGCTTTAAAACTAGAACAGACAAAAGATGAACCAAAGCCATTGTCATGAAGACATAATACAATAAAACAAGGGCATTTTCTGGTCACAACTAGAGGACCATAAAGACAAACCTTAGACCACGGGGGTCAAACTCATGGCCGGGGGGGGGGCAGATCCGGCCTGCAGGGTACTTAGATCTGGCCCACAGGGTCACCCTGGAAACAATGAAGGACTAGCCTGCCAGCAAAAACAGAGCTCGGGAGGGCTGGGGGTCCCTGGGCTTTGTTTTCACTGGCAGAGGGTTGCAGGAGGCCACTGCAGCCAAAAATGGAGTTTGGGAGCCCATTTTCGCTGGCAGAGTGCTCAGGCTGCCAAAGATGCTCCCAAAACCAGTGATGTCAAACTGGCCACACCCACTCTGGCCCCCAAGGTCAAACGCAACCCTGATGAAACTGAGTTTGACACCCCTGCCTTAGAAAGTTGATGATATTTAATGTACAGGTGAACTGTTTACATTTCATTCAACAATATTTTTAACCCCCAAACGACTGTCTTATGACAAGAAAAATGCTGAGGTACTAGGGAAATTAAATGGTTTGGCAGCTTTGAGGAACTAGGCATAGGTTGTCATCATCCCTAAAGGAATGGGGGGGGGGGGGCTGGAAAAGATTTGTTCTATGAGCCAGCTGCAAAGATTGTGTTCCAAGGCCTTAATTATATTCAACAAGGACAAGCAAAGATGTTTAAGGAACCAACCCGTTGGCATTTAACTATTTTATATCCAGTTCTAACAACAGCATTTTTCTTTCTTAAAGGTGTCTCACAGAGACGTTGCATAAGCATATTATTTTAATCTATCAAGAGTAGATTACCAAAATATACAGTGCTCTGATGCCACCCATTTCTAAAGTTCTCTTTTAGAATTTTTTAATGAAAAAATAAATCCACATGTTCTACCGTGTTTTCCCGAAAATAAGATAGGGTCTTATTTTCTTTTGACCCCTGAAATAAGCACTTGGCTTTATTTTGGGGGGAGGTCTTATTATTTTTGAGGTGCAAGAGGCAGCGAGCATGGTCAACTCAAGGCTGCTGGTGTGTTGCAATATTTTCAAACAGGGGTTATTTTTGGAGGAGGGCTTATTTTAGCGCATGCACTCAAAGGCTTATTATCTGGAGAGGTCTTATTTTTGGGGAAACAGGGTAATAGGTCAGGTAAATGTTAAATATGTACTACCCCCATATGCTAAAAATGTGGTTGCTTTTTTAGATTCTTTTATTGTAAATAAGTACGATTGCATTACCACATTTAAATGTTGCATTTTCATTGAACCTACCAATATTATTTTGTAATTCTTCAATATTAACTAAGCAGGGAATCTCAGGTTTCTCAGCTATTAAATAATAACATCAAATGTCATAATTCTGTCGATATTAAATATGATTTTGCTTTTCTGTTTCGACAGCTGCAATAATTTCTTTTACCAATTCAACTATATTATTTTTAAAATACATACTAAATTTAAGGGAACTGTATTGAAAAATCATGTCATTAAAAGAGTTGCTGTCCTCTTTTTCTACAACTGTTCCACTTGGGAAATATTATTTTGAAAGCCAGCTTATAAAGCCTATCAATCAATCATAAATATCATTAATAATTTCACTCAAACGTGTTAGCCAAAAGGCAGGGCCACTGATTGCAAGCATGTATATTTTACTTATCTATTGCATGTTTGTATGTTTATGTGGCCTGCTGTTTGAAAAATGCCATTTTTCAAAGGTGTGTTGGATATTTTCCCCATCTTGATCTATTTTTAGAAAATAGGATGCAAATACCGCTAAATAAACTGTCTCATTTAAGTACAACTTTGTTAATGCCGATTATTTTATCTGCCTCTTGTTTTCCCTTCTCTTTCATTCCCTACCCTGATCACCAATAGCTGAATCTGTACAACACTTCTTTCACATTATAATCAGCTCGCCTGATGAAATTGACTGAGATCCATGGAAGCTTAAGACATGTGTAAGCTGATTAACCTGATAAAATATTCCTGCTGTTTCAGTCCATACAGGGAGTGCCTCATTTGTGGCTTTTATTAAAAACTTATAAGGACGATGTACCAAATGAAGATGAACATTTTCATTGCAAATGAGTAAACAAGACAGAGTATACATTATAAAAATCACAGCATTAGCAAGAGCCAATACATGGATTTTTTTGTATGCATGAAGGCGATAGCTTTTTTCTCTCTCCTGTGCCATGAGCATCTATTTATCTCTTATTATTTACCTATATGAAGGGCTACTGGCAAGGGCTGGACTGGACCTCACAAGAATTGGAAAGAATATATTTGGAAAAGACTGGCTCACCTTACCAAAAGGGCTTTCAACTAAAATTGAGGGGGGGGGGCAATCACCACAAACATTAGAATCTAATTCTCAGCAAAAACCACTAGATAATCAATCACATAAGGAAGTAGGGAATAAAGAGAAAGAAGAAATAAAAAGAAAGAAAAACATAATGAAGTAGAGGGTGGTGGAAAGGGTAGAAATCCCAGTTACAAATTAGGAGATATAAGAAACATAACCAAGACCCATAAAGGATTCAAATGCCTGTACACTAATGCCCAACATTTGGGGAACAAACAGGGTCAACTTGAAGTACTAGTAAATGAAGGCAGATATGACATTGTTGCCATTACTGAAACTTGGTGGAATGAAACTCATGACTGGAATGTACTGATGGAAGGTTATAAACTATTCAAAAGAAACAGACCTAACAAAAGAGGAGGTGGAGTTGCATTATATATAAAAGATCACCACAGCTCTATACAAATACACAAAACCAAGGATGAAAACCTCCTAGAATCCATAGGGGTCAATATAAAATGGGGGAAATGACATTGCTACACTACAGGCCACACAACTAACCAGAAGAAATAGATGAACTCTTTGCTAATCAATTAACAAATGTATGTAGGAAGCATACCACAGTAGTAATGGGAGACTTCAACTACCCTGATATCAATTGGGAGACAAATTCTGCAGCAAGTGGGAGATTGAATAGATTCCTAACCAGTTTAGCTGACAATTTTGTCATCCAAAAGTTAAAGGTGGGAACCACAGGAAAAGCTATAGTGGACTTAATTCCTACTAATAGAAAAGAAGTGAGTTGAAGTTACTGGAAGCTTGGGCGACACTGACCACATCATATTGGAATTCAATATAATGCAAACACAAGCAATAGAATATAATCCCGCATGTTATAATCCCAACTCTGAACATAATCCCAACTCTATTATTGTATTGTATTGTATGTGTCTTAAACTTCAAAGGAGCTAATTTTAACAAACTCAGAGCATAAGAAAAAATTCATAGAAAAAAATCCTAAAGGGGAAAATAACTCAGGAAGTGTGGGAAACTCTGAAAAATATGATCAGAAAAGCCCAGTCAAACACAACACCACTGAAAAAGAAAAACAAGAAATCCAAGAAGAAACCAGCATGGCTGCACAAAGAACTCTCTGATAAACTGAAAGACAAAAATGATAAGTACAAAAAAATGGAAAAAGGGGCACATAACTAAGGCAATATATCAGCAGGTAGCCTCAGTTTGCAAACATGAAGTCATGAAAGCAAAGGGCTCAGAATGAACAAAGACTTGCAACAAAAGTCAAATATAATTTTTTAAAAAGTTTCTTTCAACACATAAATAACAAGGAAAAAAGTCAAGGAAACAGTCAGTGCACTAAAGAGTAAAGATGGCAAGGAAGTAACAGGCAGTAGAGAGGAGTTGCTTAATTCATTATTTGTATCAGTCGTCACACAAAAAGAAACTATATAGACCAACCTACCAAAAGCATAACTGTAAAAGACGGACAAGAAATTAAAATAAAAATAAGCAAGAAAATGATAAGAAAACACCTGTCTGACCTCGATGAATATAAATCACTGGGACCTGACTGATTTCATCCCAGAGTTCTGAAGGAGCTGGCAGATGTTATCTCATTGTACCATATCTTTTTAAAAAATCCTGGAGCACTGGGAACTACCAAAGGATTGGGAAAGGCTGGTGTGGTTCCCATCTCCAAAAAAGAGAAAAATAACAGACCCCAGAAACTACATACGAATCAGCCTAGCATTAATACTGGGAACTTACTAGAAAAAATAATCAAAAAACAGATCTATGAACATCTAGAAACAAAATATATATATAACTAATAGCCAGAATGTGTTTGCTAAAAACAGATCATGCCGAACCAATCTTATTTCATTCTTTGACAAAGTGACTAATTTAGTAGACCAGCGAAATACTGTGGACATAGTATACTTAGACTTCAGCAAGGCATTTGACAAAGTAGACCACAACCTACATATTGGTAAGTTAGAAAAATGTGGAATAGACAGCATCACCACCAGATGGATTTGTAACTGGCTGAAAAACAATACTCAATGAGTAGTCATCAAAGGTACTACATCTATATGGAGGAAAGTAAGCAGTGAGGTACCACAAGGTTCTGTCTTAGGCCCAGAGCTCTTCAATATCTTCATAGATAAGGGAATAGAAGGGGAACTCACCAATTTTGCAGATGACACTAAGCTGGCAGGAATAGCCAACACCCCAGAAGACAAGCTCAGAATCAAAAAAAGATCTTGACAGACTTGAACAATGGGCCTAACAACATGAAATTTAATGTGGAGAAAAGCAAGGTTTTACACCTAGGCAGGAAAAACCAAAGGTACAAGTACAGATTAGGCAAAACCTGGCTCAAAAATAGTTAACTGTGAGAGGGAACTTGGAGTCCTAGCGGATGATCTCTTAAACATGAGCCAGCAGCATGTGGCAATAGCCAAAATAGCTAATACAATCCTCGGTTATATACACAGAGGCATAAAATCAAATTCACGTGTATTAGTAGCACTTTATAAAGCCTTAGCAAGGCCAGACCTGGAGTACTGCATCCCGTTTTGGTCACCACATTATAAAAAAAAGATGCTGAGACTTTGGAATAAAATGCAAAGAAGAGCAACTAAGATGATTAAAGGCTTGGAAACTAAAACATATAGAGAACAGTTGCAGGAATTGGGTATGATCAGTCTAAAGAAAAGAAGGACTAGGGAGAGAAGCAACCTGGAATTAAGGAGAAACTTCCTAATAGTGAAGACAATTAACCAGTGGAACAGCTTGCATTCAGAAGTTGTAGGGGCTTCATCACTGGAGGTTTTTATGAAAAGACGAGACAGTTACCTACCTGAAATGGTATAGAGTCTTCTGCTTGATTGTGAATCTCCACTTGCACAAGTGGTGGACAAGCGCACCCATGCATGAAGCTCAACTCATGAGAGTAGTGGGCACTTGTGCTTGCATACGAAGCTCCACTTCGTATCTGCGCACAAAGCTCCATTCACGCAAATGGAGCTTTGCACTTGAGAATTCTCCGCTCACACGAGTGGCGCATGAATCAGCACAAGTGCCCTCCACTCAAGTGCCCTCCACTTACAAGAGTGGAGCTTCACATGCAAGCATAAGTGCCCACTGCTTGAACAAGTGGAGCTTCCTATGCTAGTGTGAGCACCCTCTGCTTACACACGAAGCTCCATTTGGCGAATGGAAGGCACACTCACCCCTCACTTGCACCAATGGAGCTGTGCATGCACGTGTGCACCTGCCACTCACATACACACCCTGCACAGGGCTAGGCTGCCAAGGCAGAAAGGTTGAGGACCACTGTTGTAAATGGTATTTTTGACAGCAAAACTTAAAACTAGCATTCAGCTACCTTTATTTGCTCACTTAGCCTCTTCTCTTCCTTCTTTAATGCAATGCAGTTTTTTTTCTAGTTTTAATCTTGAGTATGCACAATTTTACCATGAAAACCCCACTTTCTCCATCAATCAGTAGTCTTGATTAAGATTGCCAACATCTAACAGAAAACATGGCAGGCAATGCAGATGGACATAATTCTACCAACAGAAGGAAATTCTGCTGAATCTTACTTTTATTTTGCACATTAAAAATCTCATTGTGTGGCAATGACATTGAAAAAGAACGAAAAATGTGTAAGGTTCTCTTTAATATGATTAGTGCCGTTATCATTTATCACGTACACAGACTTGCTTGGCCTTTTTAAATAGCTGTAATCCTTAGAATGAATTGCTTTTGCACTTCCCCCCCCCAAAAAAAAAATTTGTGAGCGAGGGTGCTCACATTTTGAGCTGACACTTCAAAGCCATCCCTCAGGCCAGCTTAGCACACTACGAAAGCCCTGCAGAACTAAGACTTCCCATAACTACAATATCAACTCACATTTATAGAATACAGAATAACAAGAGTTTGAAGGGACTCTTGTTATTCACACACACACACTCCTCATTCGAGCAGAAAAGCCTCAAGACTTAGAGACCTCAGATAACCAAATATTAGCAAGATCTTTAATATCTGGAATTATAAGACAAAGTCATTCAACAATTATAGTCTAAATATACTAAAGCTAGGCATTTTGCATGGCATAAGTCCATGATGGTGAACCTATGGCACATGTGCCACAGGTGGTACACAGAGCCATATTTGCCGGCATGGCAACCCTTAGCTCCGGCACATGCCTGCTGATTTTTGACCTTCCGGAGGACCAGGGGAGGCCGCTTTCGCTCTCCCCAGGCTTCAGGAAAGCCTCCGGAGCCTGAGGAGGGTGAAGAAAGGGCTCAACGGGCCAACTGGAAGTTTAAAAATGATCCATTTCTTCCTTCTGGAGGGCCTCTGGTGGGCCGGGGGAGGCTGTTTTCGCCCTCCCCATGCTTCAGGAAAGTCTCCGGAGCCTGGGGAGGGCGTAAACTCCCCCCCCTACATGGGCGGGTGGGGTCATGTGTGTATGCACAGGGGGAATTACATGTGGGTTAGGCCATTCTATTATGGGATGGCCACACATGCATGTGCACACAATTTTGGCACGCCTTTAGAAAAAGGTTAGCCATCACTGGTATAAGTTATAAATCCAAAGAACAAAACTTGATTCTCCAGATTGGTGTAAACCCCCTGATAATATTGGGGAGTTGATACTAGCAATCCTCAAATATTTGCCACAGTAGTAATTATTAGATGTCCAAATATTAATAAATACCGTGTTTTCCCAAAAATAAGACTGGGTCTTATATTAAGTTTTGTTCCAAAAGATGCATTAGGGCTTATTTTCTGGTTAGGTCTTTTTTAGGGGAATACAGTACTAAATGCATCCATTTGGCTGGCAATCTTAACTTAGGCCCACCCACCCAGGAGCAATCCCATCCTATATCACTGTGTTTTTGACACTGCATGCATGTGCAAAAGGCATACCTGAGCAAATTGCTGTGTGTTTTGATGCTGCATGCATATGCGTAAGGCGCATGAGCGAAGCGGAAGGCACATGTGCTCACATATCCGGTGCTGGGTGAACCAGTTGTTACAGTATGTTGGTATTCAGCAGGTTCTGACCAGTTGGAGAAGTGGTAGAGGATGTTTTGAGTAGTTCAGAGAACCAGTAAATACCACTTCTGACTGGCCCCGCCCCCATCTATTCTCTGCCTCCCCAGTCCCAGCTGATCGGGAGGAAATGGGGATTTTGCAGTATCCTTTCCCTGGAGTGGGGAGGGAATGGAGATTTTACAGTATCCTTCCCCTGCCATGCCCACCAATCCAGACCCACCAAGCCATGCGCACAGAACCAGTAGTAAAAAAGTTTGAATCCCCCCCCCCCGGATGTTATGCCCAACTCTGATGTATTTCCACTTGGAGTGGTGGTTTGGGCATGGGTGATGACATTTGCACCCCAGATGTAAGACTTTACTTAAGCCTAGCCTTCCCTCTTTGCCACTTGGGGCTCTTTCTTTCCTTCTGACACCCTTTGAAGCTCACTTCCATTACTTTCATAACAGACCCACCACTTTACACTATTCCCCCTTCATTCCTCTGGTCCTGCTGCATCCTACTGCCTCCCATAATACATATTCTTCTCATAATTACAAGCAAACTTAATTGTGCAAGAAGAGCAAACAATGCTATCTGTAGCTACACAATGGCTAAAATATATGAATTACAGACGAGAAGCCATCTTGTTGTATTATAATGATTTTAAAAAATAGTAGTTATATAATATGAGTATATCGGCGAACAGCATTGTGCATCTTTTTACCTCCTTGCTTTCCTTGTCTCTTATTAATATGTGCATGACCTTTAGTAGTATATGTAATTTGGGTTTGTTATTATCGGCCTCCTCTACACCTAAACATAGGTTTCCTAGAAACCTATTAAGAATGTAAATTTGAAAAGTGGGGGGTGATTAGAGAGTACAGAAGCTGCGTATGAAATAGAGATACACAACCAATTTTTTTGTAATCTAGCCTCCTTACAGCGAAGAATTAATCTCTTGGTAACCGTTAGCTTTTTAGCTTCCTAGGAAGGGGAACATCTCATTCTAGATTTTAGGTCAATGGAGTTTTTATAAGATTGTGTAGGTTAAAAAGCCAGAAATGAATTGTATTCTCTGATCGTCTTAATTATGTTGCGTTGTCAAAAAGGAAAAAAATGTATCTGAAAACTGCATCAGGCACACTTCCTCTCCCTTCTAATTTATACTGTCTGGTTCTCTTCCTCGTGTCTTTTTCTATCACACTCACATCGCTCAATGTGGCTTTATTCTTTTCAAAATGTTGATAAAAGCCAATTCCACAGGGCGATTCATGGAGTCTTACAGCCTCACCCAGTGATTTTTGTGGCAGTAGGAAATCCACCTTCATTGCAAAAGAGAGCTCCACAGTGACGGTGGTGCAATACTAGAAAATTTGGAATTG
The DNA here is from genome assembly GCF_964273705.1 of Natrix helvetica. NCBI lineage: Eukaryota > Metazoa > Chordata > Lepidosauria > Squamata > Natricidae > Natrix > Natrix helvetica. Next base: position 95,611,998 of record NC_138551.1, read on the forward strand.
GATAAGGACATGGGGTAACCAAACTTTTTTTGTACATTTACTTTGGATTCTTACTTAAAAATTGTGGGAAATGTTTTTTTTTAATCAACTGGAGAAATATTTTTACCAACTTACTGTTTGTCAGGTCAAGTTATTCAGAAAGAGAATGACATACCTTCATTAAAGTGGAAGGTTGGTAGAGAAAGAAGCATGTTAAACACTCAATGTAAAAGGGTTAACAGGTAAAGGTTCCCCTCACACATATGTGTTTCTGACTCTATGGGGTAGTGATCATCTCCGTTTCAAAGCCAAAGAGCCAGCGCTGTCCAAAGACATCTCCATGATCATGTGGCCGGCATGACTAAATGCTGAAGGTGCACGGAATGCTGTTACCTTCCCACCAAAGGTGGTTCCTATTTTCCTACTTGCCTTTTTACATGCTTTTGAACTGCTAGGTTAACAGAAGCTGGGACAAGTAACGGGAGCTCACTCCGTTATGCAGTGCTAGGGATTCGAACCGCCGAACTGCCGACCTTTCTGATCGACAAGCTCAGCCACTGAGCCACCCAGTCCCTCTATTTACTTTGAATTCTTACTTAAAAATTGGGGGAAATGTTTTTTTTTTAACCAACTGGAGAAATAGTTTTACCAACTTACTGTTTGTCAGGAAAAGTTATTCAGAAACAGAATTACATGCTTTCATTAAAATGGCAGGTTGGTAGAGAAAGAAGCATGTTAAGCATTCAATGTGAAAGGATTACCTATTAATTATTTTTAGGGGAAATTTGCAGCCACAGTATCCATTTACAAGAAATCAAGTTTCGCAAAAGCAACTCATTTTGATCCTGCCCACTTTACAGAATGGCAACCTTTTCAGCCTGTCCCTGTGTGAGTTTAATTATTTAATGCAGATTTCCTGGAAATCAAAGGGCAGCTAATACGCATTTATGAGGGGGGAAAAATAGCTGGTTCAAATTGGAGAAAGTCTTGGTGAAAACTAAGCTCTGGAGAGGTAGAGGCTGACAAAGTTTACCCATAAAACAGCCCAGGTATGATTAGAAGTAGACAACTTTGAAGGAAGGTGGAGACAGAAGCATCTGCAGGATCAAAAGCAACACTGCACCACTGTTCTCTCTCTTGCCTCACCTGAGCATGACTTGTGGGCAGGGCATAGTTACTTTATTAGGCCTTTGTGATGTCATTCTGTAATATTGCCCTGGGATTGGGGAGGGGGGAGTGAAGGGGAAAAAGTTGAAAGGGTTCAGAAAGTCCTTTAGGTCTCCTGTTTCTGTTTTACTGAATATAACAGGAAAAACTACCATCCCACAATTGTCAGACATAACCAGGATATAGGGACGTGGTGGCTCAGTGGCTAAACGCTGAGCTTGTCAATCAGATAGGTCGGCAACTCAAATCCCAAGCCCCGTGTAACGGAGTGAGTTCCTGTTACTTGTCCCAGCTTCTGCCAACCTAGCAGTTCAAAAGCACGTAAAAATTGCAAGTAGAAAAATAGGGACCACCTTTGATGGGAAGGCAACAGCATTCCGTGCGCCTTCAGTGTTTCGTCGTGCTGGCCACGTGACCACAGAGACCTCTTCAGACAGCCCTGGCTCTTCAGCTGTGAAATGGAGATGAGCACCACCCCTAGAGCCGGAAATGGCTAGCAGCATGTGCGGGAAAACCTTTAAAGGTAAAGGTAAAGGTTCCCCTCGCACATATGTGCTAGTCATTCCCGACTCTAGTGGGCGGTGCTCATCTCCGTTTCAAAGCCGAAGAGCCAGCGCTGTCCAGCGATGTCTCCGTGGTCATGTGGTTGGCATGACTAAATGCCAAAAGCGCCCGGAGCGCTGTTGCCTTCCCACCAAAGGTGGTTCCTATTTTTTCTACTTGCATTTTTACATGCTTTCAAACTACCTTTAACCAGGATATGCCTAGTGAAAGCAGGAGCGTGGAAACATATTGTTTATAATAAGGAAACAATTAAATGTGATTTTTTTTTGAGACTGCAAAAGAAAGAGGAATATTGATAGAAGAGAATATTTGTAGCTCAAGCTTGAATTTTGGAGTCCTTGGTGTTCTCATACTTGGTTGTTCTTTTGCAGATGTTTCATTAGCAAACTAGGTAATGTCATCTGTGCTTGAACCAAGCTCAGACAACACCAAGGACTCTGGAGAAAAAGATGTTTTTATGAACAGTTGCTGACAAAAAAAAAAGAGGTGGAATTAATGTGAGTATATGTGATTTAATTGCAATTTGCTTGTCGGAATGTTAATAGTGTTTACTCTATTAAAAGGGAAAACCGAGATTTTAATTTGTGCAAGAGGTATGTCGCTGTTATGTGATACAATAAACCAAAACCAACAAACTGTATTATAGCTTAGCATGACAGAAAACACAAGCCAGTGTAGATTATTCAACAAACAATGATTAAAAACAGTGCAGGAAACAGACTGTATTTTCCCCCAGTAAGTTTAGAGATAGAGAAGTTGCATAACATGTTCTTTTTACTTACATTTATGAAAGTTAGGTTTCATGGAAAGTTAAATTAGTCACATCCAAAACTTATGTAAACTTGTTTCTACTGCCAACCGCAAATGAAAAGTATAAAAGAGAACACATTGAAGGCCATTATGCTTCTTTATCATTTATCTATCTATCTATCTATCTATCTATCTATCTATCTATCTATCTATCTATCTATCTATCTATCTCTGCATATGGCAGACTACTGACCAAGTGGGACTGCCATGGAATAAGCCTTGCTACAAAGCTCAAAGTCTACCAAACAGTAGTGCTAACTACCCTGATGTATGCCAGTGAGACTTGGACTGTATACAGGGGGCATGCTAGGCAATTGAACCACTTCCACAGGACCTGCCTCCGCAGACTTCTGAGGACTTCTGAGGATCCGGTGGCAGGACAAGATGTCAGACACAGAGGTCCTCTTCAGAGCAGGCCTGCCATCAGTTCACACCCTGCTGATGAAAGCCCAGACACGCTGGGCAGGCCATGCTACAAGGATGCCTGACCATCGTGTCCCCAAACAGCTCCTCTATGGTGAGCTGTCTCAAAGAAAGTGATCATACGGGGGACAAAGAAGCAATACAAAGACACATTGAAAGCCTCCTTGGCTGGGTCCCTGGGTATCGACATCACCTCCTGGGAAACCCTGGTACAAGACTGATCGACATGGTGCATGTTGATCCACCAAAGCTGCCAGACATTTGAGGACAGAAGAACAACCATAGTACAAGAGATGCGAGCACTCTGCAAAGCCAGAGCTGCAAATGCTGCAACAGTGATGCCCACACATGTCTGCCCAACATGGCAGGACATTTCGTGCCCATATAGGCCTTACCAGCCACCTGCGGACACATCGTAGACAGCCCACAACCCATTAGATGTCAAGGTCCTCTTTGAACACAATGGACGAACATCTATCTATCTATCTATCTATCTATCTATCTATCTATCTATCTATCTATCTATCAATCTATCATCTATCTATCTACCTACCTACCTACCTACCTATTTATTTGTCAGCCATCTTATAGTTCAAGGCAAATCTGAATTGTCTTTTTATAAGAAATCCTCATCTGTTACTTTCTTTTCCTCTGGAATGTCTCCCAATTCAGCACCATTTACTCTGCCAGGTTGGGAAAGTGCACAAGGATCCAGAGCAAATGGGGTAAAGTGATACTTTCATTCCTGATAGGATATAAATGCCCTTTTGCTAACAGGATTTGAAAGTGAGAAAGGCCATAATTGGCAGGGATCCTATGCTATTTTCATGTAGGATACTCATGTCACATAAAGCCTGTGATGAAAATTAGAGTAGTCAGGGCTGCTGCTTTAATAAGATGTTTCTTTTACTTTCTAGAATAAGACATTACTTTAAATTAAAGCAGTTTCCAATTTGATTCAAAATCCAATTATCTGATTCAGATATCCAGATAACTTGTGAAATCCAAAGAAGGGGCTTGCTTCCATCCTGATACTTCCTTGAAGACCTACTTTTTAAAGTCTATTCTTCAAAAATCCAGCATTTCTTACTGTATATTTTTCATCTTATAATGCAAATCTTGCCCCAAAAGTTCATGTATCCCAACTTTCATACATCTGACATGTTAGTAATTAAATGATACAATAATATCAATATATCAATAACAATATTTTAATGTACATTGAAATGTATGTATGTATGTATGTATGTATGTATGTATGTATGTGTGTGTGTGTGTGTTACAACCCCTGGTATGACTAAATATGGGAGGAAGGTCACTACTCCCTCTTTCTGTCCTTCGGCTTATCACAGAAGACCATGCAGGCAGAAAACCATATTTTTATTTTTAATGTTGCCTTTTTATATTTGTGTTGTATTTGTACTGATAAATAAATAAAGGGAGACTAGTATAGATCTATTTCGAGCTAATTAGCTCTCATCAGCTAGCCATACCCTTACTGGGATTTGAACCCGGGCTGTATATATCTTAGGCAGGAGTCTTAGCCATTAAGCCACGGGCTCTCTTCCTTATCAGTTGAGCCAGGGAAATAGGTATGTATTTGTGTTACAACCCCTGGTATGACTAAATATGGGAGGAAGGTCACTATTCCCTCTTTCTGTCCTTCGAATATGTCCTCCCATATTTAGTATATATTCATTCATTCATTCATTCATTCATTCATTCATTCATTCATTCATTCATTCATTCATTCCACATATTCAATGTTGATTTATGTTGCTGAGTACAGGCAAAATTATATCCTGTTTCCCTGAAAATAAGACCTCGCCAGATAATAAGCCCGATCGGGCTCTTGTGTGCATGCACTAAAATAAGCCCTCCTCTGAAAATAAGCCCTCCCTGAAAATATTGCAACACAGCAGCAGCCATAAGGTGATCACACTCACCGCCACCTGCACCTCAAAAATAATAAGACCTCCCCGAAAATAAGGCTAAGTGCTTATTTCGGGGGTCAAAAGAAAATAAGACACTGTCTTATTTTCAGGAAAACATGGTAAAAGATCTGAAAAGAAACTGCTAAAAATAGACTACGTTTGAACTATATTTCTCTTACTTTATCTCTGGTCCTTAATGCCTTTTGTGTAGTCTGCTATGATCAGAGATATACAGCAGTGGTGAAATTCAAAAAAAAATTCACCGGTTCTATGGGCGTGGCTTGGTGAGCATGGCAGGGGAAGGATATTGCAAAATCTTCATTCCCACCCCACTCTAGGGCCAGTCAAAGGTGATATTTGCCGGTTCTCCGAACTACTCAAAATTTCCGCTACTGGTTCTCCAGAACCTGTGAGAACCTGCTGGATTTCGCCCCGATATATAGATATGTTCATTAATAAAATCAATTAAGTGCAATTAATCAACTTGCCTTGTCATTCATGGCTCCTCATTTTCCTATTTCAGAAAAGTTACTTATAGAGTTGCATTCAATGCATTATTGACCTTGAAAGTGTTTAAATTGGTGTCTTCAAAAGCTCCTTTCTACCACAGCTCCTAACAGCAGACTACATATCACTAGCGTTTACTTGCCATTCATATTCTAGTAACTCAGATTTATAGTTCTAGCATTATAGATTTTCTAGTTTTATACCCTTCCACTGCTAGCTTGTAATAGGGTTTTATTCTCTTCACTGTTTTATTGTTTTCTTGATTTTTAAAAATGTTTTAGTAACTTGTAATTTACCCAGTAATGGGTGGATCCAAAATGCAATAAATAAACATTATATCTGAGGGAGGGAGGGAGGGAGGGAGGGAGGGAGGGAGGGAGGGAGGGAGAGAGAGAGAGAGAGAGAGAGAGAGAGAGAGATATCACAACCTGAATCACTTTTCATGACTTGTGATATGATTTCATCCGAGAAATGAAATTCAGTTAATGATTCCTTCTCTTGTCATATTTTCAGAGTAAGGAGAGGCAACCCTTGCATATGCGGTCTGATGCAGTAATAGAGTGTTGCTGTGTGGTCAACACTCTTTATCAGAGGTGGGATTCACTTACTGTTACTACCGATTCTCCCAGCACAGAAATGTATGTGTGCGTGCATCTGCGCATGCCTGCGGCATCACAAACCAGGCAATTTGCTTGCACATGCCATACGCACATGCGTGTGCCATCAAAACCACAGCAATATGTCATGGGATTGCACCTGGGAGGTTGGGCGGAAGTGGGACCATCCACAGGTCCCAACTACCAGTTCACCGGAACCGGTCCGAACCGGCTTAATACCACCTCTACTCTGTTCTGAATGGGTAGGTGAGCGGGTGAATGAATGGACATTTCCTTACATGGGTACAAAAGAAGAAATAGGTATTCATTCAAAGAAATGAAACTTGTGGCAACTAACTTGAAATACGTCTTGAGAGTAAAATCTGCTAAATTCTGGAAAGTCTTCTTGGAACAGTTAGTGGCATCCTCTTCACCAGGGACTTTCAGGTTGGGTTGGATAGCCACTTATCTAGGACGATTTAGCACAGTGATGGATAACTTTTTGTTGTTGTTGGGTGCCAAATATGTGAGCGTGTGCAATAGCACATGTGTGTGCCGGCACCCCCACATGAGCATGCGTGCACACACACACCCCACACTCCCCCCTCGACGCGTGCCACACTGCTTGCCTCCAAGCTAAGCTTGGTATTTCCTCCGGGGGACGAGGGAGGTCGTTTTTGCCCTCCCCAGGCTCCAGGAAAGCCTGCGAAAAATGGGCCCAACAGGTCAATGAGAAGTTCCAAATGGATGTCCTTCCTTTGCTGTTGAAAAACAAGGCACATGACTTATCTGCATAGTTTAAGGTAATGTTACAGTCTTAGCCTTTTTAATATACTGTATAGCAATAATTTTATGCATACTTTATTCTTTTAACTTGTTACAACTGTGCATTTGTCAATAGGGAAATAAACAAGTTAGCAAATGCTGTTGTACATCAGACTCTGGTAGATTATCCTCCTCTGGCATCTTTTGCCTGAACTTGAAACTGCAACGGCTGCCCTGAGGAGGCCTCTGAGGGCTTTCCTCCCTTTGAGAATTTCCAGGAACTGAATGTGCTTTTATCTTTAATTTTCATTTGTGTAGGCTAACTTGCTAAGGTAGTGCTTCAGTGATGGGTTTCCATGTTTTTGACAACCGGTTTGCTCGTGCACATGATGCTTCTGCGCATGAGCAGAAGCATCCAGGCGGGTGGGCGGAGCCTACCACCGCTACTACCGGTTCACCCAATCTGGGCCGAACCGGCAGAAACCCATCTCAGTAGCGGTTCCTAATTGTTTCATAAAAAGCTCCCTCTTCTCCCACCCCATTTTGGAAAATGAATACAACAGGCTAAAACAGGAGAAAGTGCTGTCTCTCCTTTTTTTATAGAAATATAAGGACAAAAATAAAATAAAATCAATAAAAAGTTTTGAAAGATATAGATAAAATAATGCAAAATGTGGGAGGAGAACTGGTCTGGATTATGTGCTAGAGTGACAGCATACCTTACAGCTAGTAGGCTCCTGAGATAGTAGCGCAATCACACTAGTGGTGGAATTCAGACGGTTCAGACTCGTTCAGGCGAACCAGTAGTGGCGACCTGCGGGTGGGTCTGCTCCCGACCACCCACCCAGGCGCAATCCCATCCTATATTGCTGTGGTTTTGACATCACACACATGTGCGGATGGCATGCGCAAGTGAATTGCCTGGTTTGTGATGCCGCATGCATGCACGGATACACGCACCCTCACATTTCCAGTGCTGGATGAAGCAGTACTAACAGTAAGTGAATCCCACCTTGGATACAACCCACCTGCCCACCTGCCCTGGCTCTATGCTGTTGTATTTAGCCATGTTTTCTGAGCTGCATGCACGCATGCAAGTCACATGCACGAGCAAAGTGCATGCGCAGAAGGTGCACATACTCACGAAGCAAGTATACACACACACACACACATGCTCACAATTTTGGTGCATGGCAAACCGGTGGTAAAATTATGTGAAACCCACCTCTAAATCCCACCCTTGAGATAGTAGTGCAACCACACTCAGCAAGTGAGGCTAATTCCCCCACTTGCTGAGGGAGAGACTGTATTTTCCACTGATAAACTGATCCACAAAAAGAACAACTGCAAGAGCTGAAGAGCATCTGTACAATTATTGAAGAAGTACGTAGTCTGAGATGGGGGGGGGGGAGAGAGAAATGCCCGAAGGCTCAGCTTAAAAAACAAAAATCACTAAACTGTCTCCCAAACAAATTGTATTCAATTCAAGGAGGAGAAGAGCTCTGGGTGCAATTCTCCAAGGCAAATTTAACGCTGTGCTCGCGTGAATCTAAGGACACCAGGCAATAGCTGTTCTACACTCCAATTTAGAAGACACAGAGCCAACCACGCAAAGAGCGAGGCGGGCTGAAGCCTATCTCTTCATCTGGCAGGTGTCTTTGAAACGATGGCATTTCACGTATTTTCTTTAACATCCGCTCAAACAGGACCCCAAACAACTCGAGAAGGGACGGCTTCCCTGATGAAATGCAGCCTTTTTAAAGGGGCAAGCGAGCGCTGTATCCCTCTTCGCCTTTCCCCACTAAGTTCTTGGCGCCTATGTGCAAATGCAGGCACTCTTCTTCAGCGCGCAGAGCTCCGGTCCATTCTCCATTATAGCTTCCAGCAGTGACTCCCTTCCGTGGCCCACCAGCATCCAGCACTCTTGTTGTCCTTTTCACAGTAACAACGGCTCTTGTTACAAAGTTATTGATTGGTTTTCCTGCAGACAGATGGGCTTGTCAACGTCTGCTCCCCCCCACCCCACCCCTCCTGTGGAATCTGCCAGTGTATGGGCTGATTGTGCCTCTCCGGGGGATAGGGTTGCAGTGGGAGACCACCCTCCACGCAGCATCCTTCACACAGGCCACCGACTGTAATAAATAGAGCCGGACTGAGTGATAATAAAAGCAATCGAGAGGGTTACCTGTGCGGGCTCAAGATTTATATCTTCTCGTATTTGAAGTGATTGTTTTATTGAGTTCTCCATTTGGTTGGGATGCTGTATATTTATTTATTTAGTTATGGATTTTTTCTTTTTGTGGCGCTGCCCTAGCCTTTTTTTTTTTTTTCCTATTCCTCTGATGGGATTGTGAAAAAGAAGTGGTATCCTTTGGAAATGAGCCCTTTAAGGAGGGCTGTTTATATATACTGAACATCCTCCAACCCCAACCCCCCCCCCCCTTAGCTACAGTGACTCTAGCTGTGATCCTGGCAGAAATAGTGTGATCATTAAAGAAACATAAACTGTGTGCTCGGGAGCGGGAGATGCCTACAGCAGGAAGGAGAAATATCCTGTTTACTTGGAGTGAGGGGGGCGAACAAAGCAAAGCAAAGGGTGCGTGTTTGAGTGCTTGGAGAGAAATACCCATCCTTGACCAGAAATACTGCAATTAATGAAAAAAATATGATTCAATAAAGGGCTAAATGGACAGGAAACCTTTCTCGTCATTTTTTTTCTCTCTGACACCCATATATAAAGAGAGGTACGATGAAACACCAATATTATATGTGCGACAAAGACATGGCTAGAAAACAACCAGAGATCTTCCACACTTGCTTAGCAATCTTTACGTCGGTGATTACGGCCACACTGTAACGCAGGTAACGCAACCTCTGTGTCAACCCACAGACCACACTTGTGGATACAACTTGTGGACGTCTGGAATCAAAACTGGTGGTATATCAAGGCTTCAATGTGAAGAACGGGGCATTAACTATTAATATTGCACATTTTGTTTCCTTACGTGCACAATATCCATGAAACATTACTTTTCCAAGAATATTATTTTTCTAATCTGTAGCAGTTCAGGAATCATTTCCTCAATTCGTGCTTCTAGTTTAAACTGTAATGCTTTTATGGCTAATGCTGAAACAACCCGAATTCGGACAGAAAAATGGACATGGCAGATGAATTCGGAGCGCGGGTCTATGTTTAGGAGGGCACTTTATTGTGCGAATCTAGCCTATCCGCATTTCCTGGTAAAGTACAAAGGAAAATCCCATTGGCAGAAAAATCCACTTAGAGTTAGAGTTAGGGTTAGGGTTAGGCCTCCATGAATGTATAAGCAGTTAACTTTACTATTGTACCATAAATATGCAGATGTGGGTGAGATGCCATTGCATCACTGTTAATGACAGAGGACATAGACCCGTGATGGCAAATGTATGGCACAACTGGCACACGGAGCCCTCTCTGTGGGCACGCGAGCTGTCGCCCAGCTCAACTCCACTGCACATACATACCTGCCTCCCACCAGCCAGATGGTTTTTGGGTCTCTGCCGTGCATGTGGGAGACGTGCACGCATGTGTGGGGGTTGGGGGGGACACACGTGGGGGGTGGGGGTCACACAGGCATATGCAGGTGGTCCCCATTGGCCTTGTTTTTGGTTTCAGGAGGCTTCAGGGAGGCCGGATAGGCCCAAAACGGGGCAAAGGGAGTCATGTGCGTGTGTGTGGGGGGGGTGCATTGTATTGTGGGTATGGAGCTGCGTATGTGCACTGTTGTGTGCATACCAGGGGTGGGTTCCTGCCAGTTCTAACCTCTTCTATAGAAGAGGTTCCACAAATCTACAGTACCATTTAGAACCGGTTCCCGTTCTCTCCCCCCGCCCGTCTGCACATCATCAAGATGAAGAGCAAGAGGAGGAATTCTGGGAATTGAAGTCCACAAGTCTTAAAGCTGTCAAGTTAGAACACCCATGGGGTTTTTTTCTAAAGGGTTAGTGGTGCAAGGGTCTTGTAACTTGACAGCTTTAAGACTTGCACACTTCAATGCCAGAGTTCCTGAGCCAACATGCCTGGAGGAGGAATTCTGGGAGTTGAAGTCCACAAGTCTTAAAGCTCTCAGGTTTGAAGACCCCTGGGGTCTTTTTTTCTAAAGGGTTAGGGGTGCAAAGGTCTTATAACTTGACAGCTTTAAGACTTGCGTGCTTCAAATGCCAGAGTTTCTGAGCCAACATTTTGGTTGCTAAGCAAGAGCGTTGTTAAGTGAGTTTCCCCACATTTTACAAGTTGGCCACACCCACCCGGTCACATGGCTGGCAAGCCACTCTCACAAAGCAGGCCACACCTACAGAAGAGGTTCTAAAAAAATTTGAAACCCACCACTGGGATGCATGCACGTGATTTTAGCACGCGAGGACGAAAAGGTTAGCCATCACTGACATAGACACTGTTCAATCTTATCACAGGCTACTTATATAGCAGTGAGAGGGGCTGTCGAAGTGTTAACCTCCTATCTTTGGGACAGCACAAAACAAGGCTGGAGTAGCATTCACAACCCCACTGCCAATTCCTATCCTGTTTCTATTGTGTCCATTCTGAATCAGATAATGTGGCCTGATTTGCAACCCTGCACTTGGGAGAGACAAGGTTTGTTGATTTTCTTCTCTGACTTCGCTACCCTCCCTTTCCACTTTGCTGGGACAACGTTCACCCATCAGGGGCATTGCAGCAGGAATGGGGAAGGTTAAACTTCTGGATTCTGCATGGACTGATTGGTCTCCCCTTCCTCACCCAAACCCATTTGACCACTTCCCAAGTTAAAATGAAATCACGAGTACTAAAAAAACCAGTGGAAAAACACCAGGGCTGAAATAATTACACAAAGAAAAGAGACAGAATCTGGCATGGCTGTGCAACTAGTTATGGGAGGATAACTGGCTTCATTAACAATTGCAGAGAAAGTGACAATAAGTACCATTTAGGCTTAAGATAAAGAATATATCATATACGCTTAAGATCCCTGCGGGATCGCGTCCTCCCACATACATCCCAGCGGCCAATTCGCTCTCACAGGGAGGGACTTCTCCTGGTGCCGTCTGCTAGGCAATGCCAGCGGGCGACGCCAAGGAGTAGGGCCTTCTCTGTGATGGGCCCAACCCTCTGGAATGACCTCCCCCCCGACATTAGAACCACCACTGACTTCCGCTCCTTCCGGCAGAAACTAAAGACTCACCTGTTCCGACTGGCTGGCCTGGCATAACTTCAACGCCTATCTCCTGGCATTTATATTTTTACTGGTTTTTAAGGGGATTATTCTGTAGACTTAATTTTATTGGGTATTGGGATTTTAATGTCTGTTTATTTTAATTATTTATTAGCAATACAGTCCTGCACATCTTTTATCCTCCTCTTATCCATCTATTTTATATTTGTATATATATATTGTCCATTTAGTAATTTTAATTGTTTTAATTTTGTTCTTTGACATGGACTGTACACCGCCCCGAGTCCCTTTCGGGAGAGGGGGCGGTCTATAAGCGCTAATAAATTGAAATTGAAACTGAATACAGAAGAATCTTGGCATACTTGGGTGCTATCTAACAAAATGAAATTCGATGGTGAAAAAAGTAAGGTTCTGCATTTAGGCAAGAAAAACAAAATGCACAAGTACAGTATAGGTAGTACCTTCCTCAATGGTAGGAACTGTGAGAGGGATCTTGGAGTCCTAGTGGACAACCATTTAAATATGAGCCAGCAGTGTGCAGCAGCTGCCAAAAAAGCCAACACAGTTCTAGGCTGCATAAACAGAGGGATAGAATCAAGATCACATGAAGTGTTAATATCACTTTATAATGCCTTGGTAAGGCCACACTTGGAATACTGCATTCAGTTCTGGTCGCCACGATGTAAAAAAGACTCTAGAAAGAGTGCAGAGAAGAGCAACAAAGAGGATTAGGGGCAGTGATGGGATTCAAATAATTTAACAACTAGTTCTCTGCCCTAATGATTTCTTCCAACAACCAGTTCACCAAACTGCTCAGAAAGTTAACAACCAGTTCTCCCGAAGTGGCATGAACTAGCTGAATCCCACCACTGATTAGGGGACTGGAGACTAAAACATATGAAGAACGGTTGCAGGAACTGGGTATGTCAAGTTTAATGAAAAGAAGGACTAGGGGAGACATGATAGCAGTGTTCCAATATCTCAGGAGCTGCCACAAAGAAGAGGGAGTCAAGCTATCCTCCAAAGCACCAAAAGCCATAACAAGAAGCAATGGGTGGAAACTAATCAAGGAGAGAAGCAACTTAGAACTAAGGAGAAATAAATAATATAATATAAAATGACAGCTTTTTCTGACAGTTAGAACAATTAATCAGTGGAAAAACCTGCCTCCAGAAGTTGTAAATGCTCCAACACTGGAAGTATTTAAGAAGAGATTGGACAACCATTTGTCTAAAGTGGTGTAGGGTTTCCTGCCTAAGCAGGGGGTTGGACTAGAAGATCTCCAAGGTCCCTTCCAACTCTGTTATTCTGTATTCTGTATACCAATACACCATATATTCTTCCTTGATGAAACAGTGAAGCCCCGTTCTGCTCTGCTCTCTGTTGTTGACATTGGAAAGGAGATGGAATCAAACTAGAAAGTTCTGGAAGTGACAGATTGGAAAGCAACTCCAGAAACAAAGTTTTAACGGAGAAGATAACGGCTGGAAGAGTATGGCATACAGCACACTCTGTATATAGCACACCAGAATGTATACGTCCTGAGGTTGCCATTGAATGTTGGCAGGAGAGAGAAAATGTTTGTGCTGACATAACTAATGAAAACATATGGCTGATTTACTCATGGATTAGGGATGAGACAAGAGAAAGATTAGAGCTTGGTTGCGCCATGGTTACTTCCCTTTTTAAAAAAGTTTTTTTTTATTTTTCTCTTTCCAATTCATTCACAAATATACACTCTTATAATTACTGTTAACATTTATCTATTCATCATTAATCTTTATTGTTATTTTCTTACAAATATATAGAATACAGTTTGGGTTACTTTCTTGCCACCCCATGCCTCCATCTTATTTTGCAACCACCTTGCTCCTTCTATCTTCTCAATCTCCCTTCCCTGCCTTCTTCTTTACTCCTCTCCTTCCTCCTTCCTTCTTCCCCTCTCTTTCCCGCCTCCTCCTCTCTTCTCCTCCTTCTTACCCTCTCTCCTACTCTTAATTCCCCTCCCTTACTTCCTCTGCTTTACCCTTTCTTTCTTCCTTTCCCTCCTCATCCTTCCCCCTTTCCATTGTTGCCCTTGCCTATTTTCTTTCTCTGATGGATTTCCGGGGTGAGACAAGAGAAAGATTTGAGTTTGGTTGCTCCATGGTTCCAAGTAGGTACCTGGCCCCAAAATATGACCCTTTGCACTAAAACATCTTTTTGCCTTTGAATCCTAAATGCTCCCTGCACAGCCCTACTAATTATGGTTTACATGAAAAAACCACTTGTTTTTGTTACTCCCTGCCTCCTGCCAAGTGAATGACCTTGGGTCACTGTATTAGGAGATAGGGCAATTATATTCTCCCTGTTCTCTTTCTTCAATACTGCCTATGAGGTTTAAACCTTCTTGATGTCCCTTCCATTTTCTTGAAACTAAAAACACTAAAGTGTCTTCTCCTTCTTCTCATTATTGGGAAGGAGTTCTAAGCCCCTGATCATTTTGTTCTTGTAAACATCTTTTCTAGCGTTATTGGTATTTTTTAGAAATGTATTATAGTGACACTAAAGATAACATAATTCTGTTTTTATTTCCGTTTCTTCCTAACTTGAAATGGATTTAGAAAAAAAAAAGGGTCAAGAGATAAGCAATTGATTTTAAATTAATGAAGACTAGAGGGAAAAAAATCCTCAGGAGAGTATCGCAGCCAATTGTTCAACGTATGCAACACTTTATTAGGGCAAACCGGCTTTGCTTTCGGATGATGAATGTGGGAATATATCAGGAAGTTGCTATGAATACTTTGCAAAAAGAACGGAATTTATGGACAAATGAAAAAGTGCTGAAATGAAGAGTGCTTCAGAAGAACAGAGCATAGTTAGTAACCAGGAAATTCTGGGAAAAGGGAGAACGGAGGAAGAGATGAAAGCACATGAGTCTTCCTCAAGTCCCGTCAACTGCATATTTGCAATACTAGAAGAAGCATAAGAAAGCTCAAGATGCAGGTAGATATCAAACTACTGCTAGTTCATTGTGTTGGTTCTTGTCCTCTGCTATTGACCACTTCAGGGGTGAGTTCTGGCAGGCACTACTGCCAATTCACTTGTGGGCTCACTGCACGCACACATGTGCTTGTGCATGCACATGCACAGTGCAATTAAAATTGTTCTGCACATGCACAGAATTGAAAAACAAGATGGCAGCACTTATGGCATCACCCGGAAAACCAATTTGGGGGCATGGCAGACCTGGTTCACTACCGGTTCCAGCGACCCAGGCTGCCAAGCCACTACCAATTCAGCTGAAGCAGTCTGAACCAGTAGGAACCCACCACTTCATAGTGGTACATTTCTGCCGAGATGTGTAACTGACCTTTTCTACAATTAATTCAAAACGATGGTGGTTAAAATAACTACATAGCAGCAGATTTTAACTCTGAATTGTTGTGGTATAAGAAATATGAAAAATAAATGAATGAACTTAAAAAGAACTAACATTATTCCTCCGCAACTCCTTTTTAAACATAAACACAGATCCAACAGGTCACTAGAAGGCGAAATCATGGAACTATGTCTCACTTGCTTTGGCCAATGTCATGCAGGGAAATTTGCTGGAGAAAGTAATTAGGTTTGGAAGAAGAATTCGTGATTTTTACCAGGCCAGTGGTAACCAAGCCGTCAAAGAACATCATCGCTGAACACCATCAAAGCTGACACCAGTCAGAGCACAGAAAAATTCATAAAAGTAGTGCAAGATCAAAAAAAAAACCAAAAACCCCAACACAATCCTAGGTTTCATTAACAGAGCGATACAATCAAGACCTAGTGAGGTACTAATACCACTCTATAAAGCCTTAGTAAGACCACACCTAGAATACTACATCCAGTTTTGGTCACCATGTTATTTTATAGATGTTGAGACTCTAGAAAAATTGCAGAGAAGAGCAACTAAGATTATTAGGAGACTGGAGACTAGAACATATGAAGAACGGTTGCAGCAACTGGGTATGGCTAGTCTAGTGAAGAGAAGGACCAGAGGAGACATGATAGCAGTCGTCCAATATTTGAGGGGCTGCCACAGAGAGGATGAGGGTCAAGTTTTTCCAAAGCACCTGAAGGCCAGATAAGGAATAATGGATGGAAACTGAACAAGGAGAGATTCAATCTAGAAATAAGGAGGAACTTTCTGACAGCGAGAACAATCAATCCATGGAACAGCTTGCCTCTAGGGGTTTTATTACTGGAAGCTTTCAAGAAGAGATTGGTCTGCCATTTGTCAGAAATGGTATAGGGTCTCCTGCTTGAACAGGGGGGGGGGGTTGGACTAGATGACCTATAAGGTCCCTTCCAATTCTGTTAATCTGTTATCAGAAGACATGGAGAGACCTGGCACATAGAACGACCAAGAGTCAAACTTGACTGAATAGATAATATCATCAGAAGGGATTTGAAAGTGATTGCAGTTTTTTGGATCCTGTATGCATTTTTGTTGTAAGGTATTGTTGTCACCCAAAACCATAACCTGAGTGGAATTCTTTAGGAAATATCTGCATGCCTTTTATCTTAGAAAGTGCTCTTGTGGATCTGGAACTCTTCACTTCTTGGAATGAAGGTAGAATGCCAAAATATTTTCAGAACAAGCCCCCTGCTGGGTGAAACCAAGTAAAGCACTTTATCTGGAATAGCTAATTAAGTGACACCTTCTTAATTGAGGTCCTGCTTAAAACAGTTGTGCCTGTAGGTAGAAGGTTTTTCCAAAACTTCACAGACTTTGCAATTCAAGACGTTTAAAACCTAGACCTGTGCTGGTTAGGCAAATTATGACATAGAGATTTTTAAAAAGTTCTTCCGCTGTTAAAAAAAAAAAAAAGTAACAACATGGCACTGTTTTCCCTTGTTCTGTTCTTGGAAGTTTATTTTAATTGTTGAGGTGGTTATTTTTTTATTGTTCTTGTGTTTGATTGTCACTAGATCCTTTATTCCCAAATTCATGTCCATTGTTTGGATTGCAGTCTTAGCCTGACTTTCAAGTTAAGGTAAAGGTTCTCCTTGCACAAATATGCTAGTTGTTCCCGACTCTAGGGGGCAGTGCTCATCTCCGTTTCGAAGCTAAAGAGCTAGCGCTGTCTGAAGACATCTCCATGGTCTTGTAGCCAGCATGATGAGATGCCGAAGGAGCACCGAAGGAGCACAGAACGCTGTTACCTTCCCACCAAAGGTGGTCCCTGTTTTTCTACTAGCATTTTTACATGCTTTTGAACTGCTAGGTTGGCAGAAGCTGGGACAAGTAATTGGAGCTCACTCTGTTACGCAGCGCTAGGGATTTGAACAGCTGAACTGCCGATCTTTCTGACTGACAAGCATCAGCCACTGAGCCACCTTCTTTCAAATTACAGGCATGGAATACAGTATTGGGAAATATGAATGGATGTGCCTGGAGTTATGTGGCAGAAGCGGCTAATGTTCTATTTGTTTTCTTTCATACTCTAGTAGCGTTTCCACCCTGGCCTCAATCGCTTCGGGAAGAAATATTTGGAGAGAAAATCGCACAGAAGAACTCTTTCAAAAGCTCCCAGATATTCATAGTTATAGGTGATATTTTTTCTTCTGAGACCATTTGTACTTATTTTTCTCACAGTGTTTTCAACTTTCAGTCCTGATTCTAAGAATATTGTAGAGGCTTTGCCAATAATGTGTAATTGGCAAGAACAGACCAAAAAGAATGCCTCGTGAATTAGGAGCTCTGCTTGCAAATTACTTTGACCTGTACTGAGCGGTCAGGACAAGCATCACCAAACTTCAAGACTGAAGGTTTTTTTTAAAAAAAAAACACTCAGTAGTTTTATGTAAATAAAAAGAACGATATTAATTTACTGACTAAAAATTATATTCCACCTGACGATTATATTTGTTTTCAAGACAAACTATATTTTCCACAGATAAAACCAGAGAAAAGGACTTCCAAAAAGTAAAATAGAAAAACACAAAATCAATGGATACCACACACACACAAAAAACTCCTGTAAAAAACAACCTAGTAGTGGACTTTCTTCTCTGTTGAGATATAGCTCCCAATGAAAAAGAGGGCTGTGGAAATATCTACAGACTCCTCACATCCTAGACATAAATTGTTTCAACTTCTACCCTCAAAACAATGCTATAGGACACCGCACATCAGAACAGCTAGACACAAGGACAGTTTCCCCCCAAATGCCATCACTCTGCTAAACAACTAATTCCCACAACACTATCAAACTATTTACTAAGACTGTATTACCATTCTTCTTCTCATCCTTCCTATTACCTATCTCCTTCCACTTATGACTATGCTTGTATCTCTGTGGTTTACATTGTTTTATTTGTTTCCTAGTATGATTTGATTGCTTATTTAGTAACCTATGACTATCACTAAGTGTTGTAGCTTATGATTCTTGATGAATGTATTTTATTTTTCTTTATGTATGCTAAGAGTATATGCACCAAAGACAAATTCCTTTGTGTCCAATCACACTTGTCCAATAAAGAATTCTATTCTATTCTATTCTATTCTATTCAACTCTGTAAACTCAGCATCAGGCCTCTGCTTAGCATTTAGCAATGCTGTCTTTGTGCTGCCTTCTCCTCATACAGCTGAAAAGGTAGTGTTTAAAATATCAGCTTTTAAAGTTTCCATGGAATTTTGCAAGTATGCTTTTGAATTATGTCTCATTCATTAAATGTTTTCAGTTGGAATGCATATGTATCTGCATGGAGGCATTATTTAAAAGAAAAAGAAAGTGTACAATGTATATTTTAATACATTAGTAAATAAAACCAAGGACAATAAGGTAAAAATTCCCTTGCACAAATATGCTAGTTGTTCCCGACTCTAGGGGGCAGTGCTCATCTCCGTTTCAAAGCTAAAGAGCTAGCGCTGCCCGAAGACATCTCCATGGACTTGTGGCCAGCATGACGAGATGCCGAAGGAGCACGGAACGCTGTTACCTTCCCACCAAAGGTGGTCCCTATTTTTCTATTTGCATTTTTTACATGCTTTCGAACTGCTAGGTTGGCAGAATCTGGGACAAGAAATGGGAACTCACTCCATTACACGGCGCTAGGGATTCAAACTGCCAACCTTTATGATCGACAAGCTCAGCATCTTAGCCACAGAGCCACCGCATTCCTTATATAAATAGAATTTACCAAGTGCTAAAGGAAGCCTCTGTGATGTGAGCCTTCCCAGAACATTTAGCCTTCTTTGCACATTAGATTCAGCCTGTGTAAACTGGAAGCTTTCACAGGTGAACTAGGGAATAAAAAAGATTTTTTTTCTCTCTTGGGTTTTCAAATATTTGTGACTAGCTTTCATTCTACGTACCACTCTCTGTTGCCCTCAAAAGCTGACAATTAAGAGATCGCACTCCTCAAGCTATTTCAACCAACTGCACATGTCACAAACAGCCCTAACAGTTGGCTGTCTAGATTCTCCTTAAGTATCTTAGATGAATGTGAAACTACATCTCATGAGGCATTACGGTTGTTTACCTAATGTTAAGCTGAAGCCACTTCCTTGCCATAAAGAACACTAGGCAGCCATTTCTTGTATGACAACCTTTAGGGTTTATTTATTTTGTTGTTTCTCAATAATGCATCATAAACATTTTTTCCCCATGCCATAGCATCAGTGATGGTATTCAGCCGGTTCGGACGAACCAGTCGTGGTGACCTATGGGTGTGCAAGCCGCACGCACGAGCAAAGCGCATGGGTGGAATGCGCGCTCACATTTTTGGTGCACGGCAAACCGATGGTAAAAATATATGAAACTCACCTCTGTATAGCATGCTGGCTGGTCAATTTTGAAAGTGCTAAAGTTAGTTAATATCCCGCCTAAGCTATATTGCTGAATTGGACATATATGACAGGGCTAATGCCATATTCACATTACAGTAGTTGCCAAAATTGTGGAAACTGTTTGGGAAAAGCCTATTTTTGATGTTTGATGGCTAATAATGCCACTTATTTTTTGGAGTAGTATAGTACCTCAAAAATATTGTACACCTTTCCCAAAAGGTTTCCACAATTTTGGCCACTACTGTGTAGTGCTGTTCATGAAATCTAGGATTTCATTAGCATGTTACTGCGATTGTTATTTTCCGCATTTGAACCAGCTAGCGATGGCTTTGAGTTTCTGCTTTGATTTTTCTGCTTTGGATGCCTTGATCCTTTCATAAGCATCTATTCCAAGGGTTTAATGGTAAAGGATGCAGTGAAAGCATCCTTTTGTTTAATAGCTAATTTGAAGAAGAGGTTTGTAAATTATGAAAGCTACTTCACTAATTATAATTTAGCTGATTCTACAAAATGAATTATTCTATTGCTCTTTGGATTCTTCATTAATAAAGGCTACATAATCAAGACATTTATGAGTAAAACTGCAATTTATGATTATTTAACGAGAAGTCCTATTGAATTCAGAGGCATTTACTTCTGAGGCAAGAGAGATAGGAACTCCTGCGGAAGCCTCTTAGTCAGTTGCTAGCAAAATGAAAATCATTCTCTAAAGTCACTAATAATTTGTAGTAATAGACTTCTATAAGTAAATTTGCAGCTATGTTATTTTATAATCTATCACACCAAATCAATGGCCTTATCTACCCATGTATTTAGCCTTACATACATCTGTGTCAGAGTCTACAGAGTTTTCGGCCAGCCCTGGGGTGCTACACAGACAGACAATAAACAGTGATTTTGACATAATGGGGTTTAACACAAAAGTGTGGTACACGAACAGGATGATAGAAAATGCTAATATTGACAATAATGTGCTTCAGTGTATCTTTACTTATTGGTTAACAATTAAATAGTAAATAATGCCATATGCCATAATCAGTCTGTTACTTTTAGAAATAGTCACATTACTTTATTCATGCAGTCAAATGATTGTAGAATGGGCAACATTTTGGTGTCTGGAAGTGGTTACACTTGAATGTTTTCTTTAGATGGGAGAGGACTAAAATGGCAAAACAATTTTATGAAGTGGAAGCAAGTTCACTGGCAGGAATGGATGTGTTTTTTTGGGGGGGGAAGAGCTCGGCCCAGACTAAGAGGGTTTTTGTTGCTCTTTTTATCTTTGTTAAAGTCTATCACATTTATTAGCCACTACTTTTCTTGTTTTGTTTCTCAAATTTCCAAGAAATGGTTTCATAATGACTCTCAGTAACTACACAGCTGAAATGCTTCAACCTCAGCAAATATGATTGAAAAGAGCTCCTGGAGCTAAGAAAAGAGAGAAAGGAAGGAGAGGGAAGGGGAAAGGAAAGGAATGATAAGAAAAGGAAGAGAAGGAAAGGAAATGAAGCAAATCAATAAGGAAGGGAAGGGAGGGGAAAGGAAAGGAAGGGAAGGGAAGGGAAAGGAAAAGAAAGGAAAGGAAGTAAATAGATAAGGAAGGGAAGGGAAAGGAAAGGAAAGGAAAGGTATGAAAAGGAAAGGAAGTAAATGGATAAGGAAGGGAAAGGAAAGGAAAGAAAGGGAAAGGGAAGGGAAGGGAAGGGAAGGGAAGGGAAGGGAAAGAAAGTAAATAGATAAGGAAGGGAAGGGAAAGGAAAGGAAAGGAAAGGAAAGGAAAGGAAAGGAAAGGAAAGGAAAGAAAGTGAAAGGGAAGGGAAGGGAAGGGAAGGGAAAGGAAAGGAAAGGAAAGGAAGTAAATGGATAAGGAAGGGAAAGGAAAGGAAAGAAAGGGAAAGGGAAGGGAAGGGAAGGGAAAGGGAAGGGAAGGGAAGGGAAGGGAAAGGGAAATCTTGCATAGATTGCCCACTTCTAATTTAAGACAATAGAAATATCGTTTCGGGGCGGGGGGAGAGATTTCTTTCTCGCATCAGACCAAAAATATTCCGTATTACTTTCCTATGGATTACATACAATTGCCACATAGGTTTCATTCTAGGTCAGAAATTTTCTGAAGAAGATCCTAAGAAAAGAAGTATTTTGGCTTGTTTTTAAGCAAATTTGTATCTCCCCTCTCTAGGGAAGTTTGTCACAGGGTTTTGGTGAGCATGAAATAGCTGTATTGGATTCTATGAAGGAACAAATGTTGGAGGATGCAGACGCATATACAGGTAGAAATAAACAGATTACAAAGTAGTTACGTGAATATTATTGTGCCTACTCCTGTGCTTTTAACAGCAATGTAATCTGCAAAAAAGAGATAAGGCTCCCATTTTCTACTACAAATTAAACAACCATTAAAAGCCAAATTACAGGATATAGTTCAGAAGTGTGCAACTGTACTTGAATCAGCGGTAGTCATGCAAAATTTTCTACAGGAAGAATAGCAACCAAACACCTCCACCTCTGCAGTCCAGAGAGATCCTATCTAGCCCAAATACTTTCCTTCTTAAAGTGGAAAACTGCATAAAGACTTTTTCTCCTTCCTCACAGTTCACAAGAATGCACAAAGACGGAATTAAAGCACAATTTTTTAAAAAAACTTTCATGCTCCAGAAAATCAGCCACCTGCGATGCTACCTGCACTATTCTTGCTTAAGGTAACTTTATACTTTTGAAAATTGCCAAACAAACCAGTGTTTTAGAAGCTCCAAAGAAGACAGATGGAGATAGTTCTTAAGAATCATATAAATAGCTGCAGTGAAACAAGGTGAAAGACATCCAAGTGCGAGAAAGGCATTTGCTCCGAAAAAAAATTATAAAGATATTGAAAATCTACACGTAATCTCCATAAATTAGTGTCCCCCCCACTGTTTGAAGCACTGAAATGACATTCTTGCTATTTCTAATCTCTAGGGTTGGAATTCTTTTGAGGATCTGTTTGTGTCATATTGCCTGTGTAACAATAAAACCTGCCTACTTTTGCTATACTGTAATTTACCACCTAGTTTGACAAACAATTAAGGTATGAGGAATTTTATCCTATTAATCACTGGTAGCTGCCCTTTTCAGAAAACTAGTTCTTCCTCCAAGTATCCTGACGCATCATTTGATAACACACACACACACTCAACTACATTTTTGTATCATCAGAAAATTCCCCCGTCTCTCTTAAGATAAAATACTACGACACAAAAAGGTCTGGAATACTCTTACTTTCTTTCTAGAAGGACACTTCCATGTTTTCCAAGGGTTTGCTATGTGATATTCCTATGTCAGTGTCTCCAGTTAGACTAATTTGATCAGAGCGGAGACATTTTCTGTACATATCTCATTAGTGCCTTTATTTAACTCTCCTTTTATTGATCATCCACTGCTTCAAAAAAATAAGGAACAAAGTTGACAAAGAAAACTGTCAGGTATGCAGCGGAGGGAATAAAGTGGCCAGGGATACTTGGGGCACTGATGGTCAAAGAATTTATATTGTATCTAGACAAATAGTAATTGGGACAAAAGGAAGCCTCTTAGCCAATTTTGCATTTTTCTCCCCTTTGAAAAAAGGAAGGAGGGAAGGGGAAATAAAAGTACTAAATGAGCAAAACCAAATAATAGTTGTTTTCATGATGTGGGGCCATGTTGGAAACTTCTCCTTTAACCTACCCTATTGTAATGTGGCCATATTAGTGACAACTTGAAGTAGTAGTTGTAGTAGTAGTATTGAAAATTCAGTATTTGATGTTTAATTTAAATTTCTCTGCCATTTCAACCTATTTGAATCTAGCCATCTACTTAGTGAAGGAGTCCACATTTAAACATACCAGATTCTGGGCTTTAAAACATCTAGCAAATAGCAAACCACAACTTCTCTGGCTCATCAGTTCTATTCACACAACTTTTAAATCCAGAAAGTAGAGAAAAACAAGATTACAGGGAAATTGGAGGCAAGCATTAAGAGTCGTAATTCAAAATGTCATATTGTTTATAAGATTCAAGACGCCGAATGTAAAACTTAGTACTGACATATCACTTACCATTATACTTTATATAACTCTATTTTACGATTTGAGAATCGTAGGAAGAGAAAATTAAGAAATATCCAAACATAAATATTCGGGCAAGATGGAAAAAATATTTTTTAATTTTTTCTATAATAATTCCTTTGTTTATACATCTATATGGTATATGCAGGATATGAAATAATTATTGGCTCTAATCCTAATATTTATCAAGAGAGAAATCTAATTACTTCTTTTTAATTTCCAACAATATAATTTCAGGAGTTCTGTTTTCTTTCGTGACAAATTGAGCAATTTCTTTTATTGATTTCAGAGATCAAGGACATATACACACCACAACATATGTATGCGTACATGTATTGGCCAAATCAGCTAAGTATCAAGACTATATAAAAGACTATCTTCTTCCTAGTTTCATTTCAGAAGCTTCCCATATTGATTCTAGCATCCCTAAGAAATACTGGCTTAGACTGAATGACAAACGTTGCCCAATGTGGCACATTTACCTCATTTCAGGGATAGATTAGGTAATGGGTAGAAAAGTCAAGGCTTCACAGAGACCAATTGAATCCTGAATTCTTGATGGCTGCCTTGAGCTTATAAGGAACAATTTGTGGTATTTACTTTTTTATGTTTCCGCATGCCTGGTGTTTGGCTGCTGCCGTTTATCTGGAAAATTCTTGCTATTCCAGCGAACTGCCATCTAGTCAACATTTAAAAGGCCAACTAGCATCTTTCTAGAGATAAATAGGTGAATGACCAAGCCATGAAACACTACAGTACAGATCCACCCGAGACTCCCTGACGCAGATAAATATTTGTCCTTCGATAAAAATGATCCTAGTTATTAGCAGAGGATTCTTACCACTGCACCAAATGTGTGGTCTTTACTACACTAGGGTATGACTCTTTGAGAAGAATTCCTGGAGAGGGGATAAATGACTTGCTCACCACCACCACCCTTGCCACACCTGTCCGCAACCCAGGACACTTTTAACCACCTGAGCAGATGCCTGAGGTAGCTCGTCACCTTTTCTGCAGACATCGGAGAAGTGGACATCCTTTTTTTTAAACCAGAAAGCCTAGTTCTGAGCCTCCCCCCCCCCCCCCAAAAAAAAAAACCCTACAGCTCTCTCTTTCTGGTCCAGCTCTCTACAGCTGCTTCTCAAGAGGCTCCAATTGTTACTCCTATTATCTCCATCCCTGAGACAGGTGGAGCCTCCCTTTCTTGAAGGAAGGTGCATAATCAGTCAGCCAGTCTGTCTGAACTTAACTCTGTTCATAACCTAATGGCCATTTTAATATTGATAGCACACACCGGGATAATTTGGTGGGATAACATAGCCATATATTACGAAGAGCCATCACATCGAGGAGGCATCTCTGTTTGCCCAAGGGAGGTTCCCTGGTTAATTTCACCTGTTATTTTGAGATGATTTGGGATTATTCTTCTAATGGCTACTTTTACTTCAACTGCAATAACACAAGGGCTATCAATAGATACTAACTAAATGTAATCCGTTCTAATCTTAATTGCAGGAAAAACAATTTCAGCCATAGAGTAGTAAATGTGTGGAACAACCTACCGGATCCTGTTGTTAGTTCCTCCAACCCCCAGACCTTTCACCTTAAACTGTCTACCGTGGACCTTATGTGTTTCTTAAGAGGTCCCTACCATCCCCGTCCTCCTGTCCCCATTTATATGTACTCTTTTTATGTGTTTATGGCTATGTTTTGCTTATTTTTATCCATTTATTTGTGCCATTTTTTCATGTGTTTTCATACTTGTTTCCTTGTACTTGTTGACAAATAAATAAATAAATACATAAATAAATAAAGACCCCCACATCATTTTTTTCTAAACTGTAAAAAGCCACCCAGGTTGCCAAGTTTACAAAACGTCTATTATTTGTAAGAACAAAGAGCCATCTTTTTTACATAAAGACACCACTGTTTCTATGCTTTCGATGCACATCGCTTCCTTCTTTAAAAAGTGCTGAATTTACTATTATATAACTATTGAACTAAACAGCTGTTGAAATGGAACTGTCGGCTGTTGCGTTCTGCCTGACTCAAAATATCTTTATAGGGCTACTTTTTTTTTTTGACATAGAGATTTATAATATGGCATACTTGCAGCAGCTGCTCGTTCCATAATTCACAGCTGAAGATACCCAAATCTCAGCTTATGCATTCGGAAAAAGAGATCCATGTAGATTGTTAGAGGTTTGTTCCTAGAGGATCACGAAACTTCAAAAAAGCTTCAGAAAACGTTTGATGCCCGTAGAAAAAGTACTCCGTGTAAAGCTCAAACAAATATGCAGGCTGCATTTGCTCATTTGTAATTAGTGACAGCTCAGCATTTGTGAGAATGGGTTATGGATAGGTGACATCTCCCACTTTTCAAGCATCGTTAATTATGTGTCTGTCCAAAGAACCATTCTGTGCATCTCTCCCCCCCCCCCCAATCCACCCACCCCCGTCTGTTTCTCTTCCAGACCAGTGCACAGAATAGACCGGAGCACTACTCTGCTTTTTCCATGGGGCGTTTTTGTACATCTGCCTGGCACAGGTGGCACAATTCCTTTCTCAGCATCACCTTGTAAAGCACATGGAAATCTAAATTACGGCCATTGCCTGGATTCAGTCCCAGGCATGTGTCTCAGCCCCAGTTGAAGGTGAGGAAGCTTGGGACTTTGCAGGCCTGGCCAAATCCTGTAGAGGAGTAGACCCCACCCCCCCACCCACCCCAAGGCTTTCCTCAATAGGGATTTCCCATCGGAGATCCTAGACAGGCAAAAGCTTCAGAAGGCAAGAGTGAATATGCTCAGAGGTTCATTCAAAGCAAGCAATTAACCAGCGACGGTTCTGTCCTCTTGCAGACCTCCACCAACAGTCACAGCAAGGCGTGCCTTGCAGGCAGCCACCCCAACTCTTTGTCCTCCTTGCCCGCCCGCCCCCCAAGCCCCACAGACGCTCTGCCCAGAGGAGGAAATAGCCCAGGGGAAATCGCCTGGATGAATTCATTCACCCTACCGCCTTGGCCCGTCCGGGCATCCCTGCGCGGCGGGCTTTCGTCCCAGGGCTCCCCCTGCCCGTATTTCGCTTTCTCGGGTGGGCAGAACTTCACTCCAAAGGCCACGCTCCCGAGAAAGGAGCCCAGGGGGAGCGTCCTGCGGGAAGGCCACAAAACGCGGCGACTTACCGGTTGATGGAGGAGACGCTGGGGACAGTGTCGTTGTCGCAGATGCCCTCGGCCAGGAGCCGGTCTCGGATCTCCCAGGCGAACATGGTGGGGTTCTGCCTTTTGTACTCGGCGATTTTATCCACGACTTTCGGGGTCGCCACCTTCGGCTTGGAGCCGCCGATCACACCCGGTTTGATGCTGCCTGTCTCGTAATACCTGCGGTGGTTGGAAGGGAGGGCAGAGCCCGGCTCAGCGGCGCTGCTCCCGTCGCAGCCTCTCGGTCCCCGCCGCAGCCCCGCCAGCACCTCGCCACCCGCCTGCCCGGGCCACGATTCGAAGGCCGGGCTTCCCCCACCCGCCTTCGCTCCCGGCCACTCTCGCCTTGCCCGGGCCGGCCAGTCCCTTCGTAGGGGCCCAAGAGGCTGAGAAGGCCGGCAAGGGACCGAGGTCAGAGAAGGCCGCCTGGACTCTTTCTTCTCTCCGGCCTCGGGCTGAGCTCTGCCCCCCGGCCGTCGGTCTCTTTGGCGGCCCCGGCTGGCCGGCTCCCCACTCCCATCCTAGCTGAGCTCTCTGAAGGCGGCGGCGGCGGCGGCGGCGCGCGGGCCGGGTTCCTGCTGACCTGCGGCTGGAGAGAAAGCAGGGCCCGGCCTGGCTTAGCTGGGAGGCGGGGAGGGGATGCTTGCCGGCTGGTCTCACCGCAAGCGGGGCGGCGCTCGGTTTGTCCCCGGGCTCGTCGGGCTTTTCCCCCTCTCTGCGAACCCACCGCAGGTCCCTGTGTCGAGACAGGCCAGACAAAAGAAAGCGGCAGGAAGGAGCGGGGTGGGGGCTCGCCGGGCCCGGGCAGGGCGAGGGACCCCGAGGGGCAGCCGAGCAGCAGACCTCCCCTCCCGCCGCCGCCGCCCGCTCATACCTGCCCAGGATCTTGCTGACACAGCCGTGGCTGACCCGTAGCTGCCGGGAGATGTCGCAAGGCCGCACGCCCTGGTGAGCCAGCTCCACGATCCTCTGCCGCACCACGTCCGGTAGGGGCCTGCCGTTTACAAACACCCCCCCGAGCTGGTTGACACCCCCGTGCCCTGCTGGGGAGAGAGAACGGAAAGACAGAAAAGCAGGCAAGCGGGGCGGGGAAGGGGGAGAAAAAAAAGAACGAGAGAAAGGCATTAGTCGGGGCAGTTCGGGCGAGCTGGAAGCCGGATTTTTTTGGGGTGGAGGTTGAGGGTCACTCTGCCAGCACTTTGGGGCTCAAGAGGGGGGCAAAGTCTCGGCCTTCCGGTCTCTCCCCCCCCCCCAGTGCTTAGCAAGCCGGGCGAGAGACTGAAGCCACCAAGCTGGTCGCGCCCCTCGTGGGAATCGACCCCCTTAAAAACGAAATCCAGAGACTCATCATTTCCCCGTTAATGACAATGTTCCTTTTATTTCCTAAATGCTTTTCCGCCAGCTGCTGCTACTACAACGACGGTTGCTCTTCCTATCGCTCCTTATTCCTTTCTCGTTTTTTTTGGGGGGGGGGAACAATAATTTCTCCGCATTTAAAACCCAACGGCCGTCGAAATGCTTTCATTTCGTTGGATTTTTAAGCCCTTTTTTCAAACGTTCTAAAACAAGACAACCTTCGACCTTTTTGGTTCTTTAGCCTAAAAATCTATCAGGATGGAAGTGGAGAGGAGCCAGAATTTCAGGAAGGCGATTTTTTTTTTTTAAAAAAAAACCGACTTTACTTCTCTGCCCAGCCCTGAGAAGCGGAGTCGCTTCTGTGCCCCGTTTCTTCGCTTTTGATTATTCAACCCAGTTAACCCCGCGACCTCCATTTCGGCTTTCCGGAGGAAATCTACAGCGCTTGCCGTTGCTGCTGCGGCTCTGGAAGGAAAAGGGGTCCCCAAGGCGGTTTCGATCTCCAGAGATCTGAATGGCTACGAGAGAGGCCCAAGCAGGTGGAATCGAGTGAAACACACCACCACCACCGAACCTTCCCCGTAGACAACACACCTGAGCTTCCTTTCCACCCGACAGGAGCAGCTGAACCGAAATCGGAGGCTGGGTTGAAGAATGACTTGTTTGCATTTTTGCCCAGTCTCTCCCTCTCTCCTCCCTCCCCCCCCTTTGTGATACTGACTTATGGTCTCTGAACTTAGTGAAAACTCTTCTTGCCCTCTATCGATCCCAATCCTTTGGCAAATTAAGTTTTTCTCCCCATCCTTTCTATAGTGGTGGCCGTTCAAGGATGCTGAACGTCCGGTTAGTAGCTATTTATCAGCATGTACTGGAACACCAATGTGCTTCGCCCCTCATCAACTGCCACGGTTGTGTGCTCCGTGTCAGGGAAAGGGGAAGTCGGTGGGAGTTTCGGATTGCCCTCCTTGCCTCCTTCTCTCTCCCCCCCCCATCCCGCACTCGCCTCTCGAAGTATCTGCTCATTCCCTTCATTTATCTGATTCACCTTTTGCAGATGTTGCCTCTAAAGTTACAAGCCGGCCAAGCAATTTCTCCCGGACCTCAATTCTGAATAATTCAAAACACCTTTGATAACTCACATTACAGAGTATTAAAAAGGCAACAGATGCAAAAAAAGATCACGGGGATTAATAATTCAGCGTATTGCACCTGCTACTTCCTAAGCCGGAGCGTTACACCTTGCAGGTCATTTTCTTAGGTTTTCCAACCGTATTTCTTTTTTCCCTGGCTTTTCTTTGTATTGAATGCAAGATATACTTCATAGGAAAGCAAATGTCCTCCATTAGGGGGGAAAACACAAAATATTGTAGAAGGCGCTAAAGATAAATGAGTCACTTTTAGTTTTAACCGGTGGCTCCAACCTGAAAAATCGGTCTGCAATCTGATCTCGTTTCCAACAGAGTTAAAGCCAGAACTAGTCACTTTTGTTCCTTAAGTGATGAACAAGACATGAAGGAAGATGAGTCATTGTAATTTTTTTTTTAAAAGCCATGGAAAATTTCAGAAAAATAAAGCTTCCCAACGTTTTAAAAAATGCGTTTTGTCTGTCCTCCCAGTTTTTCCAACCTCAAAATATTTTAAAATTTTAACAGATTAATTTTCGTTTCTTTATAAGCCTGTTGTTAGGTAAGGCAAAACTAAAAGCCAAGGACGTAGAAAGTTATCTTGGTATTTTACTACTTAAGCTTTGTTTCAATCGCCTGTTCTATTTTTACTTCAAAGTTCTAAACTCGAAATTGATTGTTTGGTTTTGGGTGTTTTTTTAAAAAAAAATACAGTAATGCGTGGGGGAGGGGAACCAGCCTGACGGAGATATTGGATTTTCCACCCGTTTTTGCCTCGCGTCTTTATTTCTAACGAATCAACATAATTCCTTCCTTCTATGAGTTTTAAACTGCAGGGCAAGGTTGGGGGGGAGGGAATCGGAATCAAACACAAAAATCGGTCACGCACCCACATTTCCATAAAACGCGGCATAATTAATATTTTCGACCTTGAAATATGTGCTTTTTTTTTACCCCCCCCCCAAAAGAAATAAACGCATATAAAAAAAACGCCGTTTGTTCCTCCGCCGGGGCCGCCTTCGGAGTAGTGAAGGGAAAGATCGAAGAGGCAGCAAGATTGCCCCTTCGACTCCCCGCACGCCTGAGCCTGGCCGTGGGCATTCCGGGGAGGCCTCTTTGGGACCCAGACTTCCCGGGGGAATATGTGGAAGGAGCCGCGCCGGTTTGAGGACCGGGGTTTCCCGAGCCCTCAACTGCCTTTCTGGCAGATCCAAAAGCGGCGAGCGGCCAGCGGCTTTCACGGGCCCCAGCGGAAAGACGGTGGGAAACCAAAAGCCCGAACTTTCTAGCGGGCAGCGGGATTCAGGAGGCAGCCGCCGGGCGGGGGAAGGGAGGCTGCGGCCGGTACTCACGGTGCATCGCGGAGAAGGGGTCTGCTTTGCAGTGCATATCCATGGGGAGGCACAGGAAAGGGAAGAAGTCGGCTGAAGCCGCCGTTTCGCCTCGGAGGTTCGACTTCAGGACTTGGGGGAGAATCAGAAGGACAAGCCGTGGAAGCCCGGCCGGCGGGCCGCGGGGAGCCTCCTTGCCCTAAGCCCGCTGCTGGCCGAGCGAGCTGGCGAGCCGAGGGGGAAGTTATGCCCGCTGCGGCGTTCACAAGATCCCTGCCTGGCTGGCTAAGGGGGGCCCGAAGCAAGGCATGGCGAGGTCCCCGTAAGGTGTCGGCGACTCTCCTTCCCGGGCCGGGCTCGGCTGAGCTGAAGTTGGCGCGCTGCGGCCAGTCCGGGCACGCTGGCTCTCCCTCCCCAGGCAGCCTTCTTCGCCTCTGTAGCTCCAGGTTCCTTGGCGACGGTGGTGGAGGGCTCCTTCTGCTCCGGCCAGACTTTTGCCTCCTCCTCCTCCTCCTCCTCCTCCTCTTCCTCCTCCCCCTCTTTGCCTTCCTGGCGGATTTGCGCCAAGGTGGGGATGTGCTTGCCACGAGCTGCGCCTCGAGAATGGAGCTGCCGCCGCCAGTGCCCGTCTCTCTAAAAGCGGCAAAGCCCCCTCCAGATCGCACCCGGCACCCCCCCTCGTCCACATACACATACATACACACACACACCTCCACCCCTCCCTCTCTCCCTCCCACCCCCGCGCGCCGGCCCGGGAGATGGATGACTTGTCAGACAAAGGCAGTAGATTCCAACACTCGCGGATTCGCCAAAGCGCAGCGCCCCATCCCCGGCCAGTGGTTCCCTGGCTCGGCCCCGGCGATCCTCCAACTGCCCCCGCCAGGCATGCCCGGGCCTTGGGCTGGCGGGGACCCTGACATCCGCCCATCCCCGCTCCTGGACAGCCCGAGAACACCTGGTTTGATCGCTGCTCTCGCCTCGCTACTTGGTTGGCCGGGGTTTTTTGTTTTTGTTTTTTTGAGGAGGGGGGGCGGCGGGAATGGGCTCTTCCATCTCCCAGACGCCGCGGCGGCACCTTCCCGGCCACCTCGGTGTGTGTGTGTGGCGGTAAACTCCGATCCTCCGCCGCCATCATCATCTTCATCATCACCGCGCCTTCCCAATACGCCAGGCCTTCTGCCGTCAGAAGGTCGCGTCCGAAAGAAGCTGGGGGAAGTCAGGTCCTCTGCGCCAAGAGCGCTGGCCGGAGCGCGGCGGGCGTAAGACACAGGCCGGCCGACCGCCACGGCTCCGGAGATGCGCCTTTCCCCCGCTCCGCGCGAAGAACTGCCGCCACGACATCCACCAAGGGCGCCGTTTGAAACCGGGCCTTCTTGGAAATCCTACCCCCGTCCCCCAGACAGACTCACCTTGGAGGAAGGAGAAGGCTGCGGATCGGCCTAGGGGGCTGCGGGTTGTGGCGCCGAGCTGGTCCG
This sequence comes from Natrix helvetica, assembly GCF_964273705.1. Classification (NCBI taxonomy): domain Eukaryota; kingdom Metazoa; phylum Chordata; class Lepidosauria; order Squamata; family Natricidae; genus Natrix; species Natrix helvetica. The sequence goes on from NC_138551.1 coordinate 95,644,327, forward strand.
AAGGGGACAAGGAAGGAAGGAAAGGGAAGGAAACCTACTCTCGGGGACTTTCTTTTGTAGTACCAAGCCCAAGTAAGTCCCATTTAGCTGGACGCGCCATAGAAAAGGGGAGGGGGGAAGCATTCTATCCGTCAATGCGTATTTCGACCACCCCAGATTTTTTTTCCCTAAGAAAAGGCATTACGACGCGCGCTTGCCCTGGGTTTCTATTTTCATTCTGCCAAAGACCGGACTTTAAAAAAAAAACCGCTTGTTTTGCTATTTCAATCGTCTCCGGGAATAACTTTGTATTTGTGTGTGTGTGTGTGTGTGTGTGTTTTACGTTTACTATGCATAAAAGAGATCAATCGATTGCAAAACGAAGGAAAAGTGTTTTTTTTTTCCACTTCTGAGAAACGGTCGGGAAACGAAAGGGGGGGGCGAGGAGCCTGCGGCAAATCAATAAACTCCTTGCCATTTGCTCCTCGACGCGGGTTCTTTTTCGTCCTTTTCCAGGTAGGCGAAATGAAACTCCCCCTCGCCCCGCTTTGCTTAGATCTTTCCTTCCTCTCCGCTTCGCCAGCAGGAAAGACTCAGGTTCGCAACCAGCTGCGCCTCTTCGCATGGAATATTTCTCGGGATGACATCAATCAGGGTGACACTTCCCTCTGTCTCTCTCGCCTGCCCACTTCGGGAGCCCTTATAGGCTCCGACAGCTTAGGCAGACTGTCTTTCAAGCAGAACGTTGCGTGGCGAAATGCCACTGCTGCCGCCAATGATCCTTTTGCCCCCTGCGCTTCGGCTGGTTGTTATGTTATTTCTGTCCTACCGGGGTGTGTGTATGTGTGTCTGCGTGTGACTGGGCCGGTCTCAATGCCCAACGCAATGGCCCTTGTGCTCGGATCAAGCGGGGCATTTACAGGGCTGAGAGAGACGCAGAGGCGGTTGGCCGAAAACTGTTCTCCAGTTTTTGACATTGTGCCGGGAAAAGCCTTTCACGGAAAACGTACCTCGGGGACTCACACAAGTCCACAAATTCACACGCGGAGGGAGACGAGTTTCTCTGACCTCCCCTCCACCAATCATCCTTCAACCCGTATGGCTTGGCCCCGGCGCAGTTGCGACAGCCGAAGCGGTAGGTCGGTGAAAGAAATTCTCCCTCCTCCCGGGTCGGGGCGGAGCTGGAGGCCGGAGGGATCCGAGGGGCGGGGGGGGGGCTACCCTATCCCGGACGCAGGTGGAGGGAAGGTTTCCTCCACGCCACAGTAGTTTTGGGGCAACCGAGATTGTTCCAAGCGACTCCTACAGAGGGCGTAGGGAGGTTGGCTACTCTTTAGATTTCGGGAAAAGTTTCAAACTAAACCGGGTTTGTAAATCAGGGGTCCCCAAACTTGGCAACTTTAGGACTTGTGGACTTCAACTCCCAGAATTCTCTAGCCAGCAGAATTCTGGGAGTTGAAGTTCACAAGTCTTAAAGTTGCCAAATTTGAAGACCTCTGTTCTAAATGAACTTTTAGTCCAAGAGCTTTGATCATCCCGAAGCTGAGTCATCTCCCCCCCCCCCCGCTGCTTTTTAGGAATTTGGTATTTGAGCGAGGCGCACCCAACACAACCACACCCTCTTTTAAGATCTGCCCCAACCCGAGACCTCCTCCCAATCTATTCCAAGGCCCCTGCTCTGGTCTGAGCCGTGCCAGAAAATAAAAATTAATCGGTCACTGCAGTTCATCTCAGCTTTTTTCCACCGGGGCAGAGCCTTCGCAGTCTACCGGGAAATTCCTGGGCCGTCAGGACTTACCGGTATCTGGCCAAAATCCCCAACTAACGCCTGCCACTGAAGAGACTGAATAGTCACTGGTCTGAGATGGCACAGGTTCTCCTGCTTGAGCAGGGAGCTGGACTAGAAGACCTCCAACGTCCCTTCCAGCTCTATTGTATTCCAATTCCAATTCTAATTCTAACTGAACTCCGGGCACTGCTTCTGGCCTCAGCCGATCAACCTCACTCCAAGCCCCAGCGCGGCCTCTGTCTCCTGTCTCTGCTGCCCCACACCCGGCCTCTCGCCCTGGCACCCCTGGCCGAGTGCTTTCCATTCCCCAGTCAACCCGCTTAGCCCTATGGCACGCCCCAAGAGATGTTGATGGTAGCCGCTCTGAAAGAACCTCTCGGGCAGGTCTTCCTAAGTCAAGAAAGGAACGGGACGAACTGAGCGCGGTGGGTATACACAGGCAAGTTTCTTTAAGGAAGGTTGGGTTTTGGAAGAGCGAATCCAAGCAAAGCGGGTTGGGCAGCTTTTGCTAAAAGTGCTGAAATCTTCTGGCAGTACTTTATAAAAATTAAACTCGGGTACACCTTTATCAAAAGCAACCCATCTTGAGATAAAATCAAAGCAAAAGAAAATAGTAAGGAAAGTAAAAGACGGCTTTGGGAAGCGTCTTCGTAGGGATGCCATCTCTGTTAGTGGAAAAGCACAGGAGGAGCCTCTGTGTAAATAGCCAACCCCTTTAGGGAGCCTCTAATCTCGGCTCACCTCCCCAAATTGTCACCTCTTCCTGAGCGGGACTTCCTGGAGGAATTGCTTTGTCAACAGTCAAACCTACCTAACAATTTCTCTCAGCCCGAGGGCGGGGATGGTGTGTGTGTGTGTGTGTATGAGCGACGAGGATGCTAATTCCTCCAGCAAGGATCCCTGAACTCACTTCTCTCCTGCCTCTCCCCTTCCTCCTAGCCCCAAAGAGATGGAAGGAAGGGATTTCAATCACTATAAAGAATTCCCTCCCCCCCCCCGCTCCCCCTCCCCTCCCTTCCTCTGTTATCTTTCGGAAAACTCCCCGAGCCCAACTCGCGGCTGGTCAAGCTTGGCTGCTCCCGCTAGTTTTACTTTAAATGAATCTTCTTTTCTCCTTTTTTCAAAGAGGGTCTTCTTGCGTCTCCCCCTCCCCGCTTATTCATTCTCTCCCCCCCCCCCCCACACACACACCTTCCAACTCGGAGCATTTACACTTCAAACGCGGCACCCGCGTCTCTGCGGAAATTTGGAGAGGGGGAGAAAAATAAACTTTTGGGGAGGTTGGGAAGATAGCAATCTCTGCATTTGTTTCATTACCTCCAGTGCCCAACTGATCAAGCAAAGCGAACTCACTGATCTCATCCTCCCTACCCCCAACCCCCAACTAATATGAACTTTCAGCCCTCTCCCTGGACTCTGCGGGCAATGTGGTTTCTCTTCCTTCCGGAGAATCTTGCACTTTATTTGGTTTTATTTGATTTTTGGGTCTTCGACCTGGGATAGAGAACAAGCAGCTCGTTTGCTTCTTTCTGGGTGCCTCGGCCGTTACTGCGTTTTTTGAGTCCTCCAGTCGTGTTTGGGACCGAGATGGGTCTGCTAATTCAGCAAACTCTCCATCGCTGCCGACTAATTGCTCTGTCCTGATAAGGGAGCTTTGATTGCCGCATTTTTACACAGCCAACGATGCTTTCAGACCAAAGGAAATGCAATGCGTTGCACCACCCCCCCCCAGGTTGTTAAATCGGCTTTTCTCGCTTTCCTCAGTCCTCCATCACTACCACTCAAATCTACTTTGGGAAGACACCCTAGAGGGCAGAAGACCCTCGCCCTAGCTGGGGCAACCAGACGACGCTGCCAATGCTCTAATTTGAAAGTAAAGAGATAGAGTCCGGCTTGGGACCTAAGCAGTACACCGTCCTGGGTAGGCCCAGGTGCAGTGGTGATTTTTTTTTTTTTTTACTACCGGTTCTGTTGGCGTGGCTTGGTGAACATGGCAGGGGAAGGATACTGCAAAATTCTCATTCCCTCCCCACTCCTGGGGGAAGGATATTGCAAAATCTCCATTTCCCACCCCACTCTGGGGCCAGCCAGAGGTGGTATTTGCCGGTTCTCCTAACTTCTCAAAATTTCCGATGCCGGTTCTCCAGAACCTGTCAGAACCTGCTGAATTTCAACCCTGCCACTAGGAGTAAAAGAGCAAGAGGGCAGTACAAAGATTGAAAGGGCGAAGGGAGGGGACTAGACCAAGACGGGCCACCATCCCGGCCAGCTCGTGCGGCCGCCTAAAAGCGTGCCAGGGTAACCGAGAAGAGAGCTGAGGGATCCACACGAGCCTCTCGGTGCCGAGGGTTCCAAGTGACGCCCACGCGCGGCCCTCCGACACTTCCGCTTCCAAGCGTGAAGAAATAGTTCCGGCTCAAGTGCTTCCAACTTAATGGCCAAGGCGACCCTCGCGCGTCTTTTTACCGCGTCGCGCAGGACAATTTTAGACACCAAAGGCGTTGCAGTCGGCCCGGAGCCCAGATCCGTCCCCTTCCTTCCTTCTGCTTCCCCCACCCACCCATCACCTTGATGGAGACGCGGCTTCTGGTACAATATGGAGCCCCCGCTGCCATTTCATAATACTTCTTTTCCTTCTTCCTCCTCCTCGCCAGGGAGGCGATGCTTTCCTTGGGCACTTAGCAAGCCAAGGGAAAAGCAGGCGGGCGGGCCGGCCGGGCGGGCGGGCTGATGGCCTCCTGCAGTTGTTGGCTTTTTCCCTGCGCTGCATTTGTTTGCTTGCCACCGCTTAAGAAGCCCACGTGCGCTGCTCTTTTATTCGGGCGCCGGGCACTTTTAACCTCTTCTCTTGACAAGAGCGCGTTTGCTAACCCCCCCTCCCCCCAGACAAGCCGGAGACCTTTTTACAGCCTCGTTTGAGTTGAGGGGAAGCCAACAATAGGTCGGAGACTAAGGAGGGGGAGCTGCAGAGCTATCGAGCGAGAGCCAGCGAGCGAGACCAGCTTGCTCGCTCAAGGGCCAAATGCGCTCCTGCCAGGAGAAAAATAAAATAAAATAATTGGGAGGTCTGCCCCACGCGGTGGTGCCTGCTTGTCTCCTCCCGCCGTGCCTCGGTCTTTGCCCCAGAAAAGCCAGCGGGCTTGCGGGGGGGGGTGGCGGGGGGGGGGGCGGGAGCCACAACAACTTCCACCAAAGTTCAGAAACGGTTTAGACGTCTGTAGGAGAATAGTGCCGGAAGCTGTAGGTGCGCACTTTGTGGACTGAGAAACAGCATTTGAAATAGAGAGGGTAGGGTCTTGCTAATGGGAAGGGGTACTCATCACGGCGGCTTGACTACATTCTATTAGCTGGGGGGGGGGGGAGATGAAGTTTTTTTCATGGTTAGGAAGCCGTCGGGATGAGAAGAAACGGAGTTACATTAGGCCCCCAAATCTTTGGACCCAACAAATCACCGGTCTCCCAGCACCCCACAGTATGTTTCCTCGGGGTTTTTTGGCAGCGCCAACTGGCATCTGTTGGAAAGAGGCCTTCTTGCGCAATTTCCTCCCTACTGGGTGGGTATAGTTTGGACTTCTCTCGTTTCTTCCTTCAAATTTTCAGTTAATGAATTTAAAAGCTTAGTTTAAAAAAAGGCTAGTTTTAATCAGCGGTAATGAAATATTTTCCCCCTCCCCCTAAATCATTTCTCCCTCCATCCCCCCACCCCCCATCCTTTCATCCAAGGTTGGCGTTCCCTTGCCTGGGGGCTTCTTCTTCTTCTTTTTTTGAAAACATTTGGAATTACAGACGTCGCAAGCAAATCGTGGCCGATAGCCACTCGCTGCAAGGGCCCCATAAAACTCAGACCGATCTGTGCGGGAAAGTGCTGTGGATTAGCAAAACGCCTCGAGTTTGCCCGTTGTGGGAAATTCTCTGGGGGGAAAAAAATCAGGAATAAAGTGGGTTAAAGGAAAGGGTGAGGATTTTGAAACAAGGCAGCCTTTAAAAGGAAGGTTTCAAAAGACAGGAAGCTTCTCCTGATCTTAAACCTAAGCAGCGCCCGGAAGTCAAGTGGACAAAAAGTTTCTCTACGAACTTCCTAGCTGACTTCGACTTAATTGCATAGCCTCCTGAGAAAGTAGCATAATTCCTCTAATTCTTTTTCGGTTTTTTTTCCTTTCCCCCTCTTTCTCTTTTCTAAATCTTCCATATTTGATCTGGGCAATTTCCGGGAATGAGAATATTTGCCCGAATAGGAAGAGGTGGGGGGGGAGGAATCCTGCTATTCTTATCTTTTGATTTCTTTTCAGGATTGTGGTATCTTTGTTTTCAATGTAACCAGCACATTCTCGAAATGTCTGGCGAATATTTCATTATTTTAAATTACGTTGGCGATGTATTTCAACAGAATGAAGTAACTTCTTTACTAAATAAATAAACGAAGGTGGTACAAGTTATCGTTTGACAACGAAGCTCATCCCTACGAAGGATGACCAGTACTGTCTTTAGCCATTGCTTTGCCTAAGCAGTAAACTGTCAAAGCCCTTACTGGTCGTAGCACAAGACCTTCCTTCCGGATCCAAAACGGAAAGTTCACTCTCTGTCTTGCAAGTTAACCCTCCCAATCTGTAATGTACTTCCATTGGCCAGGAGAAGCGAAGAGCCGGCGAAAGTTTATTTTCCCTCTTAAATGACAATTACCATTGTGTTACAAATTGTTCTTGCTTTGTATAAAATCTGGAAACCACTACATCTCAGAATTAAATCTGTTATGGTCCAAGTCACTTGACTTTGGCAAGAACTGTTATGGGTGGGGGGAGGGGAGGGGAAGAGAGAGAGAGAATGAATAAGGGGCAACCAGAAAATATCTGCAGCCAAAGGGAGAAAGTGAAGCACTAAAATCCAGCTCAAAAGGGGAAAAAAAGCCGGGTATCTGGTGCTGCCAAGAACTAATCCACCAAGCAAAACTTTCTTCAGTTAAATGAACTTCAGAAATGTTCAAAAATTGGATATATATAAACATATAGGGTACCCAAAACAATGATCTAATAAAACGCTTATGGATTACAGATTCGGGATCTTGAGTTATTATTTATGCCCGCGTCGTGCAACTCCCCAACCAAACCACGCATAATAAAAAGGGGTAAAGGAGAATCCCCTAGTTAAAAGCTAGAGTAGAGCGAAGCTAATTGCAAGTGGAAATTATTCCAGGTGGACGGGGGGGGGGGGAATAGAACTTGTGAACCAATGCAAGGCCTGGCACCTCCACCCCCGGTTAGGGATTACAAGAGAGCCAGGGGCGATCCCAGCGAAGCTCGGAGAGTTTCTTGGGGATCAAGCGAGCGCGGAAGGATGGCGATGCGGGCGGTGGCGGCACCAAGACCCTTCCAGGCGCACCGGCTGCTTCTCTCTCGACTCGAAGCGAGAAAGACCACGGAGCTGGGAGAGGGCTGCCTGAGACCAGCCCGGCACTACCCTCCCTCGCCCGCCCGCCGGGTTCTTCGGGTCCTGCGTGGCTTCGTTTCAGCCTTTGCTCCGTGCCGCCGCCGCCGGGGGGGCTTCTCACGTCTCCAACAGGGACGCCGGCAAGCGAAAAGCGGGAGCCGACTTCCCTGCCTTGAGATCGGCTTTCTTTTCCCGGCTCACGACTGCCGGCCTTGGGCAAACTTTGCTCCACAATTCGTTGCAAACGGGTTCAGGGTAAGCTGCTGGGAGAAACCTTTCCCTGGGGGTGGAGGGGTGGGGAATTCCTCTTTCATCTCAAAGAGGAAGAAACTAGAGTTCTTTTATTTTTTAAAAAATGGCAGAACTTGCTCAGAAGGAGTTCCTTCAGACGGCCTTGGTTTTCTTGGTTCATATCTTGTAGAGAAAGGAAAGGTTTGCTTCGGGACTTGCGACCATTTGAAAACTTTCCGTGCAAGGGCGATTTGAGCGCTTTTCATAGTTCGGCCCTCGTGAAACAGGGAAGAGGTAGAGCACTGAACGGCGTTATTTTTCTCCAGCCCAATTTAATGAGCGAGGTTCAACATGAAAAGAAAGGCTCTCGCGATTTGTTGGGAATCGGTTTTGAGCGGTCAAGTTAATCAGAGGATTAGTACGTCTTTAGAAAACTTTAAAAAAAAAACAAATTTAAGGTGTGGGGGGGGTAAAGTACGGTGGACTATCTAAAGAACTTTTCTCTTGCGCCGACAACCAGAACACGGCGACCGTCGTAATGCTGCCAGGAACAACCGCAGGGTAAAAAAAAAAGCTGTACGGTCGCCGTCAAGGCCAAGGAAAAAATTTCTCCTGGGAGCTGGAAACGCAGCTTTTTCTTCGGACAGAATGTGTGCAGAAAGGCGGACGGGAAGGGAAGAGAAGGGAAAAGTGAGGTTAGAAACAGCGTTCTAAAACGGACAGTTTACCAAGCAGGCAAGTCGATCTAGAGTCGCTTTAGTTATCCACGCAACCGAAATCCCTCTCTCGCTCTCGTAACGTTCCCCACCTCGTTAACCTCCATTCCCCCCCCCCCCCCACCTCCTTACAGACCGGTATTAGAGAGCTAGTGCTGGGGCACCCTAAAGAGTGTCCAGGTTTGCCTTTCCACTTTTGGCCAATATCACCCCACCCCCACTACTACCTGGCTTGGCTTCCCCCCCACCCCTAGGTAGGAGATTCTATCCTAGGGAATAAATAGACGGCGTTTCTGCTCTACTAATTTCATAATGCTCTGGCAGGGCTCCCCTCCCCCATTTCATTTTTAACCCCTAAAAGAGGGGAGGAGAAGACCTCCCCCCCCCTCAAATAGCCTCCTGCTTTCGCCGACAGGCCGACAAGCAAAGCCAAAGCCGCAGGGGTAAGGGAGGACGGCGGCAAGATAAAGAGGTCTGCTGGAGTAGCGGGGCTGATACGGTGGCTGCGGGGCGGGAGGGGTGGTGTTATGAACAGTGCCATTACTTTTGCTTTAGCCTGTGGTGCTGTTTTTTTTTTAAGAAACACCCCCTCCCCCTTTTCTCGCTTGGAAGGTCACCAGGCACCTGCTGGGTGGCTCAGCTGGCAGAAGCGCCCTTTCCTGGAGGAAAGGGTGAGTAGTAGTACCCTGGTTGGGCCGAGGCTGCCCCAGCCGTAACCTACCCCTCCCCAAAGCCTGCCACCCTCCTCCGCAGTCAGCAGCACCAAATTCAGCGGCCAATATCTGTAGGCAGGGCGGTCACTCCTGCCATTCTCAGGGCTCTCTCGATTGCCTTCAGCCCCTCACTCTCCCTCTCTCCCCCTCCGCCCTGGGCAGGGTACTTGAAGCTAATGTTTGCATACTGGGAGAACGGTACCATTGGATTTAATTCAATCGAACATTCAATCAAACCTCGTCCATTCATTTACTGAGAGGATTCCGTGTTTTCCTTTCATATCAGTGGTCTTTTCTCCCCCTTTTCCTTGCCGATTAAGAGCGGTACAAATTTATGAACGCCTTTAAACCGGTGTCTTCTTTTTTTAAAAAAAACGAAAACAAGACGCGTCCATTGTGTGGCAGAGCTAAGGATTGAAGTCTCAGGACCACCGCCAAGCTGAGCTGGGCGTTTCAATCCGCATCTCCCGATCTCTTGGGGGGCGGGGGGGGGGAAGCCTTCAAGAAAGTGGACTTAGGGTCGGGGAGTGAAAACATCCGTTTTTTTAAAAAAAAATGTTTCTATTTATCATCCGTCATGGGGCCTGATTTAAAACGGGGGGAGGGGGTGATAAGGAAAGAAGCCACAATTTTTCTTTGCCATACGAAGTGGTTTATCCAATCTTCATAAACAGGGAAGAAAATCGGGCCCTGTAAATGTTTACCTAGTTGTAAACTGCCAGGGATTTTCAGGCAGGCGCAGCGGGCGAGTGTTTCCACGAAGAGAAAGAGAGTGGGAGGGAGGGGAGGGAGGAGAAAGAAGGGGGAAAGACAGAGATGTTGGTACCTGGAGGGAAAAAATGAAAGTTTGGGAAGGAGCAACGGTGAAAGGATCCGATTTTGCAAGTTTGAACTCAAGAATGAATGGAGTTGGGGGGCGGTGGGGGTGGAGGGTGAAACCGGAAGAGATTCCCGGCAGCCTGATCCCATTAGCTCCGTCCTTGGGTTGCAAATTTATACGGTCTAGGAGGTGAACAGATGGACTATCAATTTAATTCCATCTTCAACACCATCAGAGATTGATTTTCTACTCGCTTTTAATTTTGCTATAATTAATTAGATCATTACAACTGTTTTCTATTGATCTTCCTATTTAAACCTCAGATGCAAAGCGACTTGGGCAGATCTTTTAGAGACACAGAAGGGAAATAGAACAGAGGGGACTGCAAACGGGCCAGGGCATATGTTATTATTATTATTTTTTAAAAAATGTATCTAAGATGCTGAATAAAAGACTGGGAAGGACTTCTTTCATGTTGTAAGCGGGAAACCTACATGGAAACATTTATTTGAATTGAATATTTTCTTCTCTGCACGGGGCTGCTTTCTGTCCATCAGCTGACAATGGTCTAAAATCCCCAAATATGCCATATGTGCATATTTAATACGCTCACATAATCCGTGGTATTTGGTGGGGTTTGGTTTTCCAGGTTTGTGGGTGTGTGGCTTTGGGTGTGAGTGTGCGTTTGTGTGTGGCGTTTTCAAAAGTCAGTTTTAATTATTAGCATGGTGCTAATGTCTATTTCACCACTTACAAGAATGTTAGTTATATACGTATACACACACACACACACACACACACACACACACACACACACACACACACACACACACAAAGAAACACGTATGTATATGTATATAACTAAGAGCCTTGTTATACATATATATATATATATGTATGTGTATATAACTAAAAGCCGTGTAAGCATATGTATGTATGTATATGTATATAATTAAGAGCCTTTTAAGTGGTGAAATAGACATTAGCACCACACTAATTAAAACTGACTGTTGAAAATGCCTGTATAGTAGCCAATCCACAGCCACCAGGCTAAGCAAAACCAATTTTCCAAGTTCTTTTTCTTGGTGCTGGAAAAATCCCCACCTCTAAGTCTGAAAAAGAAAACCACCTCTGGGGACACCCTGAAATGGCTTGCCCCCCCCCCCCGTCGTTTTGGAAACGGAAGCTTTTGCTTCTTCATTCGCCCCCTCTTCCTTTTCCCCACCAAGATCTCCCTTCCAGGCAGGTATGTACCCTTGATTCACACGAAGCTAAAAATGTAGCCTGGGGATATGGGAAAATGGTGCCTTCTTCCACACCCAAAGCCTCGACGCATCCTGAGTGAAGGCGGCGGCGGAGGTTCCTGAACCCAAATATTTGCCCTCTGCTCAGGCTGAACTTCTGGCGCCTCTCCATCCACTAGGAGATTGAGTCAGAGAAGCAGAGTTTGGGGGCAGGTTGCACTCACTTGGGGACTGACTGCAAGAAGTCGCTGTTCTGGGGATGGATGCGCCCCTTTCTAAGTCCATAAATAACCGTTGGAGCTGCTCACCCACTCCTTTTTTTCTGCTTTCCTGCTACAGCTGTGAACCAGGCCCCAGTGAGTCTCCCCACTGGTCCCCAGCCCGCCAGATCAGCTGCAGCCGGTCATATTCCTCCCCTTGGCCATCTCGCTGGCTCCTCGCTCAGCTCACTTGGCTGCGACCACCCCAACTACAAGCGTTGAGCTAAGACAAGAAAAAAGGGAAGGGAGAAAGGGAAGAAGAGGCGTAGCCCCAACGATAGGAGAGCCACCGCTGTGTCATCCCACTGAGCTACCCGAGAAAAAGACAAGTAGAGTGGAGCACCAAAAGGGACATTCTCCAGCTTGTGTACAGCTGATATGCCCAGAAAATATCATCGCCCGGGTAGACTTCCTGTCTGTCAGAACTTCATCGGAGAAGACTTTTTGGCTAGCAAATTCCACCCTCTTGCTCCATGGCATCCAATAATACTCCTAAGCTAGAAGAAGCTTGGAGGACTTCTACTTTTTTTTCCTGTATAAAGTTTTATTTTTTCCTTTCATATACATTCACAAATATACATTCTTGTAAATACTATTAACATATATCTATTAGCTGTCATTTATCACAATCCTCTTACAAACATAGAAAACACAGTTGGGGTCACTTTCTTGCCACCGAGTATCTCCACCTTGTTTTACAACAACCCTACTCCTTCTCAACCTCCCTTCTCTGCCTTCTCCTTTCCTCCTCTCTTCTTCCCTTCCACTTCCCCCACTCCCCCTCCCTTCTTCTCATTCTTACTCTCTCTGCTGCTCTTACTTCCCCTCCCTTACTTCCTCTGCTTTACCCTTTCTTCTCTTCCCTCCTCTTCCTCTCTCCTTTCCGTTGTTGCCCTTATTTTCTTTCTCTAGTGGATTCTTGGGGTGGCATCCCAGCTTGGAAGACTTCTTGAGGGATGTAAAGCAGGACTTGAGTAGGAGAGCATCAAAAATGGACCAAAAGGGGGACTTTTTTTTGACTGGGGGCATTGTCATTTTTCCAGAGCATTTCCAGGAGAAGTCTCATCCCAGGTGATGTAAATCCCCCCCTTAGCATTTAGAGGAAACCCCCTGAGAAGAGCACCTGTGCTGAGTCCCTCTGCTTTTTTCTCTCCCGGAGGAGACCAAAGAAAAGACGCTTGTAAACCACCTCTTATTTAAGGGGGAACCCCTGACTGCAGCCAAGAAATCAAAAGACGATTTCTCCTGGGGAGGAAAGCTATGGCAAATCTAGACAGCATGCTAAAAAGCAGAGACATCACCCTGCCAACAGAAGAGCGCCTAGTCAAGGCTGTGGTTTTCCCAGTTGGAATGGATGGCTGTGAAGGTTGGACCATAAGAAAGGCTTAGCGCCAGAGAATGGAGGCCTTTGAACTCTGGTGCTGGAGAAGACTCCTGCGAGTCCCTTGGACTGCAAGACGATCCAACTGGTCAGTCCTAGAGGAGATCAACCCTGACTGCTCTTTAGAAGGCCAGTTCCTGAAACTCAAGTACTTTGGCCACCTAATGAGAAGAAAGGACTCACTGGAGAAGAGCCTAATGCTGGGAAAGATTGAGGGCAAAAGAAGAAAGGGATGACAGAGAATGAGGTGGCTGGATGGAGTCACCAAAGCAGTTTGTGTGAGCTTGAATGATGTCCAGAGGATGGTAGAGGACAGGAAGGCCTGGAGGAACATTGTCCATGGGTGGGACACGACTTGGCACCCAACAACAACAACCTCTGAAATATCTGTATAAACGATCTCTTAAGGGGTACCCTTCAATATATATGCCTATTCCCCTTTTGCAATATCTGGCAAGGTTTCAAGCCAGATTTCAAGCCAGTCAAATCGATCCTAAGATGTTTCCTGTTGTGTTTCTCTGAGATATAGTTGTCCAACACTTGCCTTAACTAAGAATGGCAAAAAACGAATGCATTTGGTATACTCAAGGGAGCATCCTTCTCCTAACCCCATTTCCTTGATGGAAAGTGTCTCAACTTCCAACTAGGCACCCCAGGAAAAAATGAACCATCCTCCCATTGATTCTTCCATTAAAGTTGCCTTTTGCTAAAATCGCTTTTAACATTGTTTCCCCACCGCCCTGCTATTCTGGTCTTGTCAACCCCTTGTTGCTGAACAAAATTGTAAAAAGTGGTCTGAGGGGGAGGGGGTGTCACATTCTTTCTTAGACTTTTTTTTTTTTTTTTTTAAATGTTTATTTATTTTTCTTTAAAAAGACAAGACAACACATAAGGTACAAGAGCAGGGAAGTAAAAAAAAAACACATTTTCATCAAGCATGTCGTTTGGTTACAAGTTTTTGTGCGATGGTTTTTACAATTAAGGATGCGTTCACTAATTATCCATTAAATATAGTTAAATATTTCATTGAGCATTGCATGTTCAAGTTACCATAGTATTCTTTCTTTTATGACAACCCTTATTTCTTTATCTCTACAATTATGTACTAGGTAGCAATAGGTCTTTATAAAATTGTATCACCATTCTCTCAGAGATAAAAGTGGAGATTAAGTCAAAGAAAAAAAAGAAACTCATTACTTCATATAAGACATTTCTATTTTCCATTAATCTTAAAGTTTCCAATCATCCTCAACTCCAAATTTAATTTCCCATTATTATTTGTCAATCCATGTAGTCATTAAATATTTTAATCTATATTCACATCCATTGTTCATTACATCATCATTATTCCATTTTATATTATAAAATAGTCACCAGCCATAATCATACCTAACAGTTTAAATCATCTCACTCTTATATATTAAATACATTATTATTCTTATCTCGTATAAGTAAATGGTCTATTTCATAATAAAGGCTTAATATGTATAGAAAGAGAAAAGAAAAAAAAAGAAAGAAAAAAGAGAGAGATTTTTTCAAAACATTAAGTATAACTTTCTATTATTATTACATATAAGATAGGGTAAAGAAAAAGAAAAGATTCACTTCCAAGTTTTTTTATCCAACCATTGATAAAACAAGTCCCATACTTTATAAAATTGCTCATCCTCTAATTCTCTAATTTCAAATGTAAGTTTACTCATTTCTGCACAGTTCATTATCTTCCGAACAATTTCCTCCTCTGTTGGTACTTTCTCATTTTTCCAGTATTTAGCAAATACAATTCTAGCAGCTGTTAAGACATTTATGATCAAATATTTCAAGTCTTTATTGTATGTTTCTGGTATTATTCCCAATAAGAAAAGTTCTGGTTTCAAGTCTATATGTTTATGTATCATTTTCTCCAACCACATGTGTATTTTAGTCCAGTATCTCTTAGCTTCAGGACAAGTCCACCACATGTGGTAATATGTGCCGGGTGTATGTTGACATTTCCAGCATTTTTCAGACTTATTCTTCGACATTCTTGCTATTCTCGATGGGGATAAATGCCACCTATAAAACATCTTATACAAATTTTCTTTATATGCAGTTGACATTGTCATTTTATAATTTTGAGTCCACAATTTTTGCCATTTTTCTAAATCAATCCCATGTCCAAAGTTTTTTCCCCAGGCTAACATAGTTCCTTTCACTTGTTCTTCATATAATTTCACCTCTAATAAATAATCATAAAATTTTTTAATTAATTTTTCATCGTTACCTGTTAAAATTTTATCTAATTCAGTCAGTTTATCATAAAAACCCTCATTTTTTCGATCTTCATTGTATCTAGAATGTATTTGCACATATGAGTACCAATTGAGTTCAATACCTTCTTGTTTCAATTCTTGTATAGATTTAAGTTCACCCTCTGCATTCAATAATTCAGCATATCTAACTGCTTCTTCCCTTTTAAATATTATTGGATATGAAAAGGCTTCAATAGTTGATATCCAGACTGGAATTTTCAAGTAGTGCAACCTCTTAACCTTCTGCCAGTTTAATAACAGAGCCTCTCTTATAGAATGGTCTCTAAAATAACCATGTTTTTTAGTTCCTTTATACCATAAGTATGCATGCCATCCCAACAGCAAGTCATGACCTTCTAGATTCAAAAGCCTATCATTTCTTAGCATTATCCATTCCTTGATCCACATCAGACTAGCTGCCTGATAGTATAACTCCCAATCAGGTAAACCCCACCCTCCCCTTGATTTGGAATCTTGTAACAATTTACATTTTATTCTTGCTTTTTTCCCTTGCCATATAAATTTCAACACTATTTTATTTAATTCTTCAAAATATCCTTTCCCCAACTTAATTGGAATAGTCTGAAACAGGTATAACAGTCTGGGTAAGATATTCATTTTGATTGTTGCGATTCTACCAATCATTGATAATTGAAGATTCTTCCATTTCGCCAAGTCTGTTACAATTTGTTGCTTCAATTTAATATAATTATCTTCTTTGAGAGTGCTGCACTTGGCTGTTAGGTGAATCCCCAAATATTTAACTTTGTTTGTGATTTGCATTTCCAAATTTTCCGCCAATTCTTCTTTTTGTTTTCGGGGTATATTTTTTGTTAAAATCTTTGTTTTGTCTTTGTTTATTTTTAAACCTGCAACTTTTCCATACGCCTCGATTTCTCCTATCAGTTTAGGTGCAGATTGAAATGGCTCCTCAAGGATGAAGACTAAGTCGTCAGCAAATGCTTGCAACTTGTATTCTTCCTTTTTAATGATCATTCCCTTTATTTCTTCCTCTTCTCTAATCTTTCTATTTAGTACTTCTAATGTTAAAACAAAAAGCAGTGGTGACAGTGGACAGCCTTGTCTCGTACCTCTTTTAATTTCAATTGGATCCGTCAGCTCTCCATTTATCATTATCTTGGCTGTTTGCTTGTGATATATCGTTTGTATGGCTTGAATAAAATTCTTACCAAAATTCATTTGTTCCATTTGTTGAGTCATAAATGTCCAATTCACGTTATCAAAGGCTTTCTGCGCATCCAAGAAAATCAAAGCCATTTGCTTCTCAGAGTGGACCTGATAATATTCTAAGGTATTTAGAATTGTCCTTATGTTATCTCTAATTTGCCTCTTTGGTAAAAAACCATTTTGGTCCGGGTGGATAAACCCATTTAGGTATTTTTTCAGTCTCTCTGCCAGTATTGAGGCAAATAGTTTATAGTCTGAGTTCAACAAGGAGATAGGTCTATAGTTCTTAATTTGCGTATGGTCTGCCTCCTCTTTGGGTATTAATGTAATATATGCCTCCAACCATGAATTAGGTATTTTACTTTCAATCATTACTTCATTCATGACTTCTAGTAATGGAACGGCCAAGGATTTTTCTAATGTTCTATAGAATTCCACAGGAAGGCCATCCGGTCCCGGGGCCTTCCCATTATTTTGTCTTTTAAGGGCCTCAGTTAATTCCATCATTGTTATTTTATCTTCAAATATAGTTCTAGTATCATTTGGTATTTGGGGGAGTTTGGCGTTTTGTAAATATTGTTTCACTTCTTTCTCTTCTATGTTCTCTTGTTCATACAGCTTGGCATAGTAATCTTGAATAATTTTCCTTTTTTCCATATTTCCATGATGCAATTGTCCTTGTTCATCTCTTAGTTGTAGTATTTTCTTGGTCTCTCTTTCTTTTCTCAGTTTATAAGCCAGCCATCTGCCTGGTTTATTTGCATTTTCAAAATAGTTCTGTTTGGCGCCTCTGATTTTTTGGGCCAGGTCCTCCTTTTCCAATAGGTCAAGTTTGTGTTTTATTGTGTCCATCTTTATTTTAATCTCTTTCTTTTGTGGAGATTTCTGTAGTTCTTTTTCCAATGTGCTGTAATCTTTTTCTAGATCCTTAGACACTTGTCTTTTCTTTAAGTTTCTCTTTCTTATATAGTCTATTATCAAACCTCTAGAAAAGGCCTTCATTGTATCCCAAAGATTCTGTAAAGACGTATCTTCTTTTTTGTTTTCTTTAAAGAAGAAAGTCAATTCTTTTTCCATTTTCTTTACAAATTCTTTCTCTTTCAATATCCTGTTATCTAGTGTCCATCTCGATCTTCTTCTTTGTTGTCTCCAACCTATTGCCATTGGATTGTGGTCTGCCCAGATGTTTGGTTCAATCTCCACATCTAGTGCGCTGCTGGATATGCCCGTTGAAGCCCAAATCATATCAATTCTAGAGAACGATGAGTGTCTATTTGAATAAAAGGTATATTGTTTTTTAATGGGGTTCCTTTCTCTCCACACATCTTTTAGATTTATTTCATCCATCATCCTGAAGAAGGACTTTGGGAGTGTTTTTCTATTTTGTTTTGTTGTTTTGTGGGTCTTATAGTCCAGTTTCTGGTCTACAATACCATTGAAGTCTCCCATCATGCAAATGTCAGCATAGTCTAGATCAGAAATTTTCTTGTGAATTTTTTTATAAAAGTCATCTTGTTTTTCATTAGGGGCATAAATTCCAATTAGCAGTATTTTCCTAGCATTGTCCATTATTTCCACCATTAAAATTCTTCCATCTTCGTCTGTGTAGATTTGTTTCGCAGGGATTTTATCTTTAATGTAGAAGGTCACACCTCTTTGTTTACAGTCCGCTAACGAAGTAAAGTTTTTTCCCAGTTTTGGTTGTACTAATAAATGACTATTACTTTGTTGAATATGTACTTCTTGTAAGCAAATTATATCTAATTTTAATTTCCCTAATTTGTGGAATATTTTCGTTCGTTTACATGGCGAATTAAGTCCATTTATATTAATTGAGAGTAATTTTATTCCTTCCATCCTTATGTTTTATATATAGGATTTATAGCTCTAGTTGATCTTGGTTCCCGTTGTGCTCTACTCTCTACACCCCCAACAGCACCTTCTTCAATGTCAATTCCACCTACAGCACCCTCTGTCCTCTCAATTTCGGTTATGGGTAGATCCAGCAGTTGCACCGGTGGCTCTTCATTTCCAGGCTTCTCTGGCTTTCCTCTCAAATGTTCTGTGTAGAAAGCTTCTGCCTTCTCAATTGTATCAATTCTATATCTCTGTCCTTTCCATACAAACATGAGGCCTTCCGGAATCAACCATCTATAGTTAACTCCTATTTTAAGTAAGGCTGTAGTCAAGAATTGATATTTTCTTCTTTTCTCTCTCACCCGTCTTGGTATTTGCTTAAGAATTGCAATCTCCTTGCCTTTGTATTGCAGTTTTTTATCTCTTGTGTTTTGCAGGATTTGTAGTTTTAGTGCTTTTTTCGTAAATCTTACATGGACCTCCCTTGGGAGGGAGTTCCTCGTTGCATATCTTGTGTTAACTCGAAATGTCTCATCTATCCCGTCCATTATCTTCTCCTCAGGTATCCCTAGTATTTCTATGAGAATTTGGGATATTATTTGTGGCAGATTTTCACCCTTTTCTTCTACTATATTTTGAAACCTCAAAAAATATTCAGAGCGCTCCATCTCCAGTCCAATTATTACACTGCTTTCTGTTTCCACTTCATTCAATCTGGAATCAAACTCTTCATCCCTCTTCTCTCTCTGCTTCTCTCTTTCAGCAATTTTTTGCATAACATCTTCTTGTTTTTTGACCCACTGTTGTATATCTTTTATATTTCTCTCTGCTTCGTCTGTTTTTTTTTCTATGTTCTCCATCTTCGTTTCCACATTGTCCAACTTCTTTACAAGTGTATCAAATTTTTCATCAGAGCTTGTTTGAAGTTTCTGTATTGCTTGCATAATTGAATCTAATGATATGGTCTTCTCTTTTTCCTGTTGGATCATAGATTGTATTGATCTTTGTCCTCCTGCCGGTGAGGAGGCAGGGGTTGTTGTTGTAGAACCCACTGGTGTTGGCTTTCTACTCATCTTGCTATTTTACTCTCTCTTCTTCTTCGTTTTGTGGTTCAGTCCAATTGCAGTTAACACTAGAAAAAAAAAGAAGGTAGAAAGGGGAAAAGAGGGAGGGGGGGAAATAGGGGAAGAGAGTGTATAGTAGTTAGATAAAAGTAATAGGGGGAGAAAGCAAGGTTTGATATAGGATATAAGAGAGAGGCAGAAGAGGGAGATTCTTTCTTAGACTTATGATACTTTATGGGGGGGAAAGGGGGGAGGGAACAGGCGAGGTTCCACTGTCAACTTGAAGGAGAAGCAGGTTTAAGGCAGTGGCGAAATTCATTTTTTTTTACTATCTGTTCTATGGGCCTGGCTTGGTAGGTGTGGTGTGGCTTGGTGGGTGTGGCTTGGTGGGTGTGGCTTGGTGGGTGTGGCTTGGTGGGTGTGGCTTGGTGGGTGTGGCAAGAGAAGGATACTGCAAAATCTCCATTCCCTCCCCACTCCAGGGGAAGGTTACTGCAAAATCCCCATTTCCTCCCAATCAGCTGGGGTTCGGGAGGCAGAAAATAGAGCTGTTAAATCAATACAATACAATAGCAGAGTTGGAAGGGACCTTGGAGGTCTTCTAGTCCAACACCCTGCCTACATAGGAAACCCTATACCGTTTCAGACAAATGGCTATCCAACATCTTCTTAAAGATTTCCAGTGTTGGGGCATTCACAACTTCTGGAGGCAAGCTGTTCCACTGATTAATTGTTCTAATGGTCAGGAAATTTCTCCTCAGTTCTAAGTTGCTTCTCTCCTTGATTAGTTTCCACCCATTGCTTCTTGTTCTACCCTCAGGTGCCTTGGAGAATAGTTTGACTCCCTTTTCTTTGTGGCAACCCCTGAGATATTGGAACACTGCTACCGTTCTTCATATGTTTAGTCTCCAATCCCCTAATCATCTTTGTTGCTCTTCTCTGTACTCTTTCTAGAGTCTCCACATCTTTTCTACATCGTGGTTCCTGCAACTGCTCTTCATATGTTTTTTTTTTATTGTCCAAATTTTATTTTATGTTTTAGCCACCAGTCCCCTTACTCTTTTCTGCACTGTAGTCTCAACATCTTTTCTACATTGTGGCGACCAAAACTGGATGCAGTATTCCAAGTGTGGCCTTACCAAGGCATTATAAAGTGGTATTAATACTTCATGTGATCTTGATTCTATCCCTCTGTTGATGCAGCCTAGAACTGTGTTGGCTTTTTTGGCAGCTGCTGCACACTGCTGGCTCATATTTAAATGGTTGTCCACTAGGACTCCAAGATCCCTTTCACAGTTACTACTGTTGAGCAACAGATGGGAATAGATGGGACCGGGCCAGCCAGAGGTGGCATTTGCTTGCCAGTTCTCTGAACTACTCAAATTTTCCTCTACCGGTTATCCAGAACTTGTCAGAACCTGCTGGATTTTACCCCTGGTTTAAGATCCCCCAAAGAGCCTGCGATCTGACTGGGCTACGAATCTCAGCCAAAGAAAAGGGACCTTGACTTGCTGGCGAAACCCATCTGAGCGCGGACCCGAAGAGTGTTGTAAGCTTGTAGCTTCGTCCCATATAGTTTTTGAAAAAGTCGGGACTTTGGAAAGTTAATCATTTGTAAGAAGGGACATTCGTCTAACTCTCATCAAAGTAACTTTGAAACGAGCACCGGCCGTGAACTGGATTCGGAAGAGAAGGAAGAGATTCTCCCCCCCCCCCTCTTCCCTCCCCAGCTTTGTAAGAATAATTTTCCGCCCTCCGGCCAAGCTTTGCTGCTCATTATTGCCATGGGAACCGTGACAATTTAAACACCCTCAGCCTCCCGCCTCTAAACCAGCTAAGTCCTCATTGCTCCCAAACACACCGCCCCGCTCCAATCCTTCCTGCCGCCCCACAGCGTTGGGCTCCACGTTCTCCTTTCCCTTCGCGGCTGCTTGGGTGGCGCAGGGGGGGCGCCGGGATGGGTCGCCCTGAAGCCACCGCGAAAGAACCGGGCGAAGCCGCCGATTCTGACGAAGAGCCGAGAGAAGCAGCCGCCTCGTCTTCCGAAGATGTTTATCCCCCTAATCAGTTCATTAGTTATAAACAACATGACATTAGAAGTTAGGAAGCCGTTGATATTAATTTTTATTTAACTAGTTGATGTTTAATCCGTCACGCCAGGCTGGCTAAGGAGAGAGCGAGAGCGAGTGAGGGATTCCTTGACACCAGCCAGTTAGACTGGGAACTTCAGAGACCACCATCCGGTTCTGGGCTGCAGAAGGGAAGGGAAGAAGGAAGGAAGGGAAAAAGAAAGGAAGGGAAGAAGGAAGGAAGGGAAGAAGAAAGGAAGGGAAGAAGGAAGGGGAGGATATGAAGGAAAGGAAGGAAGGAAGGAAGGGAAGGGAGGGAGGGGGGAGGAAAGGAAGGGAAGGAAAGGAAGGAAAGAAAGAAGGGAAGGAAGGGAGGAAAGAAGGAAGGAAGGGAAGACAAGAAGGAAGGAAGGGAATAAGGAAGGAGAGAAGGAAGGAAGGGAAGAAGGAAGGAGCTTGGGGAGGAAGCAGAGGAGGGAAGGAAAAGGAGCAAAGGGAAAGAAATGTGGAGGGGGAAAGTGGAGCGTTGAGAGGTGCCAGGGCTCTTGGCCAGAGAAGGAATGTGGGAGAGAACTCCATCCTGCCAGGAAAGCTCTCAATTCCTGTCCAACTCGATTTCTCATTCCAAGAAAAGGAGGGTTTTGCTTGTGGCTGGGCAGCTCCTTATCCAGGCCTCTCCTTAGCCCAATTACAAAGGGGCTTCCTTTAAGTCTTCTTGATTTCCTGGATGTTGTGTCTCTTTGGGTCACAGGCAGGGACCATCTGGGAAAACTAAGGGCTGGACAGTCCCAGAGAAGTGCGAACCCAAAGCAAAATTTTTGTCCTTTGCCCCTTTTACAGGGAGCAGGCCAGGACTCCCAGCAGGCCAGAATATTGAAGCAGCTGAGCCAGACAAAGTCCGGGGCGGGGGAAGGGGGGACGAGACTGCCCTTCTTAGTTCCAAAGGTCCAGAGGTATTTCACGAGAAGCGTCCTCCACTCCCCTGCTCAGAACAGAATACCTTATGCCACCAGGCTTCAAATTTTGGACCTGGACAACCTAGAACTACGCCACCTATGGTCTGACCTAAGCGTAGTACACACAGTTATCTGCTACAATGTCCTACCTGTCAATGACAACTTCAGCTTCAATCACAACAATACACGGTCAAACAATAGATACAAACTCAAGGTAAACAGCTCCAAACTCGACTGCAGAAAATACGACTTCAGCAACAGAGTGGTCAATGCCTGGAATGCTCTACCTGACTCTATTGTTACATCCTCAAACCCCCAAAAACTTTAACTTTAAACTCTCTACCGTGGACCTCACCCCATTCCTAAGAGGTCTATAAGGGGGCTTGCATAAGCACACCAGCGTGCCTACCGTCCTTTTCCTCCTGTTCCCATCTATTTTTACTCATTTCTTATGTATATACGTATACCTTATGTTCATACATATACTTGTTTTCTCATACATGCTTGACAAACCAAAATAGATAGATAGATAGATAGATAGATAGATAGATAGATGATAGATAGATAGAGAGATAGATAGATAGATAGATAGATAGATAGATAGATAGATAGATAGATAGATATAGACAGACAGACAGACAGACAGACAGACAGACAGATGTAGATAGAGATAGATAGATAGATAGATAGATGATAGATAGATAGATAGATAGATAGATAGATAGAGATAGAGATGGATGGATAGATAGATAGATATAGACAGACAGACAGACAGACAGACAGATGTAGCTAGAGATAGATAGATGATAGATAGATAGATAGATAGATAGATGATAGATAGATAGATAGATAGATGATAGATAGATAGATAGATAGATAGATAGATAGATAGATAGATAGAGATAGAGATGGATGGATAGATAGATAGATATAGACAGACAGACAGACAGACAGACAGATGTAGATAGAGATGATAGATAGATAGATAGATAGATAGATGATAGATAGATAGATAGATAGATAGATAGATAGATAGATAGATAGATGATAGAGAGAGAGAGAGAGAGAGAGAGAGAGAGATGGATGGATAGATATAGACAGACAGACAGACAGACAGATAGATAGATAGATGTAGATAGAGATAGATAGATAGATAGATAGATAGATAGATAGATAGATAGATGATAGATAGATAGAATGAACAAAGGGAAGGGGGGATGACATGATGGAGCTTCACGCAGGATCCTCCTCTTAAGAGGTGAGTCTGGGTCTGCCTCTCCGGAGCAGAAAACGTGGTAACCTGGGACCTCCAGTTTTTAATCTCCCACCTGCTCTTTCTTTCTTTACCAGAAAGGAAATAGTTCACATTCCCAAGAAAATGACTCCTTCTGCACCGGTTACTCATTAACCTGGCGTCAGGAAAGTTCCCAGGGCAAAGGCAGCCCTGAGAGAGGCCCAAAGGAAAAGGGAAAGGGGCAGCTGTGGCCAGTTCACCCCTCCATGCAAAAGACTTGCCTTCACCCCCCCCTTCGCGACACTTGAATAATGAATCAGAATAGAGCTGGAAGGGACCTTGGAGGTCTTCTAGTCCAGCCCCCTGCTCAAGCAGATCCTATTGCATTTCAGACAAGTGACTGCCAGTTTCTTCTCAAAAGACATCTAGTGATGGAGCGCCCACAATTTCTGGAGGCAAGCTGTTCCACTGGTTAATTGTCCTCACTGTTTGGAAGTTTCTCCTCAATTCCAGCTTGCTTTGCTCCTTGACTAGTTTCCATCCATTGTTTCTTGTCCAGCCTTCTGGTGCTTTGAAAAATAAATTGACCCCCTCCTCTTTGTGGCAGCCTCTCAAATATTGGAAGACTGCTGTCATGTCCCCACTAGTCCTTCATTTCTCTAGACTAGCCAAATCCAAATCCTCCAACCAACCGTTCTTCATATGTTTTAGCCTCCAGGTCTTTCATCATCTTCGTTGCTCTTCTTGCACTTCCTTGCGGGAAGGCCTGCCACCTGGCCCACAAGCCCTGAGAGAGCCAGATTCCTGCCTAGGCAACAATTCGTGGCTCTGGGGATATGGGAATGGTGGAAGTCCTATGGGCAGGAGGATCCTGCAAACTTTCCTCTCAAGAAGGAGAAGGAGAGAGGAAGGGGAAGTAGAGAAGACAAGGACGACAGAGGGAAGAAAGGAGGTAGGGAGGGGGAGGACAGAGGAAGAAGAAAGTGATGGATAAGGTACAAATATGGTGTATGGAGAGAAGAGCCAATAATTGCTTTTGGGAGCTGATGGTAAGGTGAATTGATGTAAACATTTAATAATACAATGTGATGTTGGCTATGTGATAGTATACATGTGATTATATGCTATGAAAATGGAAAAAATAAAAAAACGCAATTAAAAAAACTTTCCTCTCAAGAGAAAGTTTGAGAAAGCCAGTCAGGACTTTCCATGGGTGTTTCTCCTCTGGGAAAATCCCAGGAAGAGTTGCAAGCAGGCTGGAAAAGGAGTGGATTACAGATTAACAGAGTTGGAAGGGACCTTGTAGGTCATCTAGTCCAACCTCCCCCCCCCCCGCCCAAGCGGGAGACCCTGCAACACTTCTGACAAATGGAAGTCCAATCTCTTCTTGAAAACCTCCAGTGATGAAGCTCCCACAACTTCAGAAGGCAACTTCTGTTCCATTGTTCTTACTGTTAGGAATTTTTTTTCTTAGTTCTACAGTAGTGGCCAAAATTGTGGAAACATTTTGGGAAAAGTATATTTTCTAAAATGAGCTAATAACACCACTTTTTTGGGAGTAGTGCCATAAAATTATATATCAGTGGAAAGATAATGTAATCAAAAATGTAATGTAATAATTTTTTTTTGAAGGATTTGCTATTAGAATAGCATTTATTAAGAAAAAAAGTGAAATGAGATGTACAAAAATTATAACCATAGAAAAACGAGATATACAAAAATTATCACCATGTCAGATAATACTTAGTTGGGTAACCTTTAGCATGAATTACAGCCTTATAACATCTTCCCATGGAGTGAACCAAGTCTTTTTAGTTCTGCAGTTGTTATAATGTGAAACCAAGATTGAATGATTGCTTCTATTAACTGGGTTTTATTGCTGGGTTGCTTCTGACTAACAAGTCTCTTTAGCCGGCTCCATAGATTTTCTGTTGGGTTAAGGTCTGGGCTATTACCAGGCCATTCCAGCAGTGGAATATGATTATCTTGAAACTAAAAAAAAAAGTGGTGTTATTAGCCATCAAACCTCAAAAATATACTTTTCTCAAAGGGTTTCCACAATTTTGGCCACTACTGTATGTTGCTTCTCTTTGGTTCTGCAACCCATAGACCAGCAATGGCAAACCTTTTCTGGCTCACGTGCCATAAGTTGGGGGAGCGCAGGGGGGTTGTGTGTGGGCGTGCCGCACCCATGATGCAATGCACGACAACCTCCCAGTGCGCATGCGCACACTAAAGGTGCTCCCCCCCCCATTTTTACATGCTTTTTTCGCCCTCCCCAGGCTCCAGAGGCTTTATAAGAGCCTGGGGAGGGTGAAAACAGCCTCCCCCCCGGGACGCCCTCCAGTCACTTCCGGTTTGCTCGGAGGGTCATTTTGAGCGTTCCGAAGGCTTCAGAGGACGTCCGGGGGGGCGGGGAAGGCTGTTTTCGCTCTCCCCAGGCTCCTATAAAGCCTCTGGAGCCTGGGGAGGGTGAAAAATGGCTTTAAAAAAGGGGGAACTCATCTGGCCAGCATGCGCATGCGTGCTGGCCAGCTGACAGGGCAGCGCCTCGCGTGCCTTGACAAATGGCTCCGCGTGCCACCTGTGGCACACGTGCCATAGGTTCGCCATCACTGCCATAGACCTAACATTCTGTTAGAATAACTGAGTTATAAGGGACCTTGGAGGTCTAGTCCAACACCCCCCCCTCCGCCCAAGCAAGAAACCCTACATCATTACAGACAGATGACAGTCCAATCTCTTCTTGAAAGCCTCCAGTGATGAAGCTCCCACAACCTCCAAAGGGAAGCTAATCCATAGGTTGATTGCTCTCACTGTCAGAAAGTTTTTCCTTATTTCCAGCTGCTCGGCTCTTGACTTTGGTGCTGCTTCTTGTACCGAAAGAGACAAGGCCTTCTCTGCTGAGGCATCAGGCCTACCCAAAGCTTCCTAATGGCGGAGTTTGGTACAGTAGAAATGTTCACAAATGTATGCAAAGCACTCCAAAGACTGCATCTGCCAGCTGTACACTGTATAGTATTGATTGTATTCACGTATACATACAATATTAGGGCTAGTATTTCCCCACCACCATACTGTATGTACCTGCAACTCATCTCCCCCAAGCTCGCTTCTCTCTTCCAATCCAAAATCTTCAAAACCCATAACTGGGCAATATGATTACCGTATTTTTCAGAGTATAAGACTCACCAAGATTTTGAAGAGGCAAATTTAAAAAAAAAGTTTTTGCACTCTGCAGACCTCCCAAAAATGGCCATGCATAGCCTTTAGAATACTTGTAGAGAACTCCTGGGGGGCCAAAAATGAGTGAAAAAAGGCACTTTTCCCACTCATTTTTGCCCTCCCAACCCCCAGGAGCACTCTGGAAGCCTCCTAAAGGCTATGCATGGCCATTTTGGTGATGGGGGTGGAGTTTCAGGAGGCAAAAAAAATACTGTATTCAGTGTATAAGATGCACCCAGATTTTCATCCTCTTTTTGGGAGGAAAAGGTGCATCTTATACTCTGAAAAATATGGTAATAATACCAATAAAATGCCACAAGAGCATTTCAGTTGTAGAAGCTGTATGCTAAGCCTGGAGAACATTGGTGGGACTTTTTATTTTTTGGTATGATATACTTCTTCTTATTGGTTAATTGGCAGCAACTGCTGCGATTTGTTTTGAAATCAAGTGACTCAAGCAACTTCATTTTGAAGACTGGTGCATGCCTCCCCAAGTGACCAAGGCATGCCCAGCACCAACAAGGGCTGGAAGAAGTGATTGGTCATGTATCCATTTTCTTTCCCTTTTTTTTTTGGAGATTGGAACCAGGTCAAATCTTTTCTAGTCCTCTAGCAGTTCCCCTTTTCTGCTTGGTGAGGTGAAAAGACGCCCCAGAAGAGCCCTAAGTCTATAATTCTGTCCTGATCACTGAGTGTGTCATTACGTAAACTCAAAGTAATTGATATCCTCACATTTTTTGCTCGCTTCCCTGTCCATCAGGATCCTTGAGGCTGGTGGGGATAGTCCGTCTTTAGTATGGTCTGGTTCCTTGGGTCTTTTCTGTCATCTCCTGCACAGGATGGCAACACTATTGGTGCCTTGTAGAAGAGCCCTCCCTACCGAACTGGTAATGAAGGTAATAGGATACAATTACTGGTCTGGTTTCTTGAAGGTAGTTAGTCAGCTCCTTCTCCCACAATCCACTGGGGCAACTCAGTTTAAAAAAATGGAAAGAAACATAATGGAAGACACCAAACAGCTGTAGGGAGGAGGGGAAAGAGGCCCTGCCATGATGGTACAATTACCATATTTTTTGGAGTATAAGACACACAAGAGTATAAGATGCACCAAGATTTTAAAGAGGCAAATTAAAAAAAAAGTTTAAGCATTCTGCAGACCTCCCAAAAACGGACCATTTTTTTTTTTTTGCAAAAATGGGCCTGTTTTTTTTGTCAAAAAAGGGCATGCATACCCTTTAGGAGGCTTGCAGAGTGCTCCTGGGAGTTGTGTGGGCCCAAAAATGAGCAAAGAACGGCCCATTTTTTGCTCATTTTTGCCCTCCCCAGCCCCCAGGAGCATTCTGGAAGCCTCCTAAAGGCTATGCATGGGCATTTTTGCAAAGGGGGCAGGGTTTTGGGAGGCCAAAAATACTGTATTCAATGTATAAGACGCACCCAGATTTTCACCCTTTTTATTTTTTGAGGGAAAAAGGTCCATATTATACTCTGAAAAATATGGTAGATGCTTTTACACCTCCCTTTTCCTGAAGGGAGAAGGAAAAGGGAATACTTTAATCAACAAATATAGGGAAATTGGCAAGCCCTAATTTGCCATCCTTCATGATTTCGAGGCACTGCCATGAAGAAAAAGGGGGTGGCTGCAAGTAAATTTAAACATATACTTCAGAATATTGTTACAGTGTGTGAAAAGATTCCTTTCGCACTTAGAAAGGTGGAGCTCTACTCACTTCAGGACAGAGTTCCTATGGCTGCCTTCTTCTCCGAAATAAAACAGTCACCCGGGGTGGGCTGCTGGGGGCTCAGGAGAACCTCTAGCTAAGATTCTGTGCAGTTCGAAGAACCCCCAAATCCCACTCCTGGCTGGTCCCTTCCACCCTGCCCCTCCCAGGAGTCTCCACTCAGCTTTTTTGGGATACAGGTAAGTGCAGGGTGTGCATGGAGGCTTAGGGAAAGTGAAAAATGGGCCTACCGGAAGTTTGGGAAGGCTGGAAACGGGCCTGTTTCCAACCTCCAGAGAGCCTCTGGAGCCTGGGGAGGCCGTTTTCGTCTTCCCTGAGGCTCGAGGAAACCCTCTGGAGCCCGGGAAAGGCAAAAACGCCCCCACCCTGGCATGGTGCAGGAGGCTGACAATGCCATGCCGACCATGCCCACAACCACCCAGCAACCCGGCAGAGAACCCCTTGCTACAACTTTTGAGTGTAGGTATGATTTTTTATATTGCTGGGACCCTGAAGAAAACTTCATGCCGGAAACAAATAGGGCTGTGTGTGGAATTGACAGCTATCAAAGGAAACAGTATACCAGGGAAGACAAAGGCAAAGAGTGAAATGGCCACCACAGAGGTTGGCTGGAGAACAGAGAAAATGGACTGTGGCCATGCCTCCCAACCCATCACTGGACCTATCTATTGTTGATCACCTGGCTTAACTTCCAAGGTGGCAAAGTGATGCAGAGTTTACACATACATACACACACACACACACTTGTGATGGAAATGCTACTTTTATGCTTGTTACAACTATTGATGATTGATTTTCACTCAACGCCTGGGGATGAACTAGAAGCAATGTCATGGAATAGTGTAGAAAACTGGCAATATTAACACATTCTCATCATGCAGCATTAACATGCAATGGGGAAAAGGGCCTTAAAACCATAACGACGAGGATGCCATTGGGGCATTTCCCCCAAACAACATTAGCAACTACAGCTATAGGTTTTTCAACACAACACTATACTGCTGTTGATGCAACCACATAAAAGTTGTGATGAATCACGCTTCCCGGTTCCTTTTTCTATCCATGATTTTTAAGCTATATGTTGCACACTATATGTCTGTAAACTTGATTTTTTAAATGGATGGAGTTTACATTTCACTCTATTAAATACAAGTGTGTTATTTGCAGTGCTCTAAGCGATCAAGATCATTCTGAATTTTGATGGCCTTCTAGTGTATAATATTAATGGTGCCATCTAATTTTTCATCATCTGTAAATTTGATAACTGTTTCCTTATTTCTTACTTCTTTATCAAAGCCAATAATGAAAATGTTGAGTTGAATCTTGTAGCACTCCAGTTAGATGAGGAATCTTTGATGAACACACTTTTTAGTACTGTTTTCACATCGGATTTTATGTACCTACTATCTTGCCCATTATAAACTAGTTTGCTATTCATATTAAAGAAAACTGTATCTAATTATATATTTGTGGGCAAGATTGTCTGTCCATTGCATCGCTACAGTCTTTTAAGAATTGTATCAAAATGAATAAAAGTGAATTAAATAAAGCGAACTAGATTTATTCTGACAACCTTAGTCTTTACTATACTTAGTCTTTACTTTACTTAGTCCCACCATAGCCTAGACCAGGGGTGTCAAACTCACGTCGTCACAGCTGTGTCATGTGATGTATTGGGACTTCCCCCCTTCACTAAACTGGGTATGGCTGTGGCCAGTGCATGACACATTTGGCCCGTGGGCTGCGAATTTTACAGCCCTGGCCTGGATATTGATCTCTTTATGATTGTTCTGACCGAGGCTTCCTGAGAAAGCATAAATCACAATCTTAGTCCCCAAAATCCTCTTCCATTTATATGGCTGTAAATTATAGTCATTAACAGTCTGCAAGGCTTCACAAACAGTCTGTGAAGGTTCCGACAGATGTCTGCTTGAGTTGCCACAATCCTTCAGGGGAATGTTGATAAACACCCACCGTATCTCCCTTGGAATGCTGCCAGAGACCTACCGTATTTTTTGGAGTATAAGATGCACCTCCCCCCCCCCCAAAAGAGCCTGCAGGGTGCTTCTGGGGGCTGAGGGAAGGCAAAAACCTTTTTCTTACTTACCTCTTCAAAATCTTGGTGGGTCTTATACACTGGCACATCTTATAGTCTGAAAAATACAGTAATTGCCAATGCAGAGCAAGGCCAAACTTAGCACAGAGTCAAACAGAACTTTCATAGCTTGAACTGACCAGATGAACTAATTGCTTACTGCAAAAGCTCACATCCTGTTCACTCCTCTTTTATGTCTTATGTGAGGGGACAATCATCTCCAAGACTTACTCCCAAGTCGACCCTGTTTTCTTAATTGTTCTTGCCTTCTGGCAGCTCTGCGCATGCGCTGGGAACAGGCTCCTGCTGTTCTTCTGCCTCACTGATGTCAGATTCCGGAGTCTCCAGAGGCAGCAAATAACTACCAGATGGCCTTGATCTCCTCTCTGTCTCCGACACAAAGCTCTCATCCATGCCTTCCCCAGACTCCAGGACTGGCCCATGTTCCTCTCCAACCTCCTCACTTTCCAAATCTGCTGCCAGCTCTGCTGGCCACTGGCAGGCCACAACAATGATCTGCTTTAGAACTTTCCCTAGTTTTGATGCCTTGTTTTGATTTATCTTAAATTCTCCAAATCCTCCCTTTCCAACATTTTCCTTGTGCAAATAATCTGGTATTTTATATGTTGTATAAGATTATTCAGATTTAGGTTTAGCCATTCCCCACTAAATGTCAGTAAATTAGAATACAGTCATTATGAACCAGGTCAATGTCAACAGACATTCCCTGATCATTTTATTTGTTTGTTTGTTTTTTCATTCATTCATTCATTCATTCATTCATTCATTCATTCATTCATTCATTCAGCCAAACAAGATAACAGGTATAAGTATAAACATGGACATGAACACAGGAAATAGGTACGAATAAATGGGGACAGTAGGACAGGGATGGTAGGTATGCAGTTGCGTTTATGCATGCCCCCTTGCAGACCTCTTAGGAATGGGGTGAAGTCAACAGTAGACAGTCTTAGATTAAAGATATGGGGGTTTGAGGATGTAATAGTAGAGTCAGGTAGTTCATTCCAAGCATTGACCACTCTGTTGCTGAAGTTGCATTTTCTGCAATCAAGTTTGGATCTGTTTATATTGTGTTTGTATCTATTTTTTGCCCGTGTATTATTGTGGTTGAAGCAGAAGTAGTCATTGACAGGTAGAGGTAGGATGTTGTAGCTTTTTCAAACTGAAGCTGAAATTGTTCTTCTACCAGCTCTTCCTAATCACCCGATAGCTTCTCCATAGAGAAGGTGTAGTCAAAATGAGAGCTGAGTAATTTTCTTTATCTAGTCTTCATTTATGACACTCACTTGGCAGCTGGTTCCTTTCTCTTTTTTCCCATTTCAAAATATCTGCAAAAAGTACCTGCAGAAATAAGCTTTGCCTGGGGTGAGTGCATGGCAGAAAGGAACAAGTTTACAACTAATGCATCTGAGTAGGCTTTGTGTTGCTAAATGGTCAAAATGTCTGTAACCAATTTTTATTTTGTTTGGTTGGCTTGTGGGAGAACAACGTTGTGAGAAATATCTTTGTTGGTCACAGTTGTTGTTGTTGTTAGTCATGAGGTCATGTCCAACCCAATGGACAATGTTCTTCCAGGGCTTCCTGTCCTCTACCATCCTCTGGAGTCCATTTAAGCTCACTCCTACTGCTTCAGTGACTCCATCCAGCCACCTCATTCTCTGTCATCCCCTTCTTCTTTTGTCCTCCATCTTTCTCAGCATTAGGCTCTTCTCCAGTGAGTCCTTCCTTCTCATTAAGTGGCCAAAGGATTTGCGTTTCATCTTCAGGATCTGGCCTTCTAAAGAGCAGTCATGGTTATATCTCCTCTAGAACTGACCGGTTTGATCATCTTGCAGTCTAAAGGACTTGCAGGAGTCTTCTCCAGCACCATAGTTCAAAGGCCTCCATTCTTTGGCACTCAGCCTTTCTTATGGTCCAACCTTCACAGCCGTACATTGCAACTGGGGAAACCATAGCCTTGACTATATGCACTTCTGTTGGCAAGGTGATGTCTCTGCTTTTTAGTATGCTGTCTATAAATGGAGTAATTTTAAAATTGATCTCTTTGGATGTTCAATAGGCAAGACTCTGGGAGATGGGGGTCTAGGCCTAGGAAGGAATGTCAAGAAATGTCAAAGATCAGAAATATAATAACACAGCCTGGACCTTTTGCCAATAGGAGTGTTGCTTCCTCTG